>NW_026067949.1:12315809-12502658 GCF_014885135.2 Alexandromys fortis
CCCCCCCCCCCCCCCCCCCCCCCCCCCCCCCCCCCCCCCCCCCCCGCTCCCATTCCAGCACTGACCCTACCTTCCGCCAAAGCTACATTTGTTTCTGAGTGCACAAGGGAAGGCCTTCTGGGAGCTTGCGCTTCCAGGGTTGGTCTGATCCGAATGTAGACAAAGAGGAAGTTATCTCAATTCCAAGATCATGGCTTGTGGGGATGGTAAGGCAGACGTTTAGTAGATTTAGTATGATCCCATCATGTTTAGGATGGCTGCCAGCTTGTCCTTTTCTCTGACATCGCAGCAAATGTCTTATCTTAGAGAGGGAAGCACTTGTATAAACTGCACATAGCCCAGTGGTTGCCACTTACTAGGCCCCTTTCTTCCCATGAGATAGAAAAAAACAACAACAAGACGATGCGCTGACAGTTTTCATGTCAGCCTGGCACAGGCTATAGTGATCTGGGAAAAGAGAATTTTCTCAACTGAGAAAATTCCTTTAGCAGATTGCCCTGTGGATCATTTTCTTGGTTAATGATTGAAGTGGGTGGGCCCGTCGCACAGATGACAGTGCAGATCCTAGATGCATGGTCCAAAATGGTCTAAGAAAGCAAGTTGAGCAAGCAAGCCATGAAGAACAAGCCAGTAAACAGTGCTCCTCCATGATCCACGGCCTCTGCATCAGTTCCTGCCTTGAGATCCTGCCCTGACTTCCGTGGAAATGGACCACAAACTAAAATAAAATATCCCACCCCAAAGTTACTTTTGGTCAGGGTATTTATCACAGCGATAGAAAGCTAACTAAGGCAGCTGATACAAGAGCCTTAGTGGTGACTCCTTTGACAAACAGGGCCATTAATTCACTCAAATGTGGTTTCTTGAGCATGTCTTAGGTGCTAGGATCCGGGACTGTAACCTCAAACCTCTCAGAGGGTAGCAGGTAGATCTCCAGCAGTGGAACACTGGAACACCAAGTTAGGAATGGATGCTGCAGATACACGACATACAATCAATATGATAAAGGTGAAAATGGGGGCGGGACACTCAGTGAGTGAAAGTGTTTGCCTTGTGAGTGTGAGGACCTGAATTCAGTCCCCAGATCCGTGTTAAAAAATATTCTTTAAACACATAATTATAAAATGCTTAGGGGCCTACAAAGATGGCTCGGCAGTTAAGAGCACTTCCCTTTCTTCCACAGGACCTGAGCTCAGGTCTCAGCATTCGTACCAGACAGCTGAAAACCACCTGGGACTCCAGGTCCAGCAGATCCAACTCCATTTCTGGCATCTGTGAGGATCCACACACGAATAGCGCACACACACACACACATACACACACACACACACACACACAAAATGTTTTTTAAAAGTCTGTATGAAGGTGCATGTATGTATTTCAGTTCTGGGGATGCGATCCGGGGGGGCTTACCTAGCCAGCCTAATCTACTTGGCAATCACCAGATCCATGAGAGACCCGGTCTTAGAAAACTAAAGTGGACGACTCCTGAGGAACAACAGTTGAGATCATCCTCTGGCCTCCACGTGTGTGGACACACACCTGCATTTGCACACACACAAACACTCATGCACACATTTCTAAAGGGGTAAATGTTATATGCTGGTTGTATGTCTATGTTTTTAGACTCTGGAGAGAACAATGTTTCAAAGCAGAAAACCAGGTCCATTGAAAGATGAAGGGGAAGGGAAGACGGACAACTGTAGAGACACAGCAGGCGTGAGACGGGAAAATCTATTCACCAACCCCTGGAATGTTTGCCAAGGAGTGAGCAATGACCTCTAGGTAAGATGTGACGTAGTAGCCAGACAAAATATAAAACAAACTAACACAAGTGGGCTGGACAGTGAGAGAAGGAGCCTGGACAGCTTAGCCTCTGTGTTTAGCCTCCTTGTTTCTACAGTGGGTAGATTGAACCAAATGATTCAAGAAATCCTAAGGCTCGCTGAGATAAGTTTACACTTGTGTGGGATTCTATATAAAGCCCATTGAAAGGGCTGTCGCTGCTCTCCACAGACAGATTCTAGAACCTCCACAGTCTTATTTTTCTGTTGCTGTGATAAGAAGCCATGGTCAATGTGTCTTGGTTATTGTTATATTGCTGTGAAGAGACACCATGACCATGGCAACTCTTAGAAAGAAAAGCATTTAATTGGGGACTTAATATGGTTTTAGAGAGTTAATCTATTATCGTCATTGTGGGAAGCAGACAGACACGTTGCTGGAGCAGTAGCTGAGAGCTTTACAACCTGACCCACAGGCAGAGAAAAAAGAGTGATATTTAGACTGGTGTGGGCTTTTGAAACCTCAAAACCCCAATGCCATACCTCCTCCAACAAGGTCACACCTTTTAATCTTTCCCAAACAGTCCCACCAACTGGGGACTAAGCATTCAAAGATGTGAACCTATGGAGAGAAGTGGCATTCCCCTTCAGACTACCCCCAGCAACTCATAGAAGAAAGAATTTATTTGGGCTTTTGGTTCCAGAAAAGTAAGAGCCCATCGCCTCTTGGAGGGGAAGTGTAGAAGCCAGCAGGCATGGTCGATGGAGAAGCAACTGAGAGCTCACATCTTAAACCACAAACCGGAAGCTGAGAGACTGAACTGGGGCGGTACTTGGCCTTGAAACCTCAAAGCCTGCCTGAGTTTTTACAAGCACTTGGCAGGTGTCACCTCGTTGAACCTTCATAAAACTATGTCATTATAGATAATTATCCCAGGCCTCATATTCAGCAAAGCAACATCCTAGTTGCTATGATCAGATATCTGAAACAATGTATAGGAGTAAAGACCTGTGTTGGCTCAGAGTTTGAGAGGTTTTGGTCCATGGTCAGATGGCTCTCCTCTTTCTAGACTGTGGTGAGACAGGGCATCCTGTCAGGATGAGACTCTCTATTCCAATGCTGCTCAACCATTTGTGGCAGGAAGCAAAGAGTTAGAGGGAGGGAACCAGAATGAGATATAACTCAGAAGAAGCACCCTCCCCTAAAACCTACTACCCCCAACTAGACCCCACCTCTAGACATTTCCATCCCTTCCAGATAATATCATCAAGCTATAAATCAACCCATGGATAAAACCATGATGAGAGAGACCTTGTGATCCAGTTACTTGTTCAAGATTGGAACCACCCGCTGGGACCCAAGCTTTCAGGATGTGAACCTGTGAGTGATACTTCCTATCCAAACTACAAAGGTAGGTATCCTGGCTAGTTTTACAGAAACTTGACACTAGCTAGAATCATCAGAAAGGAGGGAGGGAACCTCTATCAGAAAAATGTTTCCAGACTGGCAGTGGTGGCGCATGCCTTAAATCCTAGCACTTTGGAGGCAGAGGCAGGCAGATCTCAGTGAGTTTGAGGCTAGCCTGGTCTACAAAGTGAGTTCCAGGGTATTCAGGACTGTTATAAGAGAAACCCTATCTCAAAAAAAAAAAAGAAAGAAAGAAAGAAAGAAAGAAAGAAAGAAAGAAAGAAAGAAAGAAAGAAAGAAAGACTTCTCCCTGCTCCAGTCAAGCCCATGGGGCATTTTCTTAATTAGTGATTAATGTGGGTGGGCTCAGCTCATTGTTGGGGGTAGTTCTGGGTTCTGTAAGGAAGTAGGCTGAGGCCAGGCGGTGGTGGCGCACGCCTTTAATCCCAGCACTCGGGAGGCAGAGGCAGGCGGATCTCTGTGAGTTAGAGGCCAGCCTGGTCTACAAGAGCTAGTTCCAGGACAGGAACCAAAAGCTAAGGAGAAACCCTGTCTCGAAAATCAAAAAGAAAGAAAGAAAGAAAGAAAGAAAGAAGGAAGGAAGGAAGGAAGGAAGGAAGGAAGGAAGGAAGGAAGGAAGGAAGGAAGGCTGAGGAAGCCGTGGGGAGCAAGCCAGAGGTTCCTACCCATTTGAGTCCCTGCCCTAACTTCCTTCAGTGATGAGTAGTGATGTGGAAGTGTAAGTCAAATAAACCCTCTCCTCCCCAAGCTGTTTCGCGGTGTTTCTTCACAGCAATAGTAACCCTAACTGAGACAGTAGGTTAAAGCCTGGAAGGCTATGTTGGCTGGAGAAATATCAAAAGCGCTTCCATAGATGTTAGAAAATAACAGTTGCTCCACTACCCTTCAAGAAGCCCCTCCCCTCATTCCTGTCTCTGGTGAGCACCTCGGCCCAGGGGACACCCAAGTGGGCACTCCCCAGGGCCTCCGTTCCTAAGAACTCTCTATAGTTCCCCATAAGTCCCTCCCTCACCATGTGTCTCCATGTCCTGAGTCACCAGAGCCCTGAAGAGGGAGAAAGGGCCATGGTGCAGGTGGTGTTTGGACCTCAGGGAGTCAATGCTTGGTAAGAGTCTTACTACCCAGCACCCGTGCTGGTCCTCAGGAACTATTGCAATAAATGTGGCCCTGTGGGGATAGAGGTTTCTGCCAGTCACCCATGGATTGCTGAAGATTTGGTGTCCTATCCGCATTCAGAAGAGGTGAGCCAGGATTTTAAAGAGCCTTAGGCGACTCCACCAGCCACACATAGCTGGTGAGAAGTGCGTCTATGCGTCTCATCATTGTACTAAACCAGAATGTTAATTCCTTGGGGATGGGAATTTTTTTGTTTTTTGTTTGTTTGTTTTGTTTTTGATTTTTTCAGACAGGGTTTCTCTGTAGCTTTAGAGCCTATCCTGGAACTAGCTCCTGTAAATCAGGCTGGCCTCGAACTCATAGAGATCCGCCTGCCTCTGCCTCCCAAGTGCTGGGATTAAAGGTGTGCACCACCACCGCCCGGCTAGCTGGGTGGCTTTAACAGACAGTTTGGTTGTCCTTCAGTTCTAGATGCATGATGTTCAAAGCGTTGACTAGGTCAGTTCAGAGGCCTCTTTCATGACTTGTTATCTTTCTCTACACTGTCTTTCCGCATCATCCTGTGTCTAAATTTCCCTCTTTTCTAGGGATGCTGGTCATATTATACTGGTGCCCACCTGTTCTAGAATGACCTCATTTAAACTAGTTACATCAACATGACCTGATTGCTGAAGAAGGTCACTTTGGAGTACTAAGTGTCAAGATGATTCAGCGCATGAATTGAGAAGGGTGTCACAACCCAACCCATAATGCCTGCTGCATTTTCAGTGTGATGTCTTCTTGTCTCTCAACGGCTGTTGCATCCTGTTGAATACTTAGTCATCCCCAGGGCTTCCCCTTGACCTCAGCCAGAAGTCGCCCTAGTGGGAACCTGCACAGTATTTATTTGCCCTCACCCCATGCAACGCACTTACATTTGTCCTACCAACCCATTCTGACACCTGATTGGAGGCTGTGAAATGGGCATTTTTGGATTAATTTGCTGTTTTGTTTGTTTTTCATGCCTCTCTGATGTCTTCAAGCTCACTGCTGGTCCTACAATCAGTAGCTGGCCCATGGCTCGGCCTTCCTCCCTGTACTCATTCATTGGACTGTGGCTTGCGAGACCCTGGGTTGCCACACACATCTGAAGAGTCCCTTCCTAGCTCCAAGGAGCCACCTTAAAGGTTTTCTCTGCCAAGCACTGTGGAGGACTCTACCTCCAGAACTTGTCCCTCCCCAGGTCTCAGGCTCCATTCTGTGTCTGTGACGTAACCGTCTGCTTTCCCGCACACCTTCGAAATGCAGTCACCTTGGTCTTAGATGCAGCATCCTCAGACTTGAAAACTCATTGGACCAAAAATGTCTACAACTTATTTTTTTCCCCTTAGATTTTCTTTTTGTATTGATTTTCCATTTTTAGCACAAGATTGATCACCAGCAAAATACCAATTTACATACAGATTCTGCTAAACTCAGCACCCTACATACTTGGAACTTTTTCGTCCATAAACCAATTTTTTAAAGAGAGCGCTTCTATTATGAGAAGCATCTCTAGGGACAATCAGGGCTCCAGGGAACAGACCCAGGGGCACATCCAGGTGACTTGTAGGTATGGTAAGTCAGGAGCCAGAGATGCACGTGGGCAGGCTAACACATTACTTAGCTCAATGGCTAACTGACATCGTGAACTGACAAGCTTTGGTCATTTGGTTATCTTAGAAGGTCATTCAGTCGGAAGGTCAGGTGCACACCTTTAATTCCAGTACTTGGGAGCCAGAGGCAGGTGGATCTTTATAAATTCAAGGCCAGCCTGGTCTACAGAGTGAGTTCCAGCTAGGGCTACACAGAGAAGCCCTGTCTCAAAAAACCAGAGAGGGAGAGAGAGAGACAGAAAGAAAGAGGGGAGAGAGAGAGAAAGATGAGGAGGAGGAAGAGGAGGAGGAGGAAGAAGGTCATTTGATGGTGCTCATCAAACACTTTATGAGCATCTACTCTGAGACAGACATTGTTTAGACCCTGGGGATAGGACAGGGCACAAGAATCCCAAGCATGTCTCAGAGATAGCTACAGAACAGTGGGGAAGCACATTTCAAACAACCGTGAAAATAATTGCTTAACCATCCAAGTGGTAAATCTACCAAAAAAAAAAAAAGCATAGAGAGTTGTTATGAAAATGTATAATATAGATAATTTAAGTTATTAAGAGGAAGACCCAAGGATATGTAAAGGTTAGCCAGCAAGAAGCAGGGCTGCGGGGAGGCACGACCAGGACAGAGAAGAGGTGGGAATATGAGGATTGGGTAAAAACGGGTGTGACCAGAGGACAGAGAGTAGGGAAGGAAGTGGCAACAGACTGGGTGGGAGGGGGACCAGGGCCTAAGCTAGGATAAGGACATTAGAATCTACCACACAAGCCCCAGGAGTACACAGTGTATTGGAATTGAAATCAGAACCTAACACAAAAAGACCCCAATCTACAGTGGTTTTTGAGCAAGAGAATTTAATTCATAGGCAAGGTTGCTGTGTAGAGCCACATGGAGAGGGCAAAAGAGGGACTCAGTTTAACAGATGTAGTCTATGTAGGCTTGCAGACCTGACGTTAAGCATGGGAAAGACAGAGCCTTCTAATGAGGCCAGCCCCAGTCACCAAATAGGAAGAGTCCCAAGGATCATGGAGCCACACATGCCCACCCTCCTGTGCCCTTGATGGATTCTTGATTATGGAATATATGACTACAGTAAGGTGTTCTACACCATGGGATCTGAGCTGGCTTGTGTAGCAACAGAACTGGATCCCTGGGCATAGATTTGACTTAGTTTTTGTCAGAGCAGAGTTGTTCTAACAGGCTTTCTTCATAACTACAAGGTCTCAGAAATCTGATTTCGTCACATTTGGGCTCAAATGTCTTTGGATCAGACAGATGCTGTGGCCATTGCCACAAATATGTCTTTTTATCATGATCACAAGGCTGTCCTAGAGAGCATATTTCCCAGGCACCTTTGCAAAGCTACGTGAACAAGTTCACAAAGTGTCATGAAGGCTCAAGAATGACGATACTAGTAAAACTGCAGAAGTTGCATTTCCTCCACATTGGGGGAATTATGATTCAGTCAAAAACTTACCTTGATTCCAACTTTTGTTGGGAAGAGTGTCAAGAGGAGGATTTCTCAAAGGAGCTTGCAGACGGAAGAATCATTACAGTCATCTTAGCAGAATACTTTCTGCCCAAGAGTCACACACACACTGGCCACAATACCCTTCACACATCCAAACTGAGTCCCTTTCTTTCCAAAGACACACAGCATTTTATCCTGTAACTGGACCGGTACAAGTCCAGAACCTCATCCTTTAAACATTGTTCAAGTGTAGACGAGGCTCCTTGAGGACATTTTTTAAAAAAAATTAACACCCTTAAGTATCATTGTTTTACCCCTTACATTCATAGCTGAGAGATACACTTTGTCCCCTGTACCAGCCACACACACTAGAGGACATGCTCTAGATAACTGCTATCAACCCTCTCAAACACAGGGACGAGAGAAGGCATCCGTGGTGTCTAGAGTGGCACTCTGTCCTGTTCTCTGGGCATCTCCTTTGCAGTTGTTGGTCCTGCCCTTCGAGCTACCATTCTTTCCCCATAAGACATGGCCTATGCATACAGTGGACTGGACTTTTCAGTTATTTTCTTGCCAAAAAGCTCCAAAGATACTGATTTTTATTTCTTTTCTCTAAGTCAAAGCTGACATATTCCTTATAAAAAAAAATACTGGGTTTTTGTTTTGTTTTATTTGTTTACTATGTATCAGTATAGAGTCAGCTTTGCAACCAAGTTCTGTGCACTGTTTTGGAAGAATCCCTCCTCTGTCCCTGGCCTTTGTAAACAACATTGAGGGGCAAGGCCCACAAGACTCTAACAACCCACTGCATAATGAGGAAAATCAACAAGATGCACTGAAGATGTGCAGGACTTTGGTTGACCCGGAAGATAGAGGGTGGAGCCTGAATCCTTCTGAGAACCAAACAAGGACAAAGGCTCATGCAGCTTTTCCTGAGTCCTGTCACGGACTCGTTTTTAAGCTTTGGATCCTTTTCCGCCTTGGTATACTGTAGTGGACTCTTGCTCTAGCCTCCACATGTGCTGTGGAACAATGGTCTTTTATCCTGTCACTTGTATTATTTTTAATAAATGCTGATTGGCCAGTAGCAAGGCAGGAAGTATAGGCAGAGTGACCAAGCAGGAAGTAGAGGTGGGACAATGAGAACAGGAGAATTCTGGGAAGAGGAAAGATGCAGTCTGCAGTTGTCACCCAGACATAGAGGACACAGATGAGACTGTCTCACTGATGAAAGGTACCAAGCCACATGGCTAACACAGACAAGAATTATGGGTTAATATGTAAAAATTAATTACTAATAGGTCAACCAGTTTATAATTAATGTAGGCCTCTGTGTGTTTATTTGGGACTAAACGGATGTGGGACCTGGTGGGACAGGAATCTCTGTCAACACATATGCCACATGGAAATAAAGTCATTCTTTATCTCACTCCTCCCATATTGTTTTAGGTGGCTGGAAACTGGGGAGCACCTTCAACCCTCTCTCTGGATGTAAGTTCGGTGGACACTGCATGTCTTATGCATTCTTACAGAAGCAGCTTTGTCAAGCTTCCTCCTAGTGTGTAAGAACAATGCCCCTCCCATCAGTGTCTGATCTTATTTCCTGTTTCCCATGAACCTGCAACAACATCATTGAGCCATACCCCTCTTACCTTTCCTCTTCTCCTCGGATCCCAAAGCCAAAAATCCCCACTTCAGTGTGCAGTTATAATAATCCTCAACTCCCAGATTCTGAATCTCTGCTCCGCATTCTCTGTTTCTGTGGTTACTCAATCTATTCCTGTTATTTCTAACACTGGTACAAAGTAGCCATTGTACTGTGTGCATGGATCATGTGGGTCAAGCTTCTTTCTGTCCTAAATCTCAGCTAGAAATACTTGAAGGTTGGGAGTGACTTCAGACAGGGAGTTTGGATCATTGAAAGCCCTCTCCAATCAAACATTTGGCACTTAAGCCGGGAGAACTCAAAAACAAGCCCTGGAGTTCCAACATGGGGCCATTCCAGGCACCCAGCTCCTAACAGCACGGCTGCCTCAGGACAGCCAAATTTCTTATTCAACAGCATGGCTCCAGTGTGACTATTCTAGTGGGCAGGCAGAAGTATATGGCCCCTAAGATTTGGATTCAAAAACCCTGCACCATCACTTCTGCTGAGATTGCTTGGTTGCAAGAAGCGGGAAGAGACTGGGGCTCTCAGAGACTGTCCACCTTGCGGGAAAATGTCAAGTTATGTTGTCGAGGAGTTCCTGGGACTTGAGAATTTGGAGGCCATCTTTGGGGACTAGGATGTGCCACATCCTGGAAGGTCATTCCTGACAAAACACACCCCTCTTCCCTCACAGCACCGCACAAGGTCATTCCTGATGAAACACACCCCTCTTCCCTCACAGCGCTGCACTGATGAGTCAACAGTATCATTTGTATGAATGAAGGACCTTATGGTATTAAAAAGTTGAAACATAAGGCAAGAAGCCAAATTCAGCCCCAATTGAACATTCTCTGTATTACAAATACAGCATAAATATATGTTTTCCATAGCTCTTGCAGAGCAAACAGCTGCATTTATTTGCGTCCAAAAACATGGAAAAGTTCCAAGCTATAAGCAAAAAGGAAGGAACTCAGGAAAACAACTCCAGCTTCTGTAAGTGTGAGTCTTCATAAAGATGCTTGTGAAGTTGATTGAAGCAGGTGTGGAAACCTTCCAGCCTGAAGTGTGCCACTTAGAGACAACCCCCTGCCATATAATGGTGTCACTCATGGGGAAATACTTCCACATTTAGCTAACAGTCAAATGCCTATTAAGCTTCTTCATCAGAACTTGAGCCACCAATCCTCTCTCTCGTCTCCAGCATATGTCAACTCTGTTTCTTATCTCTCCCCTGCCCTCTTTAAACACACATACTCAGAGAGAGAGAGAGAGAGAGAGAGAGAGAGAGAGAGAGAGAGAGAGAGANGCCCTCTAATGTTCTTTAGATCTTTTACCAGGTAGAACTCTGTCTCTCTCTCGCTCTCTCTCTGTCTCTCTGTCTCACACACACAAACACACTTGACTTAGCTACCAAAAAATAAAATAAAATAAAACACAGGACCTTGGTGACCTGGCATCATGAAATGTATTTTTCCTATGTGTTTCCATGTGAATTCTCCCCCTTTGCCCATGAATAAAGAGTCTAGAAGAACGAGACTGGAGAACCTCTATAAAAAACTGCTCGCCTCTCCCCCACCCCACCGCCTCCTAGCCCTGATCTGGGAATCTGGTTGTGACAGATAATGCATTCCTCCCTAAGATGCAGCATTAGCAAGGGAGTGCTTTGAAAGGATTCTATTGCCTCCTTATGTCTTTGCAAGTAAACGGGGCCTTCTCCGGAAAACTCAGTTCAGCTTTGATTTGCCGTGAAAATCCCTAGTGGAGGGGAGGTTTTAAGGGATGAGGAAGGGAAGTACCACTGAGGGGCTCCTGTGTGCAAACACTATCCCCAGTGCTTCTCCAGAGACATACAAAAGAAGTTAAGGTTGGTTCTGTGTGTAGCGGGAACAGGTAGTCAGGAAGGAGGAGGTGATGGAGAGGGAACAGCAGGTGGGCAGAAGCAGGGAAAGGTGGATGGATGGAAGCTTGTTTTGAAAGATACCTTGGATATCCAGCAGAGTAGATAGTGTCTGTAAAAGAAGACAGCCTGACAACAATCATTTATTTGTACCTCTCTCATTTTCTTCATGAACTTACTGACTCTTCCACTGTCCTTAGGATAACTTGACTAGGACTGGGTGATCAGAAGCCTTTATCTCAACTTCTTTGGTTCCTCTTGCTTTCTCTATTTCAACCACATCAGCCACGCTCAGACTTCCTCCTACCACAGGGCCCAGTGTGGTTTGGAGATGAAGTGTCTCCTCGAAAGATTGTGTGCTGAAGACTTGGTACCCAATGATCGTGCTCTTAAGAGATTAGACCATGGGGATGCTAGCTTCGTCACTGGGTCAATCCACTGATGAGTCCATACTAAATGAGCTATCACCAGGTAGGTTCAGGTGAAGGAAGCAGGTCACTAACAGCATGGCTTATTCTTTTCTTTCTGTTTCCTGGTGACCATGAGTTGAGTAGCTTTCCTTCCGCCATGCTGATTGTGTCTCTTCTCTAAAAGTAATGGGACCAACTCACCATGGACTGAAATGTCTGTAACGACAAGCCAAAATTCATATTTCCTCCCATACATTGTTTACACCGAGTATCCCACCACAGCAACCGAAGGCTGCCTAGCAGGACACTTGTATTCAAAATGCTCTTTCCAGACACAAGAGATGAGACTTGTGTTGTTTTCTCCAGACGCCAGGGATTGTTGACGTGTGCTGGTTGCCCAGGCAAACTAAGTAGTTATTGTCCTGATCTTCACAGGACAGTGGCCTCTTCTTGTCACTCTCCAGTGTTTCCAGAAACTGAGCTGAATTCAGATGGTAAGGCACACAAGGATAAGCTTCATGAAGAGGCTGGCAGCATACACACACCACGGCGAGGCGGTGTTTATGGCCAATGGAATGACCTTATAGGGTCATTCTTGCTAACTCAACCTGCCAGGTTGCTGCAGTGTGACATGCTTGGTTGACCTGTCTGAGTCATTCAAACAAGGAATTAATACCTGTATCAGAAGAACACGCCACAGTAATCCATAAAGGCCTTATGAAAAACCCAGAGTAGGGAAAATCATCTCAATACTAACAGAAATTTGAAAATTTTCAGTCCCATTCAGTCTTGGCCTAAAGGTGGTGTTTTAGAATTTCTGGGCTTTCTAAAGCACTGTCCAGGGCCCCTGATCTACTAATTCCCCAAATAGCTCTTATCTGTGGCACTTTCTGTTCAGTAAACATCAGCCCACAGAGGTTTGTGAGTGAGAGCCCCAACAGTTCTTCCCAGAGTGGAGAGACCGAGTCTGGGAGATTAGGAACTGTTACAAACCCCTTTCTCCCTCCTCCTCATTAGCCCACCAACACCATTATTTCCATAATCATCTTTATAATTATTTCAAGTGGAAAAGGGGCGACATCCCTACCTAATGAAAAGAAGGTGGGAGAGAAAAATAGAAGCTGTTGATAGGTGATTGAATAGCCTCTCATAGAAATGCGAACAGCGTGTGATTAAGGAGTTTGAGAGACTGGACCTTAACACATCTTTCCAGCTTAGACATCCCTCTCCAACCCTTGTAGGGTTTCCTACATCCAGGCTGAATCCTGTCTTTTTGCCATAAGCATTCCCCGGTGTCCTACTGCAGAGCCTCCTCTCAAAGATCACCTCCTCTCAAACTGCACCCCGATCACAGAGTCCTCCACATATCCCCTCCTCTGGCTTCCCACAGTTTATGATACTTTATAATTTGCATCACTAACATCCAGGTGCGCATAATGACATGGTCAGTGATAAACCGCATCTACCACATACATGCTGCACGTTCCCGAAGATAATAATGGACTTGAAAAACCCCTTTCACTCAGTGATGCTGTAGTCATAGTAACATCACAGTATTTGCGAAGACTCGAGTATAGCACGCTGACAGCTCTTCCAGTTGTATAAAGACCTAGCAATACAATTGCAGCGAGAACAGAGTAGCCCGTAATAAACACTCGCGTTGCTGGTTTATGTGTTTACCCCACTGCACTCTTAGCGTTATTTTAGAGTGAACAGCTCGCTTATTTAAAACTGAGCTCTGTGAAGCAGTGTGCCGCACTGCTTTGTTGGCATCGGTCTTAACATTTCTCATGTTTATGGCATCTCTTCGTGGCATCATTTTCTCTTATCCTTGATTTAATCATATATTGTTTGTTCATCATGACCCTGGGCGCAACAGGCTATCTATACATACACTATCACCTAGGCATGCAGAAGTCTCTATCCCCAGGTTTGTGTAAGCATATTCCGTGATGGTCTCACAAGGACAAAACATTAGTGCAATACATTTCTTAGAGCAACGCTCATCTTTGGACAATGGATTACTCTCTGTCTTTCTGTGCCCTCCCACCGTGTGTTTGTGTGTGTGTGTGTGTGTGTGTGTGTGTGTGTGTGTGTGTACTCTCACTAGATTACAAGCTTGAGACTTGGCCATAGTCACATTCTTCTCTATATCTCCAACTCCAGCTACTACAACTCGTGTGCTTTCAACAGAGTAAGAGCTCAGAAGCTGGAAAGGGGGTCCAGCTTTTCAGGGCATTTGATAATTCTTTTGGACACATCTTTTACCGTGAATATCTGAGGGTGTAGGCCCTTTCTGCCTTGGGGATTTGTGAATTTCCATGCAGTTTCCAAGATCCTGCTCACATCAAGCATGCTGAAGAGGAAAAAACATGGAGGGTTAGACATAATTGGGTACTGACCAAGAAAAAATGAATGATTAGGGTCCCTTATAATTGAATATTGTAGGTGAAATTTGCCCTGGTTTCTGGGAAGGAGAGGCAAGGTGTTTGGGGTAACAGCACCCCCCCACACACACACATGCGCACACACACGTATGCACACACATACACACACATACACACATGCATGCACATACACACACACATGTATGCACACGCACTCACGTGCACACACCTAGCATTGCTCCACAAATACCTTCTCAGCCAATGACTACTGAAAAGCTGATCTTTTAATAGATATTTATTGAACTCTTTTTAAAAGGATTATTTTGTTTTTATTTGTGTGTATGTGTCTGTGGGTATGTACAAATGCATGTGTGTGGTGGCTCGGGAGGCCAGAAAAGGGTGTTGGATGCCCAAGACCTAGAACTAAAGGTATGTAAGTCACATGTGGTGCTAGAAAGAGAACCTGGCTTCTTCTGCAAGAGCAATAAATGCTTTAGCTGGTTAGACATCTCCAGCCTCTAAAATGGATTTCAGTAGACAAGGAGTATGTGTATATATCTATTCTTAGTCAACTGAGACTTTTCCACTCTCCACTCTAGGGTACCTCTAAGTTTTCTTTTTGCTTATAGAGGGGTGCGGCTTTCCTTTTTAGAAACATTCTTCCTTCCCAACGATGAGACTCATGAAAGGTTCGTGTCGTTCTTTCTAGGAGCTGTTGCCTGAAAGGTTTCTTTTCAACAAGAAATGCAGTGTTTCTGCTGCCCCAGAGAGGGAGGGACTGGGGAAATGAGCTGGAAATCATGATAGTCAATCTCTCTTGGAGATATTCTGGAATTGACTTCCAAAACAAATGTCTCATGTTCTGAGATGTGTTGGGATTTGAATGTAAAGGGTCCCCTATAGGCTCATTTGTTTGAATTCTATACCCACAATTGGTGGCACTGTTTGCAGAGCTAATGTGACCTCGAGGAGGTATGGCCTTGCTAGAGAGAAGCACATCACTGAAGGCAGGCATTAATGGTTGGTTTATAGCTTCCCTCTGCTTCTTGTTTCCTGGGTGGGGATGCCCAGTGGAACCCACCATCTTCCTGACCCTCTTGCCATGCCTTCCCTGCCATGATAGAGCAGATCTCTCTGGAACCATAAGCCACAGAAACTCACTTTCCCTTGAGTTGCTTTTGGTCATAGTATTTTCTCACAGCAACAGAAGAATAACGAATACAGAACCCCTGGCCCAAGCAGGTACCACCCAAAGCCATGCAAGCCTCCTGCTCGGTGGACTGACTCTACTCGATCCTCTGTGTAATTATCCCAGGAAACACACATTACTGCTTCCTATGATGCCATATATAAGAAAATTAGATTCTCTCATCTGAAATTGATGGGTCCTTTAGTCTCTGACTGCCACTTGTGTCTCTCAGATCAAGCTAGTGCTTGTTCAAAATTTGTCCTGCTTTCATTTTTTGGGGCTGTTCCATTCCCATCATCATACACATACACAGAAGGCCAAATAACACAGTATTTGCATATAGCTTCAAATGTATTATATATATATAATGTCAGACTGGACACGCATGGCAATACAACAGTGAGAAACTAAGCGTAACCTCTCAGTGAGTTAGCAAATGTGGGGGTTGTATTTTGCTCATACAGCATACTCATTGTGTGGTTGTCTGTGTCAATAGGGAAGGTGCCTCTCTATTCCACACCCACATTGGGGTGCCCACCATGACAGCCTTTCTACTCCTCCATGGCCACATTTGGGACAGGTGATCATTGCAACAGGAGAGGAGAGATCATCAAATACTTTCTCACACACACACACACACGCACACACCATTAACCAAAATGAGTCACATGACTCCTTCCAATAGGAGAAAAAATATATATTTGTGAGTATTTTCATCTTTTCCACTCATGAATCTTCAAAACTATTTATTTATTTGTTGAGACTCACTGAGTTGCCCATGAAGCTGAGCTTGACCTCATCCTGTAGCCCAGTAGACTTTGAGTCTTACAGGAGTGTACAACCAGGGCAGCTTTTACACCAGAAAAAAAAAAAAAAAGAAAGAAAGGAAAGGAAAGGAAAAAGAAAGAAAGTGTTCTTCCAGATTCTGATACCAATGTCTCCTGTAGTTGAATTCCAAAGGTACTATGTGTGGCATCATTTGGAACATGTATTTCAATCTCACATGGAAGCTATAGGAACATATATGTATAGCTATAACTGCTAGCCATATGAAACAGAAGTCACTCTCTTCATGCCCCCTCCTCTGCATCTAGTAACTCATTTCAATGTTCATAATAACCTCTGGAGGGAGCTACGTTTCCAAGTCCAATTCACGGACAGGAAAACTGGGCATAAAATGGCAAAGGTTCTAATAGGACCCCGGCACAGGCATTTCTGTTCCCAGCACAAACTAGATCGTGGCTCCCCATTTGAACTCCCTCACCAATGAAGAGTGCAATATGAAACTGATTCCGTTCCTTGTTTTTCGTGGAGCCAACTCCGGTTCTAGGCACTCGGTTGCTTTTCCCAAAGGCTTTGCATGCGATGAAGCCTTTTCCTGTGAAGGTCTTCAATGAGGCTGATCTTGCCTGAGTTTCCCTTTCTGCTCTGCCAGACTGCTCCTGCTACCCAGGAACCATCTTAGGAGACATGATTTTTTTTTCCTCCTTAAAAAGCTACAGGTCATCACAGAAGATAGCATGGGGTCTTTGGGGACAGCTAGGGGGCAGCCAGGCAGAAGCTGCAGAAGTTAAGACACTCAGGAAGGAATGGAACCACTTTGTTTATATTGCGTTTGATTTTGTGCTTAAGAGACTGTTAAATTGAAGGAGGGAAGTGTGGCTGCTAAGTCTATTTGGCCTTCTTTTGAGTCCCTAAACTCTGTAAATAAATCCAGGTCCCCAGAGAGGACTCTCCTTGGCTTAAATGTGGATTCCCGGTAAACTGTAATCCCCTTCCCCTGGCCGTGAGCCTTCTGCAGACTAAATTTAGAAAAATTAAATTACAACCCAGCACTGTGGCTCCCAAAATGAAATGTATAGGCCGGAATGCCTGAAAACACCAGAGAGAATGTTGCTCAAAGGGAAGAGCCGGGGACCCGGTGATCAATCTCACATGTCTGCCCTCAGAGAAGCAAAGATCCTGTTCATTTAGAGAGAAAATGGGACCATGCCAACCAATTTAGAACCATCAGAGCAATGATTGGGGAGAGGGGCCCCTATCTAATTATGCTTCTGTGCTCCAACCAGGCATGAAAGAAATCACCGTCAACCTGTTTCAGAGAAAGGTGACTGCGACAGACGTGCCGCATCCAACGTCTGTCTCAGGCGTGTGCAGTCCGGGCCAGTGCGTCGGGGAGAAACTGCTAGGAAATGATCTTCCTTGGTGACTAACAAAGAGAGGGCTGTTCTTGCATTTGGCCTGATGGAAAAATTGTTGGGATCTCAGGAATTAATAAGGAACTAGCAGTCCCAGATTGGATGTGCTATCCTAGAAGTATGGACTTGTCTGTACTTAAAGGGGAGGGGCCGAGTGGCACTAGAAATCTATCCTGGGGAGAGAGGGGACTAAGTGGTACCTTGTCATTAACCTACCCACAGGATAGCTCTGTGCTACCCAGCGAATGGTAATAATGCCCACGTCATTAAATGTGCTACAGACCTTCAACCAAAGTCTTTTCTGGATTTTGTTTAAATGTCTGTTTTCTCAGTAACCCAAGACAGATCTCTGATTTAAAAGGCAGACGTTGGGCTGGGGGAATAGCTCCGTGGTGGAGTGTGTGTTTAGAGTATGTAAGGCTTTGGGCTCAATTCCTAGCATTGACAAATACATAGAATAAAATGAAAAGTCTGTAAAAGAATAAAGGGCAAACATAACTGAATGTTGGGGCCTACAGGACAGTAGTTGCATTTTTAAAAGTGTTTATGAGTGTTTTGCCTGTATATCTGTATGTGCACCACATGCGTGCCTGGTGAACATAGAGGACAGAGGAAAGCATCAGATCTCCTAGAACTAGAGTTACTGATGGTGGTAGACACCATGTCATACGTCACTGCTGGGATTGAACCTGGCTCTTCTGCAAGGCAGCAAGTGCTCTTCACTGCCGAGCCATCTCTCCAGTCCCAAGGAAAGCATTTGGTTATGAGTTTTCTGTTTTGTTTTGTTTTGTTTTGTTTTGTTTTGTTTTGTTGTAGTCAAGTAAGCCTCATGCATCAGTTAGCATTTCTAATATATTAACTTATCCAACAAATATTTATCAGTCCTGCAGTAAGTAAATGGGATATTGTCCTAAAAAAATGAGATTACCAGTAGGTAAAAATGCATTCTTATGTTGCAACTAGGGAGATAGCTCAGTGGTTAAGAGCTAGCCACACATTCATGAGGACCTAGATTCATGACCCAGAACCCACATAAGAAAGCTGAGCACATAGTAAAGGTGTTACACACTTGTAATCCCAGATTAGGGGACATGAAGACAGGTACCTGGGCTCACTGGCCAGCCAGTGTAGCCTGTTCAGCAAGCTCCAGACCAAAGAGGAAACCCTATATCAAAGACAAAATGAAACAAGATAGGTGATTCCTACAGAACAGACTCCACATGCATGCAATCACACCTGTACTCTCATATAAACAAACACCTGTGCAACCATGTGCATACACATGGAAACACACACACACACACACACACACACACACACACACATCCTTTATCTTTCCTGGTCCAAGCACTTAGGAAAGTGAGATTAAGACAAGAGGGTTGGGAGTTTCAAGGTAGCCTAGGCAACACTGTGTGGAACCAAGATCTACATGCTAGTATTATTTAACTGGCAAAGACCTATTTCTTGCTCAGTATCTGTAGGTGACAGGAAGTTCTTGTCTTAATCATTTTCTGTTGCTGTGAATAAATATTTGACAAGAAGAAACTTAAAAGAGGAAGTACCTATTTCAGCTTACGGTTTATCATAGAAGGGAAGACATGACAGAGGTGATTCCATAGTGGCAGCAGTGCTCAGCTGAGACACCTCACTTCTGAGATGGTGTCAGAACAGGAAGCATAAAGATGACAGGAAGAGGTGAGCAGGGCTACAGAACCTCAAGCTATGCTCTCATGATGGCTTAGAAAGAAAATGGCCGTCAAAGGAAGTGGCACTATTAGGAGGTGTGGCCTTTTGGAGGAAGTGTGTCACTGTGAGGGCGGGCTTTGAGGTCTCTTTGGCTCAAGCTTCTCTCAGTGTGACAGTCAGTCAACTTCCTGTTGTCTGCAAGATATAGGACTCTCAGCTCCAGCACCATGTCTCCCTGCATGCTGCCATGCTCCTTCCCATGGTGATAACTCTGAAACTGTAAGCTAGCCACCCCAATTAATGTTTCCTTTATAAGAGTTGTCGTGGTTATGATGTCTCTCCACAGCAATAGTAGCGCTAACTAAGAAAGCTCCCAAGGACCTACCTCCTTCACCTCTTAAACATTCCACAAATGGGCAGGCGAGATGCTCAGCAGGCAAAGGCTCAGCAGGCTGCCAAGCCTGGTGACCTGAGTTAGATACTAAGAGCCCACATGGTGGAAGGAAAGAATTGACTCCCAAAAGTCGTCCTCTGGCCTCCACATATGAGCTATGGCACATTTGTGTGCACGTGCGTGCACACACACACACACATACACAAATAAAAAGTTTAACTTTTCTTTAAAAATTGAAGAAAAAGATTCCATGCCTTTTCCAAATAGTGCCACCAACTGGTTCAGACACACGAACCTCCAAGGGACATTACACATGCAAACTGACTCCAATCCACTTGGTCAACCAGAGATTCAGGGAGATAAAGGTTGTGCTCTTTGAACAATAGATTATTTCATATCTCATTACTAAAGAGGAGAGGAAAAAATAGAGACTTGTACATTGGTTCTTATATGCTCAGGCATTGAAGTAATATACATTACCTCTGCTCACAACCATTGGTCACAACCACCTAACGATAGGTGGGCAGATACATATGGAAGAATACTTGGAATTTGGTGATGAGTCAAAGAAGAGGGAGGTTGCAATCCTTTATGAGTTTTAGGCCCCAAATTCATGCTCTTCCCTAAACACTAAATTGCATATGTAAGGATATCTGCATGTGGGGGAGGGAGCATTAACCTTCTTCCTGTTGTAGCAAGTTATCTGAGAGAAACGATTTAAGGGAGGATTTATTTGGGCTCACAGTTTCAGATGTTATGATCCATGACCTTTGTGGTTCTGGGCCGTGGTGAGGCAGATCATGGCAGAAGGATACCCTGGAGTAAAACTGCTCACCTCATAGTGGCCAGGAAGTAGAGAGTGCAGGAAAGAGCATGCCTGCCTGCCAGGCTTCCTCTGAGTTTCCCATCTAGCAGACTGCATTCAGGATGGGTCCTACAAGTCCACTGTATCTGTAAATAACTTCACAGGTAAAGGCAACGATGTACTTTGCTAACCTTTTAGACATTTTCAGTCTAATCAAACTGATAACCAACATTAGCTAGCATTGTAGGTATTTAATACTTTTGCATATGCCTTCTTATTTCGCTGCAAAGATGCTCACACAGAATGGTGGCCCGTACATGCTTGAAATCTCTTCTTGACTGATAGATTGATATGTAACATGAAGTTCAGTCAACTGAAATAGCCATAGTTCACCCGGACCACAATCTTCAGGTAACATCTATTCAGTTCACTCATCCCTTACTGGCGTCAAAGAGAAGTAATATACCAAGTAGGAGGAATATGAGTTTGGGAATACCATGGGCAAAAAGGGGGGAACACAGTTTTTTTTTTCCCTTTGACCATTAAAATAAGCTTTACTTCTCTGCAGGAAACAGCATTAAGTGCTTAAAAAATAAATACCTTTTAAAGATGCTAAATCTGTTGCCAAGGTGCAAGTACCCTCCTTTAATATAAGCAAATTTGGAGAGCTCCTATGTGCTGACTTCCTACAATGCCCTAAACGACTTGAGCAGATGATGATAATGATGATAGTGATGACGGCTATTTCAGGCAAGTATCGCTTGCGGCGTCATCAGAGCGCTCAAGGGCAGGTCCATTATTGGTCTTGGGTCCTGCCCCCACGGCTATGCTTCCTCTCCCTTCCTCTCCCGTCAAACCTTCCTTTGTCCTTCAAGAGGTTGTTTTCCAGACTTCTGTTGTGAGAACTGGGTGCTGACTCGGGAGGCAAGCATGGGTAACTTCTGGGACCTGCTGGTCACATTTTAGCATGAGTTCCCACACAGGTGCTAGCTAGGATCCACTCCTAGGCTGTGACTTGGTAGGTCCAGGGCAAAAACCTGAGAATTTGCACTTGCTAAGTAAATAGCCCCCACGCCCTGCCAAATCCATGCCCATCACAAACCTCAGAGTGTAATCCTATTGGCTTCTGAGATGAGATAAAACAGGACATGCTCCATGTGGTATGGCTGTAGATACAATGTAGCCGGACTGGAAGTAACAGCCTTGTAGATTGCTCAGTGAGGGTGAGATTGTGCTGGCTTAGGTTGGGGTCTAAATTCAATATAAGTCTTTATAAGAAAAATAAATGCAGCTCACAGACCCAGAGAGAGATAGTAGAACGCTATGTTGATGGCCCAGGCAACATTCAGAATGATGAATCTGCAGGCTGAGAGACACCAAACACTGCTGGGAACACCAGGAATGGGGAAGAGGCAAGAAAAGATCCTTCCTCTGTCTTCCAAGCCTGTGTGGTCCTGCTGGCAACTTCATTGTAGCCTTCTGGCCTCCATCACTGTGAGAGAAAGATTGCCATTGTATTAAGCACTCTGGCAATGTGTTCCACAGCCCTAGGAAGCAGATGCATCTTGTGCTGATACCGTTGGCATGGGAACCATAACTTGAGAACCCTTGTTTCCAGGCCTTTCTATAGGTGAAAAAGTAATAAAGAATTCAGAAGATGACTCTGCGTGAAAACGAACATTCTAACATGGATGTTTTTCTCTTTTATATTGGATTTGTAGTGGACATATGTTGTTTGGGGGGTCACCCCAAAGCATCCTGGATTTTATTTTACAGACTATTATAAAGTTGGAGCCCTCTTGCTGTGGTCTGATACCTTGGCTGTGTTATACTCTCTGTTTAAGGACTTTGGATAGGAAAGTCATGCTGGTGCACAAATCCGGCATTTGCTATTCCCACTGCTGTGCCCAGACACTGCGATGAAATGGGTGTCCTAGCTGGGGTGCCTTGCATTAACCTTCCAACTTCAGGTCAATTCTCCAGCCTCCTGAAGAGTCTGCGAGTCCCCAAAATCCTTCCAGTAAATCTCGTTTTGTTAAAGCGAAGTCTGTTTTTGTTGCTAACTACAAATAATTTAACACAGACTATGTGTTGTCTGCCTAAGTCCCTGGCATGGTCTAAACTCAGTTAAGCTGAGTTTTCATTGCTCTCACTTGGTTCCGAAATGCTGCCCCACTTCCTCACAAGCTCGTGTTTTGAAAGTTTGGTCCCCAGTGCAGCAGTTGTCGAGGGGAGGTGACTGTGACATGGTTGAATTGAGGGCTCCGCCCTCATGGGAGGAATCATGCATTTATGGATTCGGAATCTAACAGATCTTAAGGGAAGGGCTTTGTTATAAGCACGAGCTCTCTCTCTGCTCCCTAACCACAGTGAAGTGAGCAGCGTTGTTCCTTCGTGGGTATGATCACACCACACTCCTATGCTAAGCCAGACACAGACACAAAGCAAAGCCTGTAACTGTGAGCACCAAATCAGCATTTCCTCCAGGAAGTGGATTTTTCTGGGACACTTGCTGTGCTGCTGGAATGCTAACACAAATATCCTAGGGCTTTTCCTAGGTAGAGACACAAAGGAAGGTGTCTGTCTGCTAAATATTTATTTTTAAAATAGTCTTTTAGGCTGCAGAGAAGGCTCACAGGAGTGCTTGCTGCTCTTCCAAAGGACACAAGTTCAGGCAGAATCCACATCGAGCGGCTCACAATTCCAGCTCTGAAGTATCAGATGCCCTCTTCTGGCCTCTGCAGGCACCTGAACACACACGACGCACATACACATGCACGCACGCACGCACGCATACACGCATACAGGCACAAATAAAAATTACTTTTCCAAAACAGCTCTTTGCTTGACTTTGGTTTGGCTAACCGCCATTGCACAAATAGTAGGAATGAGATTGTTGGCTGGTTAACTAGAGTGATCCCTTGAGGAAGGGTAGAGTGGTCCCTTGAGGAAGGGTAGAATTTTTACTGAGGACTTCTAAGGAGACAGCAGAACTGGTGAAAGTGAGTCTTTATCCCAGCACGGGGCATCACCAGCTTACCATGGAAGCTGATACTAATCTTTATAACTTATTATTATAGGCTTGGTGACTGGCGTAAAGGTTCTTCTCGAATTCGTGTTTATATGAACTCCTCATATAGCCCTGAAAAAGACGCCTCTGAGTAGTATTCAGGGGTAGTCCTATCTTCCCGTTATGAGCTAAAAGACCACCTCTTGCGGATGTCACCTGCCTCCTCCCTCTGAGCCTCTTTATAGCGCTTTTCATGTGTTGAAGTCAATAGCTCCTTCGATTACTTGGAGGTCAGTTTCTCATGCAGGGCATTGTAAGTATGTTTTGTAACCATTGGCTAAATTAGACTAACTTTCCTCCCTTTCTTGATGTAATAAAATGAAATCATTTCAACTCATACCTGCTCTTTGTTTGCCAAACTCCTTCCTTCTAAACCTGGACAACTTAGCCAGACATCTTGAATGGAATTCCCATGGGCCCCTTCTCCAAATCCCATCTTCCCCTTCCATGAACTCCAAGCCATAGCTGCCCAAATTTCTTCGACAAGCTTCCTGCAACACAGGAAACAAATTTTGATGCCACCCCTCCTATAGGTTTCACAGAGCATCACAAAATGTTCCTGCTTAAAAATTAGAGGAATAGCAAAGTGCCTTCCAAAGTTCAGCCTGAGTTTAGAAAATTCATTACAATGAAAAGAGAAAAAGAATTTTTCTTTATTGCTGATAGTTAGTGGCATTGATGGATCACAGCAGAACCATCCGCAATATGGCCAAATAACTTCACTAGAGAGGGTTTTATATAGCTACAGCTAAAATTCAATGAACTGATTCAGAAGACTCAGTATAAAATATAACAGTGGCTTCCAGTGCCAAATCAATTTGGGGGCTCGAAGGGAGAGAGAGAGCCTTCGTTCCCTCCCCTTTCATGGATGTGACTTTAACTAGACTATAAATTCCGAGGCAGAGGAGTGGCAGGCAGTGGGTTACAGCAGGTGATTTAAGAGACCTACCATGAAAAATCAGCAAGCGGTGGCAAACACCAGCACTCGGAGAGCGTATGGCTATGGCGACTGTCCTCGAGAAACGTTGGAAGGCTTGAAGGATATCCTGGGCGAAAGGTGCATATGTGTGTACGTGTGCGTGCGTGTAGAAGACAAAGGGGAATGCCGTCTTCCTCTATTGCCCTCCACCTTATATTTTGAAACAGGGTCTCTCACTAGATCTGGAGCTCACTGAGTAGCTAGGCTGGCAGCCAGCGAGCAGCTGGGCTCCTCCTATCCTCACCTCCCAGCTCAGGGACTATGGGTGTGTGTCGCCTAGCTTGTTACATGGACGTTAGATCCAGACTCGGGCCCCTACGCTTTAGCAGGAAGCATTTTACTCGTGGAGCCATCTCCCCAGCCTTCCTCACTCCTGACTTTACTCTTCCCAATCTTTCGGCTTTCGCGTTCTTCTGTCTTCTCTTCCACGATGTCTCCTGATCCTTAGAAGGAAATTCCTTTTGGGTCCAAGAACTCGGCAATCACTTATTCCCAGTACTTTGGCCATCGCCCACTTCTGAAAAGGCATCTCTTATCAAGGCTGAGAGCCACACTAGTCTATGTAAACAGAAATATGTAGAAGGAAGTCTAACTACATGTCCATTTGGCAGACTACCAGGAGCTGGTTTTCCCATAACACCTGTGATGTACCTAGCCACAGGTATTTCCTACCATGGAGTCAGCCTCAAATTTGATCAGATAGTGGTTAATTAACCCCAGACCATTTATGCCAATATGGCCCCAGTGGGTGTATCATGCTAGGCAGTTAAAAACTGTAGCATGTAGATGATATAACTGGGCATGTTTGTTGATGACTTCCCCCCACACACACACATCTTACATACAGCATCTACTGGCACTATGAAAGCTAGCCAGCAGGGAGGAAGCTTCCAGCTCTGCGTTGTATCCAGAGTCTCGTTGTCTAGTGTTGGTGGGCGTCTAAGAACAATGGTAGTAGCCTGCATTGTTTGGGGGAGCTTCTGGGGCTCTCTGGTCAACAACTCATAAGGAAGAATCCCACCCCTGGCATCAAGATATAGGTTTGAAAACCTACAACTTCTGGGAACAATGTTAGCTACTACCCATGCAGAGTAGCTTAAAGAACAAACAAACAAAAAACCATAGTCTTTGTTAGGTTATAAAGTAGTAGGTTTCTATTTGGTTTTTTTTTTTCATATACTCTTAGTTTTGGTTGACCCACCCCCAACCTCCACGGTTTTTTAACCCCTCCTACTTCCATTCTTTTTTAAACACCCCCCTCCCTTAGTATCCTCCAACCCCTTCTACTTCCATATCACGTGTGACTTACTGTCTGTTCCAGTTGGTTCTGTGTTAACTTGACACATGCTACAGTCATTTGGGAAGCAGGACTCTCAACTGAGTAAATGTCTCTTAAAGATTTGCCTATAGGTAGGGCTGCAGTACATTTTCTTAATTAGTGATTGATGTGGGAGGGGCCAGCCCAGTTTGGGTGGTGCCGTCACTGGGCAAGCAGTCCTGGGGTGTCTAATAAAGCAAGCTGAGCAAGCCATGGGGCACAGACCAGTAACTAGCACTTTCCACAGCCTCTGTATCAGTTGCCGCCTTGACTTCCTGCCCTGAACGCTCCCTGAACGATGAACTGGAAGATTAAATAAATCCTTATCTCTCCAAGTTGTTCTTTTTTGCTCATTCATGGTGTTTTATCACAGCAATAAAAAGCTAACTAAATACTATCCTCCCCCTCCCCATTTAAATTTCCCCCTATTCTTCATCCCTCCCTCCTTTCTGGCTACATGACCTTGACTACTCCAACTTAAACACAGCTATCAAAAATTAAATCTAAGAACTACGTGTAAGAGAGAACACAGGTGTTTTCCTTTCTGGGCCTAGGTTATCTCACCTCAGTATGATATTTTCAGTTCCTGTTCATCTTCCTGCAAATATCAAAAGCCCATTTTCCCTTAGTCACGAGTGGAATGTCACTGTGCACACATGCCACATTTTCCTTGTCTGTCCCACAGCTAATGGACATCTATGCTGATTCCAAGTCCTAATATTGTGACTAGGGCAGCAATGAACACAAATGCATGGGGATCTTTCGGGCAGCACATAGAGCCCTTTGGGTAGATGCCCAGGAGTGGGATAGCCGACTCATGTGTTAGTTCTAGCTTTTGCCCTTGGAGAAACCTCTACACTGTTTTCCATAGTGACTATGTCCATCTATACTTCCATCAGACACCATCCCCCAATTGTATATTCTCAAGGAAATACAGTTCTAACACAGGAATTCTGGGACAAACCCCTAAACCATAGTCAAGCCTTTCCCCAACATGTTACCAGGGCCTCTGTTTGGGAGGAAGAAGGGGAAGCCAGGGCTTGCAGTTATGTAGAGGGACTTGGTCCCTGTGATGGGTGATTAGCACACTTGTGGTTATCACTGGTCTCTAGCTGGTCCCCCAAGTAACAGATCACACGTGTGCCTCCTTGTTTAATGTATTCTTATCTTCCAGATCTTGCTGTTGCCCAGAGTTTCCAGGGCAAGATGCCCCAGATGCTTCCATGCAGACTGATTCATCCTCACTCATGTCTGGAAGCTTTTAAACCTGGGGGTGGACAGCGCAGCCCTCAGGAGTGTGCTTTCGTGCATTAGCAGTTGATTTTCAGCACCAAATATGCAGCCATCAGTCATGGAGGGACGTCATACTACAGCCTCAAAAGTGCAGGGTCCGAAAGAAAGGGCGTTATTAATGGGAAAAAAATTTAAAGTCATATTAAAGAGCCTAGAGTCTAGTGGAAAAAGCCAAGAAATGGGAGCAAAATTAGCATTATTATAGTTTTTCATGGTAACTTACCCTGGGTTTTTATGGTGGCTTTATAAAAAAGGGAGGGGAAAAAGGGAAAATGTAGCTGATCATAATTTATCCAACCAAATACATTTTCCATTCCCCATGCACCTGCGATCCTGACTGGATTTAAAGGGTTTGCTTTTCAGGGCCCTTCCGTGGCCATTTACACCTCGCAGTGTCCTTGGGGAGACAGTATTCTGTGTGGACCCGTAAACAGCAGAGCCCGCCGGAGGCCTTTCAGGAAAAGGTTCAATTTAAGGGCCAGGGATTGTGACTATTAATTTACATCTTAATAATCCAAATCTTCACAAAGCCCCAAGTGGAAAGGAACCCTCGGAGACTGCCAAAGGCAACAGTCACAACAGCCTTGATCTCAGGTATCAGAGGACAAGATGGTGTGAGAGGGCCAGGCCTTCTCCTTCCCCCACTTAAGAAGTCACTCTGGCCTGACTGCAGAGCACCAGTGCCCAAGGTCTTGAGGACGTCTTCTCAGTTCACATTTTGTGTTTGTCATTGTTGTTTCCTTTTGGTTTTGACAGGGTCTCTCTATGTAGAGCTGGCTAATCTGGGGGTTTCCATGCAGACCAGGCAGGCCTCAAACTCAGAGAGAGCTGCCTGCCTCCACCTCTTGAGTGTAGAGACTAGAGACACACACTGTCACGCCCTACCTCCGTTCAGCTTTAAGACCCTCACAGTGACACTCTGGGGAGCTTTCAAGACATGCTTGTGCACGTCACACAAACTGTGTATAGCTATGTATGTCTTCTGTGTGTGCATGTGTCTCTGTATATTTCTGTGTGTTTGTATGTGTGAGAATGTATGTGAGAGACAGAGAGTAAGGGGGAGAATTGCGTGAAAGAGTGTGTGAGGAAATGTATGTCTGATTGTGGTGTCAGAACACAGTCTAAAGAATGACATCTTGTGAACAATGCCCTGGGGAAACCATGACAGAGGCTCCAGAAAAAGGGCACAGGGCCTTTTACCTCAGGGACACTTTGTTCCGTGGATTGTTCTTGGGTGTGATTTTGTGCCTCCTGTGGCAAACATTTACATTCAATTTCTAAGACATGTTTGTTCTTGCTAGCTCTCAGAACATAGCTATAGAGCCCAATCTGGTCAGTGTGCCCTGAATCTAGATATGGCCTTCTGCCTTGGTTTTATGCTTCCCCAGATAAAATCTATATAGTACATGCCAGGCAATTGTGTTTAAATTGGACTGTCCTGAGAAAGTTCTAGGAAACCGCTGCTCTGTTATTATTTAGTATGTGTTTCAGATGTTTATTTATATGTTATGATCATGTTTCTCTGAACTCAACCTTCCTTAGGTCATCGCTTTCTTCACTTCATTCATGTAGAGAAGCACCCCGGGACTGAAGTAAGGCTGTCTACAGCATTAGACTGCAGTCTGTCCCTTTCTGTCAGGTTCTCAGGTCCCAGGTCCAGCAGACAAGATCTGCTCAGTTGGGCTGAAAAGTGCGTGTGTATGTCTGCGGGTGGGATTGTGTGTATACTTCTCCATGTTTGGCTTTATGTCTGCCTGCATGTATTCTGGTGTTACCTGTTTGAAACACTGGATTAGCTTGCTTTGGAAGTTGGTAAAGTGGCTTTAAAAAAAATGAAACCTTTTTTAATGGTCAGAAACACTCATAATATGGAACATACCACCTTAACCCTTTTTAATGTGAAACTCAATGGTATGAAGTATATCTCATTCACATGGGAAAAGCCCTCATGAGCTAACCACTGCTCACAGCCCCGCCTCTTAACACTATTGCCCTGTGTGCCGGTTAGTCTTGTGTCCGCTTGACATACAAACCTGAGTTGTCTAAAAGGAGGAAACCTTAATGGAGACAATGCTCCATAAGATCCAGCTGTGAGGCATTTTATTAATTAGCGATCGATGGGGGAGGACCCAGCCCATTAAGGGTGGGTCCATCCTTGGGCTGGTGGTCCTGGATTCTGTGAGCAAGCAATGGGAAGCAAGTCAGTAAGCAGGAACCTTCCGTGGCCTTTGATTCAGCTCCTGCCTCCAGGTTCCTGCCGCGTTTGAGTTCTTATCCTGATTTCTTTGGATAATGAAGTGTAAGCAAAATAAACGCTTTCCTCCCAACTTGGTTTTTGATTAAGGTGCTTCACTGCAGCAATAGAAACCCTAAGACACGCAGGTAACACCTACATTACAGAGGGACACATCCACACCATAGCAATATAGGCATAACCCAAGAGATGAGCAGTTAAGTGTGGACCATATGAATTCTAGTCAGCTTTACATATGCAACGTATAATGTGAATGAACCTTGAAGACATTAGGTCAAGTGACACAGACCATTCATGGAAGGACCAAGCTGGGCTGGGTGGCCCACACCTGTAATCCTAACCCTTGGGAGACAGAAGCATGAGGACTAGGAATTTAAGGTCATCCTTGGCTTTATCATGAGTACATGGCCAGCCTGAGCCCCATGAAACCCTGTCTCAAAAACAAGTGCTGTATGCTCCTCCTAATGTTTAAGGCCCCGGAGTCCTCAAAACCACAGCAATGGAAAGTAGAATAGTCATTGCTAGATGCTGAGGCAAGAGGGATGCAGGGAGTCGCTCCTACAGAGTTTCGAGGTTTCAAGGTGTTTCTTGAGATGGATGGTGCTTGTGGCCCACAGAGAGCCATGCACCATTATAAACTGTACCCTCAAGAATGGTCCGGACAATCTTTGTTTTTATCTTCACCCAAGGAAATGGCAGAAAACTAAACTGCACATGTCAGACTCTGGAGGAACATCTGAAGTCACTGAAATACAGTTGTTACAGACTATCAAGAGGCAAAAACATAAGCTTCGTGTATCATCTACCAAATTAACTGGATGCGGGAAGAGCTGATCCTCCCTCTGCTGCCTGAGAAGCTTCCACGGTTTCACTGAGATGACAGAAAACCTAGTGAGCCCAACCCACAGCAAGGGCTTTTCTGAACCGGCCGAAGCTCACCCTCTCACTAGCCCTTGTTTTAACATGAGAAATGATTTCCGAAATGACTTCTTGGGCTGTTCTGTTCTTGTAAAGGCTAGAGGCCTCTTGGTGTCCTCCAGTTGAACACTGAGTCTGTTACATGACCCTGCTCAGAGAGCTGGTCCAACCCTGAGTGCCCCAGGCTCTGAAATAAGTTATCGAGGTCCACCATTATTCTTGCTGCCTCCATCCCAGTCACAATTTACCACAGATCCCCTAGGATGTCAAGTCAATGGGACCCAATGAGTTCGTGGCACTGTGGGTACCACTGTAGAATACTCAGTGGATGGGAAATAAGCCCACAAACAATTGGGGAGCTGCCACTCTGATAAAATAGATAAGCAGGCCAGAATATTCCATCCAGAGTAAACAACAATACAAAAAATATACACATTGAAATTTAGACATGTGATTAAGAAAGAAGTATAAACTGGGAAGACCTTAAGGTGTTTAGAGGGCACTCATTACCTGCTTGATAAAGCTGCTGCAACCCAAGGTATTGGGGAAACTAGAAGCTTCTAGATTTAGGTGGTTCCCAGAGCATGAGAAGGTCATTTAGTGGGATTATAGTTTCAGATCCTGGCAGCTAGAACCATATGTCTGTATGGTACTAGACACATACGTGACAGGAACTGTACTACAGCAAACCTCTGGTCCAGTGGTAGAGACGTAGGATGAACATCACGTGGCCAACTTAATGCTTGTCATAAAAAAAAATCAGGCAGACCTCAGTGACCTTCCACTGTAAGGCAGAAAGGTACCTCTGGGGTCAGAAGGTACAGGTTAGTCTGCTCATGTCCCAATGCCACTGACTGGTACTTTATTGAGTCCTCCTCAGCCCACACCTATTGTAACTCATACAGCATCCTCCACAACACCATGAAGGAAGAAACCAAGCCAAACTCAACCAACTGATTTACTGACTTAATATCTAGGTATAGGCCTAAAACTACCACCAGACTACAGCAAGAGAGAGAGAGACAGAAAGAGAGAGAGAACTCAAGGGTTAGTTGCCAAGGGAGCAAACTCTGTTCTATGGGCCAAATCTCCCCCAAGTACTTGTTTTTATAGATAAAGTTTTATTTAAACAGCCATACCTAGTTACTTTTATATTATTTGCAGCTTCATTTCTACTGTGACAACAAATTTGTGTGCTTGCAACAGCGACCAGATGGCAGATCAAAGGTAAAATATTTACTTCCTAGCCCTTTGCTTGCAGTTTGCTAGTTCCTTCCTTACTCATGTGGTTGTTAAGACAATATAGTCAGACTGAAAACAGAGAGGTCTGGGGAAGTCAGACGTGGACAGAGCCGTGAGGGTAGACACAAAGTGTAATAACTTTGAGGACTGCACTAGAGCTCATAAGAAGAAGTGATATTAACTGCAGAAGAGATATGAAGCCATCAATGGACCAACGACTCAGTCAGTACACAGGAGCCTAAGCCCAGCCATGATCCTGCCAGTTTGTGTGCTATAGGTTCATGAGTGGAGTCACTCTGGCTGTGACAGGAGCTTGTCATGGGCTCAGTAGCCCAGGCTATCTCTCACCAATGTTCACAGCTACTAACACTGCTGAACCTGTAAACCGCCAACCATGGAGAACCATGAACTGCCATTTCTCGGGAGTCCAACAGCCACTTTGAAGCCAATAGATTTTATCTGATGCCTTCCAGTATGAACGGACAACTTCACCCTGACCAGGATGTGTCCTCGATATTGGTTTGCCTCCAATAGCATCACAATCAAAAGGCTTGCAAAGGTCTTCTCTATTTCACCAGAAATGCTAAAACATTTGCCACCCCAGCAGTCTACAGTGGAAAGGACGGAGCAGAACCAGTGAACCCAAGGATGGAATCCATCATATAGAAATAGCAAAACCACCTAAAAACTATTAAAAGACTCGGGCTGGACCAGCTGTGTCCTTTAACCACAGCGGAGTTAAATTTGAAATCAATAACAGGAATAAATACCTCTGGAAATTTTGCAAACAGTCGAAGTGGTTTTTGTTATTCAGTTTTCCATTGCTTTGAGAGGAATGGAGGGAGGGAGGGGAAGCCGTGGTTGGGATGTATTGTATGAGGGAAGAATAAATAAAAAAAACTTTTAAAAGAAAAATACCTGAGATAGCCAATTTATAAAAAGGCTTATTTGGGTTCTCAATTTGGGAGGGTTCAGCACATGACTGGTTGGCCCCATTACTGCAGGTCTGTGGTAACATCATAACAAGAGTGCAGAGTGCAGCAAAACCATTCATTTCAGAGCAGGGACAAAAGAGAAAGAACAGGTACCCATAATGCCCTTGACACACCGCTGATGACCTAAAACACCTCAATAAGGAAGGCTAAGTTGGGCCGTTTCCCAACGGGCTGGGAACCAAGCCTCCAGAGGTCAGGCCTGTTTGTTGTTTTGAGACAGGGTGTCATATAGCCCAGGCTAACTTGCAACTCACTGTGTAGCTGAGGCTGGCCTTCTCCTGGTGAGTGCATAGTTACAGGTAAAGACCACCGCAGCCTGTTTGGAGGTGTGTCTTTATCAGCTCGTAGCTGCAGGAAGCAGTCGTCTGTTCAGGTTAGAAGTTAGAAGCCGGGAAGAGCTTCGGCACCAGGCAGTTTGGTGAGAGTCAAGGTCAGTTGCGCCTCTGCTTCTCACGAGTATTTTTAGCGGCAGATAAACAAACGGGAACAAATCCTGCAAAGGAGCGGAGCACTCCTGTGCAGTCCACAGTCAAACTAGGTCAGCCTTGGCCCTGTCAACGGAGGCGTACGGGCCGCTGAAGTGGAAGCGGAAGGTGGCCAGGAGCAGGCTTCTCGCCACAGAGAGGGCTAGCACCTTGGAACTCTGAGACCCTTGGACTTGAGCAATCCTGGAGTCGTTAGCTCCATGTCCCCCACTTCTATAGGTCACTGGACCTAGAATTTGTTGTCATAGCTCCTCAACCACCAAGGAGACGGAAGAGAATTAGCCACCTGTCACAACAGCACACACCCAACACTGGTACCTGTGTACAGCAAGTCTGAGTAACCGCCACTGAGCTAGGACTGAACACAGCTGCCCACGGCATTGTGGCGCCATGTTTTAGCTGCCCCACCCCTAGCTGGTACAATCCTGAGTCCCTGTAGGTGTCCATTGCTGTCTGTCCCCAGGGGCACACGTGGGGTCAGAGTTAAGGTCTCTGAGCAGATCCACAGGACCGGAGATGCCGTGGGGTAAGGAAGATCTCTTCTTAAGTCTCTCCTGCTGGGAACCTCTGACCTCTTCTCTCAGGGGAGCTCAAAAGCACACACCTCACCTTGTGGCTGGACTTGGTCCCAGTGTGACCCCACTCTCCACTTAGCACTACTCTCCTCCTCTTCCTCTCTCTCCTTCCACATCTTGTTGGAATGTTCTGCCCTGGTTCCTGTGGGCTGGATCCTTCCCCATCTGGCTCAGCTCAGCTGCCACTCTTGGCCTCCTGCCCACAGGATCCCCTTCCACTGGTCTCTTCACCCTAAAAGAATCTGTGCTTGTCTGTAATGACCAACCTCACGTTGGTACTTCCTATCTTATGGTCTGTCTTAGAGAAATTAAAATATTTGCCTATTTCTTCTGCTAACTTTATAACCTGGGCTTAGGAAAAGCTTGGCATCTACTAAATTGTATATAATTTCTCAGCTCATGACTATAGAGAGGATTTCTTTCAGAACCTGGGTTCAAGTCCTTGTTTTGTAGGAAAAACGAGGCTGCTGGCCAGGGCCACCCAGCAGGAGGTTTGCGCTGCTGCGGTATCCTGAGAGCCTGCTAGTCAGCTTGAGGAGAGGCCCTTCTGAGTGGGAGAGAAGACTGTATATGTGCACGCAAGCTGGTGTTGCAGGCCTGACCTTCAGCCTCTCCACTGGGAAATGAAGGAACCAGCTTCCCTTACTCCCAGGCTGTGGGATCACATCCTTCCTCCCATCCAATGAAAGTTTTTGTTTCTTAAGCCCAACCTGGCGTCCAACGTTTGATTCCCCTGCTGTTACCTCCTAAGTGCTGGGACTACCAGTGTGTGCCTCCATGGCTGGCTCAGAGCCAAACATTTGATCCATGACGGCCTCTAACTGTAAGATTACCCCAAGGGTCGCTCAAAGCCGGCTGGGTTTAATGTGCCCCCTCCTCGACTACATTGGCAGTGTGGTAGTACTACGAGCTGGGCCTCTTAAGAGGGGGCTGGGCTGGCATTTCGCCTTCCCTGTGAACAGAAGCAAGGCCTTTCTGAAGAGGCATGTGCAGTGTTCTGCTGGCTTGCTGCCTCTGCCTTTTCTTCACCCAAGGACACAGCTGGAAGGCCCTCCCCAGGCTCCAGCACCTTGGTCTTGGACTTCTCAGCCCACAGAACTCTGAGAAGCAGATTTCTGTATTTGTAAATGATCCAGGATCCTGCATTCTGTTATAAGAGCCCAAGGACAGGGAAGGAAGAGGGGAAGAAAGGGGAAGATGGAGAGCTGAGGGGACTGAAGAGAGAAAAAGGAGTTGGAGAAGGGCTGTTGGTCACTCACATGAGGCCAGGCACTAAGCCAGTATTTTTCCTCCAAGTCAGGTTAGCTCTGACACATAAGTGGCTTGGTGACTGACTGTATAGGAACAGGTGTAGAGGTCAGAGGACTTAGGAATCAGGTTCTCCCTCTCCTACAGAGTAGATTCAAGGAACCAGACTCAGGTTGTCAGTACCTTTATCTACTGAGCCATCTTGACAACCCTGTTATGTTCTTTTAAAGATATTTGTGCTCAAAAGGATCCCGATGAGTCAATCTGAGCCCTTTGGGGAGACGCCAGGTCCGCAGCTTCTAAAGTGATGTGCTCTGTTCCCAGTCCCAATTATCCTGGGACAGAGAAAAAGACTGGGGCCAGGGGTATAGGGAGCAGTTAGGAAGGATGGGAGGAAGTATTGGAAGAAGTGAGACAGGAAAAAATGGGAGCCATGAAGGGGGAAATCGAAGCCTCCTGTGGGCAATGAGGGCTCAGTCCTTGGGGGACACTTTGAGAAAAACAGAGCAAATCACAGCTCATAATTGTCCCACTGAGGACCGATAAGCTGAGGTATTTATTCTCTAAATTCTATTCCCTGAGGTAGAGAGGCAATCTGAGGACATTTACTTTCTGGTATTTTCGGCTGATGGTGTATGCCTCTGGGCAGAGGATGCCCTGGGGCAGAGGGCTGCAGAGAACCTTGGATGTGCAGATCGTGACTGCAGGTGAACTTTAGGAGGGGCTATGACAGGTCCAGATGGTGTCTGTGACACCACAGAAGATGGGGGAGAAATGAAAAGCCCTTGCTGAGTGTTCCTCTTTGCTGGGAGCAAAGCCTCCCTGAATTCTAATATCTAGAGTTCTCTTTTTATCCACCTTACACATTTTACATATTTAAGAAAAAAATAGTTTGGGGGTGAGTTTTCTGGCTTTAGCAATGTGATAATTTCTAACTCATGTCACTCCTAAAATTGTTCTCACAGCCAAATAGACTCTTTGTGACTTCAAAATCAGAAAACAGGGCCCGTGAGAAAACTGAGTCTTCATTTTTCTTCCTGAAGCCAGAGTGCGTTCGAGGGTTAGAAGGTGAGGGATGACATAGGACAGTGGTTATTCCTCTTTATAACCCAAAAGCCACCCTAGCAAAGCATCCTAAATGGGGACTTGACTCTGTTGTGGTTTGAATGAGAATGGTCCCCATGGACTTAGACATTTGAATCCTTCATCCCTAGTCGGTGAAACTGTTTGGGAAGAATTGGGTGGTGTGGCTTTGTTGGAAGGGGTGTGTCACCCAGAACAAGCTTGAGTTCAAAAGACCCTAGCCACTCCCAGTTAGTTCTTTCTGCATAGTGCTTGTGTTCCAAGATGTGGGCTCTCAGCTACTGCTTCAGCGCCAGGCCTACCTGCCGGTTGCCATGCTCCCTGCCATAGTGGTCATGGACTCTAACTCTCTGGACCTGTAAACCCTCAGTAAACTCTTTCTTCTACAAGTTGCCTTACTCAAGGTATCTCCTCACAGCAATAAAAAGGTTACTAAAACAAAAGTTGATACCAGGGAGTGGCTGTGTCAGTTCTGACCATGCTGGATTTTGTTTTGGTTTGGTTTTGGGAAATAGGTTTTCACTGTGTAGCCCTGCCTATCTTAGAACTTGCTCTGTAGATAAGGTTGACCTTGGCCTCATACTCATAGAGATCCACCTGCTTCTGCCTCCTGAGTGTAGGGATTAAAAGTGTGTGCTACCCATGCCCCTGATGTCCATGCTGGTTTTTGAAGGAATGTGGAAGACACTGGAACTCTGGAATAGGAAAGCGGTTGAACAGTATAAGCTAGCCTTAATGGACCGTACTAGAATGGACTTGGAAGACAAAGCTGAAAACATTGTGAACTGTGGAGGTTTCAGAAGGGAACAATATCAACAATTGGGCTAGGAACCATTCTTGTAGTATTTTGGCAAAAAAAAAAAAAAAGTAGCTGCTTTTTTGCCCATATCCTGCCTGAGGTGAAGTTGAAAAATATTGGAGTAATTTTGTTGGCAGAGAAGATTTCAAGACAGCCTAATATTGACTTTGTCATGTGGTAATTAGTAACCATAGTTGTATAATTACACAATAAAAATGGACAGATTGGATAAAAAGAAATACAAAATGTACAGTTTGAGGTGAAAAGGAATGCCAGGGAATTTAGTGTTGGAGCCAGGGCTCGTGCCGAAAGAGGTAAGGAGAGGCCCACTGTGGAATGGAATAAAGGCAGGGAATCCCTCAGGTGAGACCCCACATGGCTAAGCTTCCAATTTATAAGACTGAAAGGCCTGGGGAATTTTCTACCTCTGAAAGGCACCAACACAGTAAAGCTTATGCAAATATAACTCAAGGAGAAGACCAGGCTCCATCACAAGAGGGAAGCTGAAATTGGCCATAAAGTTGGCAGTGTCAGGCGGCTCTGGCTTTACAGTTGTGAAGGGCACACAGTAGAGGGGTGTGGAATCATCTTTGGTGGTTTGGGAGCGCTGCTGAAGCCAGGGGTGGCAGGGGAGTCCTGCATGGAGGCCCAGGGGGGCTACAGTATGAAGATGAGAAAGTAAAGCTTGGGTTGTGATAGAGACTCTGAGATGCTAGAGGTGCTTCCCAGAGCCTTGGGATATCTGCCCACAGTGAGTGGGCCCAGCCCAAGAGAGAAAAGCGTATTACAGTCAGCAAAGATGGAGGGGTGGAGCCATCAGACATGGAGCTTCCGAGTTCAGAGTTGACCCTACTAGATTTTGGGTTTCCTTTGGTTCAGTATTTCCTCACAATACCACCTTTCCTCCCTTTTGGAATGGTAATGCACATTCTATGCCACTGGATGTTGGAACTATGTGATTTGCCTTTTGATTTTACAAGGGGTTACAGTTAAAAGAGTGTCTTGAGTCTCAGAAGAGACTTTGAACTTTTAAACAATGTTGACACTGTAGAAGACCACGGAGACTCTGAAGCTTGACTAAATTCATTTTGCATTATGGTATGGCCGTGATGAGCCTGTGGGAACCAGGAAGTAGAGTGTGATGGTTTGACTGAGAATGCCCTTCCTCATAGACTTGGATATCTGAATATTCATCCCTAGTTGGTGGAACTGTTAGGGAAGGATCAGGAGGTGTGGTCTCATGACAGGAGTTGTGTCACTGGGGCTGGGCTTTGAGTTTCAAAAGACTCTAGCCAATCCCAAATAGCTCTCTCGTTCATGCTTGTGAGTGACAATGGACGCTCTTAGCCCTAACCAGTGCCATGCCTGCCTGCCTGCCGCCATGCTCCTCACCATGAAGATCATGGATTCTAACCCTCTGGGACTGTAAGCCCCCAATAAACTCTTGGTCTTGGTGTTTTATTGCAGCAACAGAAAAGAGACTAAGACATTCTCCCATCAGCTCCACCTTACAAACTGAATACGGCTCCAGCCCATTGGTATTTACCCCCAACATGGAATTCTTACTCACAATCTCACTGTAAAAGGCTCCTGCAGGCTTCCTTGACAGCCAAAGAATTCCCATAAGCAGTAAATAGGAAATAATCAAGAATTATTTAATATGTATTACAGAATAATTGTTTTCATAAATTTGATAATGCTAAACAGGAAAAGAAGGGATTTCTTTTGTCACCTAAATGATCTCAAAAAAGTTCTGTGGAGTCCGAAACACCACGGTCCGGGAAGATTGGCTTAACCTCTGAGACCTCCTGAATGCCCTTTCTCTAGCACCCAGTCTCGGGGAAGAGATTCTTTCCACTCCCCATGTAGCCACAAGAGGGCACACTCGTTGGTCTCCTGCAACTGGAAAAGAAGCCCCGGTGGGTAGGTGAAAACTAACAAAAGAAAACTTGGCTTAAAAGGCTTCGTGTGATCAACCTCTCCCGACACCCTGCCCCACCCCTTTCTTGCTACAAGCGGAATGCAATCAGCGGAACACTTTCAGTCTGCCAGGACCCTTCTCGGGATGCAAGAAGTGCAGTCCTATTAAATCTAGGTCATTTGATGATGGGCATCCCCATATCCCGAGAGCTGCTCGCTACACTTTACGAGGTGACTGTCAAAGCACCAAGATTCAAGATGCCGAGAATAAGGAAAGTTAGCGCAGAGCCCTCGCCTGGTACACCGACAATGGAGCCGGAACAACTGTTTACCTCTCCGAGATGCCGGTCTTCCTTCCCGATTGTTTCTGAATAATGCCCCATCACCTCCCTTCCCCCGCATTTGTCTAGATCTTTTCTATTCATATTTGAATTGATCCTCGCTCACTTTCCCTTTTTTATTATTATCATTTTGCCTGGGACTTTGGATCATTACAAGATTGCGGGTAATGACAGACTGTAATTAAGCTTAACACAGATTTTTCTTTTAGGAGAGAGAAGAATCCACCAACTGAAACTCAGATTGCCTGGGCTGTAATTTGTGGCGCTGTCACAAAGGGGCCCTTTTCCGCATGGTGCGCAGCGGTGATGAGCAAGCGCTGGGCCGAGGGTGTGCGCTTCTCTCTAGCACGCTCGGGAGCGAGCTGCAGGACTCGTAAATAGCTAAGTATAGCTTGAAGCTGATTACAGCCCCGCTCCTCCTATTGTGCCTCATCACTTGTCATTGTTGAGGCGGCAATTGCCGCTCCACGTTTCTCTTTGTGGCTGGCTGCAGCCGGTTTCCAGGACAGGAGGAGCCTCGAGTTGGGGAGACTGGTTCTTCCCATAGGATGGGCGTGGCTGGTGTTGGCAATGAGATTAAGAGCAGGCTCCCAGGCCGGACACCTGTTGCCCCAGAATTGCTGTTTATGCACAATGTCAATCCATGAGGATGGCAGTTGTCGCTGAGACAAGACTAGCTGCGGGAACGTGAGCAGGCAGTTCAATTTCTCTGGCTTGGTTTATTCATCTGTAGAAAGGGACCATAATATTTAATCTCTTACTCACAACGTAGATTTGAGGACCTGGGAAATGAGTATAGGAATACCCTAAGAGCAGGTATAGTCCCCTAAACACTTGAGCGTCCCCCTTCACATAGGTACGATATCCATAATGTATAGACTAGGCGTAGAAACCACCTGCACGCCTTATTGTAAGGAGTATGCTTGTTCATGCACACGTGTGAACGTGGTTTCAAGATATAGCTATTTGGGGCTGTAACAATGACCACTGGCATCACTGGGGCTCTTCCTGTGAATCAGGCTCTTCTGAGCTCTTCTCCAGAACCAAAGAAAAGCCCCCAGCAGGAGTAGGAACCTCCGGGGACAGAGCAATTCTTCATCTTCAGGACCTTCCTTGCTCTGGGTATGTGGCTGCCACGGGTCTTTCTGTACCTTCAATAGGTCTGCTGAAGTCAGGTGACAGCCTCACCTCCCTGGCCTTTTGCAATCCCCTTCCTGGTGGGAGGGAGGATGGAAATTGTAAGAAAGTAATAGCTGTTTGCCACGATGTTTCTGATCATTCTGGAAGATTGAAATGGCACACTGTATCCCAGGAAAATATGCAATTAATGTGTCAATAAAAATTAAAATGTACATTCCCATGGTTGGTGGGGGAGGAATTAAAATAACCCTCTGCGAACAAGTTTCCCAAGCATACATGTAGTGCCAGGTGCAGCTCTGTGGCCGCAGGTACCACTGAGAGCTGTAGAGGAGGCCATTGTTCCCAGCAGGTCCTGCTGCAGTATAAGTGGTGCTGATGGGCGTCGGTAAAAGCACTGCATTTGTACGCTGGTCCAAGGTAGCCTCGAACTTGATCTGTAGCCGAGGACAACCTCTCAACCCCGACCATAATCCCACGGTTAGATTACAGAAATAGGCCACCCTATTCAGTTTGTGAGTGGCTGTAGATCCACCCAAGACCCTGGGCACGCTCTGTGGACACCCAACCACTGAGTTACAGCCCAGTCCATCTGTACTGGCGACTTTTCCTGCCGCTGTGTGCAAACATCTGACAAGAAGGAAATATTTCTTTGGCTCATGTATTTAAGCCACAGCCCACCGTGGTGCTAAAGCCATGGCTGCAGGTGAAGTTTGTCCTGTGGCAGCAGAAGCAGGAGGCTTGTTGGTGGATAAGGAAGCAGAAACAGGACAAGAAACAAGGCTGACTATAAGCATCAACCCATTCCATGAACACTCACTTTCTCGAGCATGTGATCAAGTGCACCCCTAGCCTCCTTTGGGGTTTGAATTCTGTTTTAATAGGACAGGGCTTGTCTAGACAGTGGGATGTGGTGAGGGGTTTTGAGCCAAAATAGCATCCAGCTGCCATGGCTCACGTACCGCTTCAATCTCACCAGTATCCATGCCCTCTTCTGTACCGACTGTCTTGGCTTTGTCCTGGATGGGCTTGTGCTAAAAGACCCTTATTCTTAGATTACTGTGTAATTTCTGTCGAAAAAAAATTCTAAGTGGACATCAGCTGGATGGGATGGAGGGGGTGTTATTAACATAAGAAAAAGAAGGGTCGTCGTGGAGACACACACCTGCAACCCCAGCACTCAGGATGCTGATGGTGAGGCCTATGCCAGCCTAGGCTATCTAGCAAGAACGTGTCTTAAAAACAAAGCAAAGGCTTGGCATGTGTCTCAGTGACAAAGAGTCCGCCTACATGCGGAAGGAACTGTATCTGAGTCCCAGCACTAGGGGTGGGGGAAGAGACAACCGTCAACTTTTTACCCTTCACTCTTCCTTTCTATTTTTGCTTAGAATGAAGACACAAAGTCAAGAGGTGGCCAGGCGGTGGTAGTGCACGCTTTAATCCCAGTACTCTAAAAGCAGAGGCAGAGGCAGGTGGATCTCTGTGAGTTCGAGGCTAGCCTGGTCTACAGAGTGTATTCCAGGACAGCCAGGGCTACACACAGAAACTCTGTCATGAAAAACAAAACAAATAAGCAAAAAAAAAAACAAACAAACACAAACAAACACAGAGGTGATGCAGCCTCCTTGGCACCAGGAGACTAGCAGTCACAGGGGAGAATGGAGGAAGGAGACTGGATCCTTGAGCAGCATCTCCAGGTCAACACAGCCCATCTGGGGCTATATATCTTGTGAGCAGAGGGAACAGTACCTATAGTTGGGCCACAACAGCTGGGTTTCTGTTATGAGCTGGCTGTATTTCTGGCTGACGTCCTCATTTCACATGGAGTCAAGGCAATGAGGGTTTGATATTTTCAGTTTTCCCCTAGCCTTTGAGCATCCTTGCATTGCTGGAAAAATTCTGAGGGGGACCCCCATGCAGACTAACCCAGAATCTTCCATAGAAGTGGCCATCCCTACCACCAAGCAAGAAGTTCTGTTGAGTGCTTAAAAACCTAGAAAAAAAAAACACTATGCACCCCAAATGCTTTTTAGTAAAACCCTTCTGCTTAGCAGCTGAGTCGGCTCAGTTGCCTGCCTTCGTATTCTAGCCAGGGGTCTCTAGCAGAACAGAACCAAGGATGGAATATATATATTCAGAATTTATTAAATGGTCTTTAAAATAGTAACAATGGTCAAATGACAGATAAGAGGCTGAGAAGCTGGTACTCAGGCCTTGACACTGAGTGCCTCAGTTTTGGGAATAGTCCCAGAAAAGCTGTTTCTCACGGTGATGGGCTGGTGTGTGTGTGTGTGTGTGTGTGTGTGTGTGTGTGTGTGTGTGTGTAACTAGTAGCCTATAAGCATGGTACCTCAGTAGTCCCAGTCTGGCACCAGGAGCCCCAGAGTTCCTGGAGAGCCACCGGCCCCTCCTCCACGATGAAAGCTAGAGACACTGCTTCTAGGGTCAGTGGAGGAAGCAGCAGTAGCAACAACTTGGCAAATTGAGCAAAAGGGAAGAGGATGAACATCCTTCTGAAATACCCTTTTAATCTGGGTTCTGACACAATTGGGGTGGGTCTTCCCACGTCCATTGGGACAGTTCATCAGGTGAGGCTCCTTACTCAGGTGATTTTAATGCCATTAAAACCAACCATAACACCCCTAGAGGTGGTGTGGACCCAGCAAGAACTTGGCTGGGGTCTGGTCCCTCCCAGTGTCTTTTTATTATGTAGTCCCACATATAACAATCCATTTTCAGCATAGAATGACCAGGTACAGTACCTCCTTGCCGGAGAGCTCTGTGACTTGGGTAAAATGCAGGGTATCTCCTTTGATACCCACCTACCTGCACCAGAGGTACTCACAACTGCGGGGCACAGCAGGGCCTTGATAGCCAATCACTTTCTGAGGTTCAGGGAACATAGCTAGTGAGTAGTTGCTTGACTCCTTATCCTGTGGTCTCTTGGCAGACCATTCTTTCCAGCTCACCCTCTGCCTCCAGCCCAAGAACACTGATAGAGCGTCACACACTGGATTCCAGTCCTTGTGCCAACAGTCGCGTGCCCTGTGGTCTTAGGCAGGTCACTTACCCTCCCTGAGCTTCTGTTCCCTCCTCTCCCAGGCTACTGCCAACAACACAAGAACTGTACACGATGCCTCCATTCCCAGCTCCTCTACTTAGCTTCCTGTCTTGCTATTCACCATCGTTAGGAATTTTCGAGGAAAGGACTCGCCTTTCTGGTCTGCATCAGGCCCTGCAGATTATATAAGCAATCCTGCTACTCTGTAAAAGAGGAATGCTATTTACCTCAAAGGCTCACAGTGAGAACTAAGTGAGAAGACATCTTGTATGTGCTTAGCCAAGTAAGAGGGAATAGAATGTTCTCTAGAAGCGACAGCTGTTACCTGCTAGCCGGGTTAATTCTCTCGCAGTGTCTCTGGCAGCAGTAGAGCCCCATCCCTCACGGACCTCACTAACCCAACGGCCGGATATGCACGGAAGTGGGGGCGAACGCGACACCCACTGCAGCAGTGAGTATATGGGAGCGCAGAAGCAACCTTAAAGTCCCTGAGTGGGGACCTCATTCCGTAGCACCCAAACACACACTTGTGAAATTTCCTGTGTGACCTGACACTGTGAGTGGCCTTTCCTAGAGGACTCTGGGCTAAGGAGCCCAGGCCATAGCCATAGGACTAATCGAAAGGCTACAATGTCAATCCTCTCCCCCATCCCCATGAGCTGACTCTTGTCTCCACAGGAAGGTTTAGAGAGCAGACACACCTGTCTAAAATGCTGTTTAAGGCCTCCAACCTTCCTCCAGACGGCCATTCCCACAGTTACCAGATGCACTGAACCTTCGGCTAACTTTTGGGTGGGTGTCACCAGCTTCTTTGTGGGGATCCAGCTCACACCTCATTCTTTCCCACTGGGAGGAGTTACAGCCTGAGGTTACCTTGCAAGGCACCGTGGAAGTTTGCCCATCTCAGATGTGGGGTAGCTAAACATGGGGTGTGGTTCCCCCCCAACCCCCAGGGAATGAGAGTTGATGGCAAATCATGTCTCTTTCCATCACCTTACTATGTAGCCTCCAGACCACCACAGCCCCCCAGGAATCCTAGGGGCCAGCCTCATCTTGAGCACCAACGCACTGATCACCTGCCAGCCCTCCCTCAGCAACTAGGGCTATGGCTCAGTAGGACAATCCTGGAATCCAGGCCTGTGCCCCCGGCTCTGCCTGCTCCCAGAGTCCCTCTGTCTCCTCTGAAAGGAAATCCATTTGTGATATAATATAAACTCCCTCAGCACATACTTTATTAAATCGATGTTCTGTTAAGGTTGGAGTGTAAAATACTCCCCACAGGTTGATGTTCTTGGGTATTTGGTCCCCAGCTGGCAGCGATGCTCTGGGAGGTTGTAGAACCTTTGGAAGGTGGGGCCTAGCTGGAGAAATGCATCCTGGGGGATGGGCCATTAGAGCTATAGAACCCAGGTCTGCTTCTTGTTCCCACTCTGTTTCACTCAGCTGTAAGGTTTCCCAGCTAAGCTCCTTCACCATGATGTTGCCTGCATGATGCCTTCCCGCTGTGATGGGCTGAACCTTCACACTGTAAGCCAAAATAAGTTTACCCTCACTTTCAGCAAATGTTCAGTCCCGGTGAAGAGAAGTCACTAGCATGTTCAGTATTCTAATGGACTGTTACTAAAATGAAATAAATATCTATCCCGGCCACAGTCGCCTAAATAGTCAAAATGGCTATGATGCCCGGGTACCTTCTGGTGGACTTAAACTGAGAAGAGTTCACCCAGAGGAGGGTCAGGGGCCAGCTCTGCTCTTTAACCCCAGAGGAGGGTCAGGGGCCAGCTCTGCCCTTTAACCCCATGGGTCTTTTGACTCCTTGGTTTTGAGCATCTGCTTCCTCGAGGCTACAATATGGCCTGGTGTTGGTACTGGTTAAGGAGCATTCCAGATCTCTCTGGACACAGTCTTCCAATCTTCCTGCCTTTGCTGGACACTCATTCTCCCATTCTGGCCTCTCTGCCACTGTTAGATCAGTCACTGCCAGTGGAAATATTAATACCATAGCTTTTCCTGAGCGTGTATGCCTGTCAGGCACTGACGTGGGGCCCTTACTGGGAGGCACCATGGTCCTGGGAGGAGACAACTACCTGGATTGATGGTGGAAGAGGAGATAGATGGGCCAGGGAATAGCTGAGGATGGCAGAGGCAGCTAAGCAGATTCCCTAGAAACGTCATCCCACAGAGGGGCCAGTCTGAGTAGCTGCTTTCTAACTGTCCCCTATTTGGGATGCCTGCTTCTCCGGTTACCCCAGATGTACAATGAATGGCCCTAAAAGCTTGGGGCTTAAAATCATAATCATCTGCTTTTCTTCCCATGTGTCTGTCGGCCCACAATTTCAGGAGGTACTCAGCCTGGTGCCCAGGTGATGGATGGAGTTTCAAGATCAGGAGACTGAAGTGGCCAGGCTGTGGCAGCTCTTGTCCCACAGAGGTACGGGACCTCTCCAGAAATCTCCCTGCTTGAGCTGGCCTGTACCTACTTACACCATAGAGTCCTCAGGACAGTGATACTTCCCACATGGACACCAATGGTCCCAGGAGCAAGTGGACCAGAGAAGAGTCGCCACATCTCTTGTGGTGGACTTCCTCAGAGATGCCCTGGGAGTCTTACTTTCCCAGTCTCTACAATGAGTATAAACTTGTGATGTCTATGGTGCATTGTACTTCTCTAAAGTCTATACTGGGTACAACCCACAAGGTCAACAGTGTGCGTGATCTCTAATGTCTGCATTGTGTGTAATCCCCTAATGTCTGCATAGAAAGCACGAGGCGTGTCATGTTTGGTCACCACAGTGCAGCCATTTGTCACAGCACATTCCAACCTAACATGCCTTCAGTGATGCAACTTGGGATGCCACAGAACCACTTCTGAAGCACTGTATTGGTGACAAGTGAACCATAGGCCCACCCATACTTCAGTATTGGAAAGCGATGTATTACTATGGCTGGACAGCAGCTCCCAGCCTGTGACATCTGCAGAATTGAATTTAAATTTGTGGCCCATAATTAAAAGTGGAGCTGGCTCTCTTCGTTCGCATCATCTCAAATTGCACTGCAGGTCTCCCATTCTTCACATGGTGCCTCACGGGGAAACCACGAGAGCTCTTCTCAAGGGCAGAGTCCCCAACTCACACAATGGCACAAGCTACTGTGAAGCAGGCTGTTCCAAGCATGCCCCCTTTACTACACAATGCCTTCATAGGCAAGAATGTGATGGGCTCAGATCTGAGCCTGGAGGACACCCAATGAAGCTTCTAGATTCTTATGTCCAGAGACACATAGTCAGAAGCAGAACTAGAGACCACTTACTGAGAAAGGAAGTGCTCTAAGGATCAGAGTGGGCTAGTAAGCAGGGAAAGAGCATTGGCCCCAAAAGCACTGAGCCAACAGACTCATACCCCTTTGGTGTGGGACAATTCAGTTTTCTGTCAATTATGTTTTAAATAAATGCTGATTGGCCAGTAGCCAGGAAGGAAGTATAGGTAGGACAACCAGACAGGAAGTAGAAGCAGATTAATGAGAACAGGAGAATTCTGGGAAGGAGGAAGCCCATTCCTCTACAGTCCTGCCCAGACCACAGAAGAAGCAAGATGTGACCTACCCAGCTGAAAAAGGTACCAAGCCATGTAGCTAAAGTATACTAGAATAATGGGCTGGTATACATTATAAGATCTAATACAAAGCCCGAGCTAATGGGCCAATCAATTTATATCTAATGTAGACTTCTGTGTGATTCTTTGGGGCTAAACAGCTGTGGGAACTAGGCAGGAAAGAAACTTCAACAAGCAGGCCCTCAAGCGACACCCCTTTGTATGTCATTTACATAACACGTCGCCCACATCTGTACACCTGGGAGTTTTCTTGAGCATGCTCTGACTGTTGTGTGTAGCCCGGGTGGGGAACAGTTTCCAGTCTTCTCTTGCCCACTGGTTTCTTTGGTGTTAATACTGTCCCTCTCTCCAGTCTCCTTCCTCACTCGCTGCAGGAACAGTTGTGTCTGTCTGTGAATTTCCCTCATCCCCTGCCCTTCCCACCACTGCCACCTGCTTCCACTGGGCCAACCAGAAAGCCTGGGCACTGGTGAGTGTGTGCCTCAGTCTCTTGTGAAGTGGCTTGTGGCATAGGTGCAACCAGCCAGTTCTTGGGGCTACACCTACTCTAAGAAGTCCCTTCTGGCCCTGCACTGTTACAGAGACCCAACAGAAAACCCATTAGCTATGATACTGGCTCTAGGACACTCAGTAAGGAAAGACATTTAGGCCAAGCAGACTGAACTGGGGCTCAGTTGTCTTCTGCAATACCCCCACCTAGTGGATCTGCTAGAACGCTTCTCCAAAGGGGATGATGATTCCCAGTTGCCCCAGCGAAGGAAAGGAAAAGTTCTAGTCTGAGAAAGAGGCCATCGGGCAGCTGGAGTCTTCTTTCTTGACCTCTTTAGCAAAAGTATAGACTTGAGAGCAGGCCCTGTCAATTGAGATGTGAGTTCTAGATGCCCTCTTATTACCACACTGAAGCTTGGCTGGCTGTATCACGGAGCTTTTACGAAGACACAGAGGAGCAAGCAGCCATGGGATGGTGCAGAGAAAGTGGGACCACCATGCGTTCTGATCCAGGAGATTGGGGGTGAACAGGGAGGGAGGCAGGGGCAGCAGAAAGCATCTGACTGAGGTCCTGGGTGTTGGAGGTGTGCTTGGAGGTCAGGCAAGGACCAACAAGGATGCAGAGTCTGGGACACCCCCTCTCACACATCCCAAGATAAGCTTCCTCCCTTCAGTCCACACCCCCCCCCCAATGCACACACCCTCAGCATCCAGGAGAGAATCCCAGTGGGCTCTTTCAATATGGTCACATGAGAGGCAGCTTCACTGCCAGATGTAGAACTTCCGGCTCCATGGAGCTCAGAATGTATACATGTACTCTTTGAGGTGAGGTGACCTGCAGGGACTGAGAAGATAGGGGAGGGGCCTTTGGGGGGGGAGGCTGCAGGGAAGTTCTTCACTGGGTCAAGTGGCTACTATGCAGAGATGCTCCTGTCCAACTACAGTAGCACTGGATGCCACTGGACCCCTTCCCAAAAGCACAGCATCATTGCAGGGCCGTCTACCTGTTCTCTCAGGTAAATCTTTAAATCCGATGTTTAGGTTAAGAACAATGACGATCCTCATTTTGGCACAGGAGGAAACTGTGGCACCTGCCTAAGGTCATTCAAAGAGGCTAGACAGAACCAACTTGACTTCAGGGCTCATATTATCAGAGTTTAAACCAAGACAAGGCAAAGGATAACCAGTATCCAGAAAGTTCTATGTGTGTCTGAGGACTCTCCCTGCCTGCTCCAAAGACCCTGAAGGAGTCCTAGAAAAACTTATGAGGGTGGGAATCTGGAAGACAATGAAATGGTTAAGGCTCATTAAAATATCGACTTCGTTTAGGGTTATTGGGTTAGTCTGAGAATACTGGATAGGCCTATGTATGGTTTACTTGCTACTCAGTGTTGTGGGATCCATAAGGGAATATTAACATAGGCTGGACTTGGCATATCAGTCATTGCAAAACCTAGAGACTGGGACAAAAGGATCGAGAGAGCTTGGGAGCAGCCTGAGCTCCTTAGCAAGTTCCTGGCCAGCCTGGGCTATGTAGCAAAACTCTGTCTCAAATAAGCAAGCAATCAGGCCAATCAGAGGGGAAAAGAAAAAACCTAGCTTTTGGCACACTTGAGTTGCCTGACTCCCTGATTGACTACTTAGCCCAGTCTACCCAAGTCAAGTCTTGGTTTGAACTTCTAAGTCAGGCAGTTCTGAGTCAGAGTGCACCTGAGCCGCTTACTGCTAGATCCACTCACTTAATCATCAGGGCTTCATTTTCCTCACATCAAAGTGAGGTAGAACAAGTGTATTTCACGTGTGGCAGAGACCAGCAAGCATCTTTTGAGACAGAGAGTAAATATTGAAGGCTTGAAGTTCACAGGGTCTCACGGGCAGCTGCTTCACTCCACCGCCAAGACAGGAAATAGCAGCAGACAATACTGAGTAGGCCCTATGTATCAACAAAACTTTATTTACAAAAGTAGGCAGATAGAAAGCCAGATTTGCCTCAAGAGGAGTAGTTTGCCGATCCCTGATTGTGGTAGAGAATATTTTAAACATCACCCCTCAGCTAAGGCAAAAGTGTCATTCAGTTTTGACAGTCTAGAGAAGACCATGTAGGCAGGAAAGCAGTGGAATCTTTAAGCAGTGCTTAATGGGCCATACTAGCAGGAGTGTGGAAATTTTGAACTGTGGGGACCTGACTCAAGAGATATCAAAGGGGGAAATTTTTAGTATGTCGTCTAGAGATTGTTCTTGTGATATTCTCATAAAGAATGACTATTTTTCACCTTTGTCTGATGAAGAGTCTGCCTTAGGCTAAAGTAAAGAGATTTGGATTAATTCCACTGGCAGAGGAAATCTCAAAACAGCCTAGTAAAGACTCTGTTGGGTGGCTATTAGTGTTAACTCTAATGAAGATTTATAATGGAAAGGAGCAAGCTAAGCAATGGAATATACAAAATGTACAATTTGAGGAGAAAAGGAGCACCAGGAAGTGGAAGGGAGCTAAAATCCTGTGTTCAAGGAGATAAGATTAACAAATGATATAAAGGGAGTGGTGACCTCAGGGTAAAGGTAAGCTGCCTTACACTTTTAGAGGTTTAGTTCCAACTTGTGAAAAGGAATGAAAGAAAAGTTTAGAGCAGGGTGTGGTGCTGCACACACACCTTTACTCCCAGCATCGCAGAGGCAGGTAGATTTCTGGGTCTGAGGCCAGCCTGGTCTACAGATCCAGTTACAGGTCAGCCAAGCTTAGGCAGTGAAGGAAACTGAAAAGTTCCCATGGTCCCATAAGCCTCTCCGCCAAAGCAACAATCCAAATCAGACCAAATCAAACTGAATTAGGAAAAGCCCAGGTTTAATGGATACCAACGCTCCCGGGTGCCTTTCAGGCCCCAGAGAGGAAAGACCAGGAAAACATGGAGAGGAAGACCAGAAGACCACGTGTTCGTTCTCTGGGGAGCAGTTTAAATAGCCTGTAGGGGTGGTCTTGAGCCTCTCTGGGGAGGAGTCACTGTTTGGTGGGCTTTCTCGGAGGTGGAGTCTGGACTGCAGCAGCTCCCAGGGATGGAACTTTCTACCAAACATTCCAGACTCCTTGGATATATGTATGCCAGGGGCTGGGGTGAAGCCACAATCCAAACATTCTAGACTCTAGATATAGGGGTGCCAGGGGGCTGAGGTGAGGCCTGGACCCAAACCTACCAGACTCTTTGGATATAGGGGTATCAGGGTCTGGAGTGATGCTTTCAACCAAACATCCCAGACTTTTTGGGTATAGGGAGCACTGGCCCAAGTCTAGCTACTTCCTGCAGGCATGGGGTGACGTGAGAAAGGGGAGAATTGGGAGTTGGTGGACTCACACTAAGCAGGAGGTGTGATTGGAGAGGCATCTGGTTTACTGCCATCCTGGAGACCTCAGGCACCTGTTCCTTGAGGGAGATGAGAAGGCAGGTAGCTAGGAGAAAAAGATATATTGTTATTGCCGACCCTATGAATGGGCCTAGCCATGGGAAGGGTGATTAACTGCCAGAGAGAATGGGACAGAGAACTGCCCTGGCTGTACGGGAGAGACGCGGGTGAATAAGTGAGATACAGGAGCGGATATGCCCTTTCGAACCAGATTTTAGCTGCTGAGTCAGTGTCCATTTCAGCCAGGAGAGGTGCTACCAATGGTGAATGAAGTTTCAGGAGCTGGTGTAAGTGTTGGCATTGTCTAGAAGGCCCTCTTTAAGTTGGTCTTGGCCAAGACAGGAATGACCTGTAAAATATGCTTGGAAATGGGTGGGGTTAAAATAGGCTCTGGAGACTGTTAGTTTTTTTTTACCAGACCTGGCTTTTGATACAGCAGCAGAACCTTTTTAGGAACCTGTAGGTATCTGTCAGGGACCAGCCTCGACAAAAATACCTCTTGCCTGGGTAAGGATGTAGAGATTAGAAATATAGTAAAGAATATGAAGACACGAATGAAAATAATAAAATGGAGAAATATATAGGATAGCATCGGGAGGGAACTTTCATGAGTACTGAAAATTTGCCCGTGTTTAATAGAAAGCAGGTGACGATAGAATTAAACAAAGGGGCCACGTTCCAGTCACAGCACGCAGCAGAACGTGGCAGCTTCAGCTACATGGTTCTGGTTTTAGAGTCAAGGATAGAAGAAAAGGGTTGTGGAATCTCCCACCTCGACTAAGGAAAGCTGTTGAAGCCAGGCGTGTGTCAGGGGTGTTCTTGAATGGAGGCCTAGAGAGGCCATTGCATGAAGCTGTGAAGTTGAAACCTGGGTTGCCTTGGAGACCTGTAAGATGCTGGAAATGCCAGAGTCGTGGGATACCTGCTAGGAAAGCTGCTAACAGGGAGTGGAACCAGCCCAAGAGAAAGAAGTGTGTTACAGTCAACGAAGCTGAACGGACCTGGAGCTCTGAAGTGCATTTTGTCATCAGACACGGAGACGCAGAGTATGGAGGTTGCCCAACTGGATTTTGATCTTGCTTTGGATCAGTATTGCCTCTCTATGCCCCCTTCCCTACATTTTGGAATGGTAATGTACATCCTGTAACATTATATGTTGGAAGTATGTGGTTTGCTTTTTAATTTTGGTTTTACAGGGGATTACAGTTAAGAGATTGCATGACAGAAGAGACCTTGAACTTTAGACTTTTAAATAAGTTTGAGTCTGTTATAGAGTATGGGGACTTTTGAAGTTGGAATGAATAAATTTTTACATTATGATACTGCTACAAGCCTATGGGATCCTGGAAGTGGAATGTGGTGGTTTGAAAAAAAAATGGCTCCCACAGAGCGTGGCACTATTAGGAGGCGTGACTTTGGAGTAGACATGGCCTGTGGAAGGAAGTGTGTCACTGTGGGGGTAGGCTTTGAGGTTTCCCATGCTCAAGCTATGCTTGACATGGTTTACTTCCTGTTACCTGAAGATCAACTCTCTACTCCTTCTCCAACACCATGTCTGCCTGTACATCACCATGTCCCACCATGATGATAAAGGACTGAACCTCTGAACTGTAAGTGAGCTCAATGAAACATTTTCCTTTATAAGAAAAAAAAAGTAAACTTTTCACTGTATAATTCTGTCGGAAAAAAAATCAATCCCAAGGTGAGATGGAGGTGTGGCACAGGCTAGTCCACTTTACCTTGAGAAGCCCCAGACTCTTGGGACTTCTCTGGAGATGGAAAGGCCATGGGCCTTCATGGTCCTGCTCCTTCAGCATGGAGGTGGGTGAGGAGGTTCAGCAAGCAGAGGGATTCCAGTGGGTATCATGAACTTCACCTTGGACAGTAAGGGCAAAGAATAAGGAGGCTTGGGGAAAAACACATAATCTAAAAACCTTGGCTTCCTCCCCAGTATCCTATATATTTCTCTATTTGAGCCCTTGGCTGGTCAGCCAAGGGCTCAAAAATATCCCAACCTCGTATGGCCCATGACTCGTGATCAGGCTTGGTCTCTCCCATGGCCTGGCATCAGAGGGAATGGCTAGCTAGTGGGGGCAAGCGAGTGAGCACAGTGGACGGGAGAAATGACTAGCCTCAGAAAGCGTCCCTCGTGCCTGTCACTAGGCAAAAGTTACATCAGGGTCAGGTAGGACCATTTCCATATCACTCTAAGCAAATGTCATGGACTGTCCGAGTCTCAACTTCTTCAGTCATATTGAAGTTGCTCTTGTGCAACATTACATAAAGCACAAGCACAAACTGTCCACATATACAATCTAAATGAGGCCAGCAGTGCCCTGCCAGGATGCCCTCATGGCGTGTTGAAAAATGCATGGCAGGAGTTTAAAGAATGGGCTCTGGGGGAGGGTCACAGGATTTAGATGCGTGAAGGAGACATAAAAAGGTAGAAGGGACACGGAAGAATTTAATTTACATTTCAGGGTGGTGGGAAGATGACTTAGCCAGTGCCACACACCCCCTCCCCCAGCTTTAATTCCCTGCATCCAAGTAAAAAGTGGGGCATGGCTATGCTGGAAAGTGGGGACAGGAGAATCCCTGGGGCTCAGCAGCCAGCCAGTCCAGACTCACTAGTGAGCTCCACGTTAGTGAGCTGCAGTTTGTCTGAAATTTAAATTTTACTTAGCAATCCACATTGTATCTGGCCCCTCTATCTAGGGGTAAATGGGTTGTGCTCTGTTGTGCTCTGAGTACAAAGCTGAATAAATTCTCTAGCCACGCCAGACCCCGTCACCCTAATTTTGCCATCTTTACACTGTGTGACCTTAGTGAAACCTCTCAGCCTCTCTGTGCCTCGACTTCCTCATCTGTAAACCGGCAGATGGGGAGTGTCCTCCCAGAAGACTCCTGAGAACTAATGAGCAAAGGTCTACTCTGCTTGGTCCCCAGCACCCAACAGGGCCCGCCCCTCTCTTTACTCCCAGGGCCAGAGGCAGGCTAGACCAGGCTCAACTCTGCAGCCAGCAGTTTCTCCTGCCCCAGCTCCCCACCACCACCCCTGCAACAGCTTGGCTAGGCTCATTCACCTGCCCTTCCCAGCTGTTCCCTTCCTCTGACCTGTCATGACTATAAGTCACTGTCTGGGATTCCTGGACGAGGAGGAGCCTGGGCTAGAACCTATATATTGGAGGTTCTGTTGGGATTATTTATTGTGACAGAAGATGCGAATGGCTCGCAGTCAACGGAGAGAGGGAAAGCCACCTCAGCAGCATGTGACACTGTAAATACAGATGGCAGGGCCGTGGGGAGCTGAGTGTTTAGTAAGTAGAGCAGATACTCCACTTGGCTGAACATACAAATCACCGGAAACTCCGGACTCGCTTTGTGAGAACTGACCAGTTTCTTTCAGGACCGCGGATGACACTGTGATTCACCGTCACTGGGACGCTGCAATGTCAAAATCTGATGGGAGAAATTGGTGAGAAGGGAGGGGGGGTGAGGAGATTGGTGCCTAGCTCTTCACCGCTGCCTGGTTCCTATCATGGCCCTTGTAGCCTGTACTGCAGAAGTGTCCTTCCTTACCAAACAATTCTCCTTCCCTAACCTGCTTCAGAGAAAAAAAAAAAAAAGATCTTCTCCACCAGGGTAAAAATAGATTCTCTGGTCTCTGGGCAGAGCTTGCAAAAGGAATTGGGAGAAGGGGAGCCAGGCTCTCGAGCTTCTCAGGGACACCAGAGCGTTGTCTTGTCCTCAGAAGGGGACGTGATTGACAGCTGGCCTTGGTGGGAAAGACTTTTCTCCTACTTCATAGGATTCCTTTCACTGCAATGGGAGTCCTGCCGTGAGGCCCCTGACCTCCTTGGGGCCTTGCTCTCTCCAGTTCCTACACGGTGAGCTGAGTGACTTAGGAGCAGACAGCTGGGGCTGGAGAGATGGCTCAACCATTAGAGGCTAGGCTCACAACCAAAAATATAAGGAGTAGAAAATTGGTCATGGAGATCCTTGCCTCAGCCTGGTTTCTCTGGTCCTCCTGTAGAGAGTAAGAATTTCCCAGAGCTGCTTACTCTGTTAACCCATCAGCAAAGCTGCCGCGGGGTGAGCATTACAAACCCCACAGTATGAGCATTACTGCTCAAAAAGGTGCTGTTCAGGCGTTTCTCTGCTTTCCAAGGGGTGTGGCACTCGGTTGAATGTATAGCTTGGGACAGGGTGACTTCATACCCCAGGAGCTGGCAGGGACATTGTTCTACAAGGCCCAGAGAATGCTGTGTGGTAGCCATACCTTCGGTTTCAAATGAGTGAGTTTAAGGATGTAGCACAGCAGTGGCCAAGAGATGGACAAACATCAAATCAGGTGCTTGCAACATCCAATAGAGACAACCGGACTTGTCTGACCAAGAGAGAGCAAACAGAGGTAACATACGCCAGCCCGAGTTTACATTATTTATGGAAAATGCATCTCTCAATGGTGGGGCAAGTATGTGTTGGTTCCTAAGCCTTCTTAAAGTGGTGTGTCTATCTAACAGTGACTTCATCCTTTAAGGCAATAAAAAGGGAATATATTACCCTTTGATTCATGCCAAACTTTCCCCAAACACAACAGAAAACAGTAAGCACTCACCAGGCAGTGATGATGAATGCCTTTACTCCCAGCACTCAGGAGGCAGAGGCAGGCAGATCTCTGTGAGTTCAAGGTCAGCCTGGTCTACAAAGCAAATTCCAGGACAGCCAAGGCTATACAGAGAAACCATCTAACAAACGAAGACAAGCAAGCACTCAAATCTCATACTGTTTCTGTGAGCTAGGAATCATGCAGTGGCCTCACGGCACAGGGAGGTGACATTCAAGATGGCAGCCGGATCTGTGGTCCTCCGAAGGTTTAGCAGTGGCTGCCACAACTGCACTAGCTGTTGATATGAAAAAGGTTCCTCTCACAGGCTCCTCAGCAGACTCCGGGAGTGGCTCACATAGCAGGCCTTCCTCAGAGGGAGAGTGACCCAGGAGATGAAAAGATACCCGGTATATTTTACCCGCTGTTCCCTTCAGCGGCAGAGGCAGACTCATCACCGTGAGTCCTAGTCCAGCCTGATCTACATAGCAAGTTCAAGGCCAGTCAGGACTTCTTCATGAGACCTTGTCTCAAACAAAAAAGTCTATTCTTATAAATCGTTAACCATTCTCTTAGATTTATAACCTAGAAGCAAGTCTCCAAGCACAGCTCACACCCCAGGGTGGAAACCCAGGCCCCACCTCTTGATGGAAAGGGCGTGGAGAATTCTGGGGAAATGTTAAGTAGAATGGTGTAGAGGAAGGAAGCAAAGGCGGCAGGATTTAACGGTTGGCTGAACTGACGGTAACAGCAGGAACCGAATACAGGAGGGTGAGCTGGCTTAGGGCATCCCCCGCCCCCTTCATCTGCGGAGGGAAAGGGATGTGGAGAAAGGAGGAGAGGCTGGGCATGAAAGGAGCCCATGTGAGGTGAGTCTGAAGAAAACAGAAACAGGAGAGAGCAAGAGGCTTGGGGATGCCGCCATTTAGAAGCGGCCCATGGAAGCTTAGACATAGCAGACCTTTCTCTTCTGTCGGGGGCATGAGGAAAAGGATCAAAACAGCTTGCCCTGTCTGTGTGGCTTGTGGACTAGTTCGTTAAGAGTTACACTCTATTTAGTCGCCCTCCCCCCTCCATTGGCAGGACGTAGACTCTCTGTGTGTAGACCAGTCTAGCCTCAAACTCGGAGATCTACCTGCCTCTGCCTCCCGTGGCTGGAACTAAAGGTGTGTGCCACAGTGTCCCACCTTTCTCTCTCTCTTAAGACTTTGTATTCTCAGCATACTCACAGCACTGGCCACACAGTGGGAACTCAGAATTAACTAGAAAGAACCCGATGAACAAGAGAATTCGGGCTTTCCTGTGACTTGGGCTCCAATGTGCTGTATCCTATAAAGGGACTGGAAATGGATGGAAAGCTGAAATTTACATACAAGTCTTATGGCCATGACTGGTCCAGAATCCATGGATCCACAGTGAAACTCTACCTGAAGCCCCTCCCTTGTTTTCACTGGAGCCAATGGCTAACGAAGCCCTCTCTGGGCAAACTGATTTGGGAGTGGCTGCCTCTCACCCAACCTGGAACTGGAGACAGGGCTCTGAGCTCTGTACTATCTTGAGGGTAGGAGCAATGAGAGTCTTGACGCAGTGAGCTAAACTTTCCTCCTGCCCTGAGGGAAACCCAGATGTTCTTTCCGTCCTGTCTATTGGAAACCTCCAGGACCAGACATCCAGAGGTCTGGACAGGACGTTCTGGGGCATCCATAGAAGGCAGCAGTTGCTAGGTTACCACCTGAGGAAGCCTCTCACCTAGCTGAGCAGCCTCCCTGCTTGCTCAGCGTGCTGTCTGACTCCAGGCAAGACCAGAAATTCACATTTAAGGAGAGACTGCCTACAGCAGAGCCCAGGAGGTTGGGTGTTTTGGAGACCTTCAACATCAACTCTGCTACCAATTTGTTGTTCTAAAAAGAGTCATTTGTGCCAATTAGAGCTTGGTTAGTAACAAGGTGTCCTGTCTGGGAGGCAGGTACAAGCCAATTGATCAGGGAAGGTGACACATTCCTCGAGGCCCTAGTTCTTCCCAGACAGTTCGGCTTCCATTAGAGCTCTGAGAAATGGGGAAAAGAAGTGTCCTTGCCTCTATCGGGGTGCAGAACCTCGAAGAGCACTTTATATCCAAGACCAGCCACCCCGGGGTGTCAGGATGGGCCTCTGCCTGAATGAGTTTCAGGATTGCAGGCCTCGAGATTTTTGCTTTCATCACTTTACAAACATGACACCATAATTTCAGAGCAAAATCAGGCACAAAGTACCAGATCCTTCTCCTGTGTCTACTGGATGAAAAGGTATATCCTGTGGCCCACAGTGACCTTTCCCCTAAGAATCGATTCTCTATATGGATGGCTCAAAGCAAGGGAACCAGGCCAAAGGGATGGGTTTTCTCTTCTGGGGCTCCAGGCGACCTGAAGAAGCCAGCAGCCGTAGGGTCGGAGGACCAACGGAGAAGAAGAAAGACCTGGGCGAGGGGGTTCTAGATGCTGACAGAGGCTTCCAACCAGTGTGGCCAGCAAACGGCGGTGACTCAAGTGGACACAGTCTGTTGTTTAAGCAGACCAGACATCGAAACTGTGTTAGGCATTTGCTACTTTTTATTCACAGGATTACAGAATATATAGAATTAAGAGGCATATCATGTGTTGAATCTATTTTCCAAAAAGAGCTAAGTATATCCACAGCTTGAAAACACATCCATCATTGTCTGCTGTAAAACTTACTTCCGTACACATAGAAAGTATTGTTTCGCCTAAGTTGTACATTTAAAATACATAAAAACAGTACCAAATGGCATATTGGCCCATTTTATCACAGTTCTCATACATTCCTGATAGTCAAGGGGCTGGACAGGGAATGCATAGTTTCCCACTAGAAAGGTGGTTGCTGGCGCAAGCGATGAGACGGGTAGGGGGCAGAGTGCCTCAGCTGAGAGCTCAGAGGCCCGATGACATCATGATTTGAATCAGCATCACAATGGATGCTGTTCAATTATTGGCATGCTGCTGATTTGCCTGGTCATTCTACCCTCCGCTAAGGCAACAGAAATTGTGATTACTCTTTCCTTTCAAGCGCATTCCCACTCTCCCCAATGCATTTGCTCCGTAGCCATCTGCCCTGCGCTTCTCCCCCTTTTTTCCACGATGCCCCGGATCTGAACCACCTTGTTCTCTGCACCTGCTGGTAGACTGCTGATTCTGCTCCAGCGCGCTGTCCAACAAGACCCTGGGCACTGTCTAAGGAGGTAACTTCTTTCGAAGCTTCACACGAGGCCTGGTTCTTCTGCAGAAGGATCTGGAAGCTGGCTAGAGGCTTCCTTTTAGGTGGCATGCAAACAGGAGCCCCTCCCACAGACACCCATCGTGAGCACCCCTGGCTGCTCAACTTCCAGCATCTCACACTGATTTCTTTCCTAAAAACACGGCAGCCTCACTCCTCAGAAAGAAGAGCACAACACTGTTGCTCTCTGTGAGCTCCCCAAAGGCCTGAGAGGGCCCCACAACAATTCATCATTGCTCCTGCATTTTGGGTTTTTAATTTCTCTCTCACGGAACTCATCTTATCTGGTGGACATCATGACAAGAACCAGATGTGTCCAGCCTCACCGCTCCTCCCGTGGCTATGTGGGAGGGAGGAGTTACAGCCGTGCCTGCTAGAAATCCTCTCCAGACAACTGAAGCCATCCAACATTTCTGGAAGGCTTTCTCGAGCCTGGCCGGGCATGTCACAGAGTTCTGGGGGGTGTTTGCTAATTGTTCAGAGTTACTGATGGTTGAATGGTGTCTGTCAGGCAGGACTTTTCTTCTGGCTCTTCGTCCTGCTTGTCTACTTTTACTTTAACCTACAAGAACGGCTGTCTTCGCTGTCGTGGCAACAGTGTCTGTCTTTGGGTGGGCACAGCAGAGCATTAGAGAGAATATGCAACCCCCGCTACCCAAGGGGCAGTTCTAGCTTTGCTGCTTATAACTGGATAATGGCAGGTAGGCCATCCACTTGGGCTCTGTGTCTATTCCCTTCTCTCTGAAATTAGAGTAACACCTGCCCTCCGTAAACGAAAGACACATGACATGTGAGAAAAACACAGATACACAGAGCAGGGACACAAAGCATCCGGGATGCGAGCTGATCCTATCCACAGTCCAAGATCAAAGCTCTTGTCAGCCCGAAGGTTTATTTTTCGTCGTTATAGAGATCTAAGACTGATCCTACAGAGTCTGAGGACTAACCCTCGCTTTCAGGTTACGGCCTTAAAGTCACATGACTACTGACTGGTGGGATCAGCCTAGGAACCCAGGTGCAGAGATGACAAAGGGTAAGCTGAGACGGTGACAGTGTGTGGGTGATGGGAAGGAAGGAAGGGAAGGATGGGGAGGGGAGAAGAGAGGAAGGGAGGGGGCAATCCCCTCGGCTGGGCAGCCCTATGCTTTTCTCTGCCTTGGGCTTTTGTCATGGTTGTGTGGGTGGGTTTTGTTATTTAACATCACTACTGGAAGAAAGCCTTTTGCAGAAATTGCTTAAAACTTTAGGGATTCTTGGGAGAGAGCAGTAAGATTAATGAAGCAAAGCTCCCCCACCTTATGCCAAGAACGTCTCTGCTCCTTCGCTGCGTTTTGGCCAGAACAAATATCTCCCCGCACAGCACAGAACGCAGAAGACTGCAGACTCTTGTATAAACTAAATTTAAAAGAACAAGGAACCTTGACTGTAGCAGAGAGGACGGCCAGTAGTCTCACACCCCAGCCCCACCACCTACTACGGACCCTTGCGGTTACTCAAATGCTTCTTCTGGGTGTAACAAAGACCCCATCCCAAGCTCAAACCCCCGTGTTTTTGTGACTTTCCAAACTCTATGCAATGGCGGGGCAAGGCTCTGTGGAGGCAGCACCCTCAAAGATGCCCCCGTGGGTTCCTCTCTGAGCAGCAGGAAACAGGACATCAGTGCTACCAGCCTGTCCGGGGGACCCATGCCTGGGGAGTGAGGGGCATGGCTAGCCTGTTCTCCAGGGGAAGGAAGAGCAGAAGCCTCACACCTTCGGTCTCCAACATGGAGAGCTGGGAACTTGTGGTCAATTCCAATGAACCCAGAAGACAAAAGAATGCAAAGAAAGAGTCACTTATGCTTAGAAAGTTAAAGCAGACCACTCATTCTGTTTGCTTGGCATTTAGCACCAGAGTTCCAAGCGACCACACTACAGAGTGTGAGTGACAGAGTTCATTAAGGTCCTCGGTCCCCTAGGCTGGAAACATCTTACCATCCATGCACAGCTCTCCAGTGCGGTGTATCTATCGATCAGTCCCTGCCGCTTACAGAGAAGAACAGACACAATCACATTTCTGACACCCCCTCTACCTATCTACAGGGTGGCGATGAGGGTTCGAACTCCACAGCACACTGCCGTGGGATTATGCCACCTTCATGGCTGGAAGGGATGTAGTGGGTTCCTCTGCAAAGGGCTCCCCTAAAAAAGCATCTGCTTTATGTTCTCAAAGAGAACCAGCTACTTAGAAATCCACCATGAAACTACCGACAAAACCAGACCCCCCCCCAAGAGCCTCCCTGCTGTCCCCATGGGGAGGCCTGGTTCGAAATAGCCCACCTGGTCCTGAGCACAGACACGGACTATGAGATGCTGGTCTGTCCTGACGCTCTACCGGATGCCCCACGACTAGCAGACGGCCAAGCTTCCTTTGCCTAGTGTGCTGGAAGAGGGAGGTGTGCCCCTGTCGACAGCAGCCACGCTGAGATTTGGACGTTTGCACGTGCAGAAACTGCAGCAGGGTTGCACAAGACAGCCACTGTCATCGCTGCGACTCAACAAAGCCTTGTTCCAGGAGCAAGGGAGGCAGGTGGGCAGGGAGGCAGGTTTCCATTCAACCAATTACTTGAAATATTAAGTCGTCCAGAGGGCAAAGACATGCATCAATCAAAGGGCCCCCTCTGAGCCTCAAAGCGCATCCAGATCTGAGTAAAGTCCCCTCTGACTCCGTACAATCTCACTTCAAAAGCCCTTCCCCAGCGCGCAGTGGATGGAAACACCTGTTCCATCCCTCCAAAGGACAGATGAAAAGCACCGCTCAGCCTTTGGCCCGTCTGCCAGTTACCCACAAACTAAAAGGATGGGTTCAGAGATGCAAGTGAGCAACAGCGCACATCAGACACACATGATTGCTCCAGCCACCTCGAGGGTCACCTTTGAACCACAAAAGAAAAAAACAGGGGGAACCCCTTTATCTTGCTGCTGCTGGACCCACAGCCCATGCTAACCTAGACACGTGTATTTCCTCTGTGGCAGAGGAAGCGATATCAGATATTAACCTGGGAACACACTCCATGAGGGGGATCAATCCGAACGAGGGCAGAGCCAAGGTTCTGCTCCAAGGAAGATGCCGGAAGACTGGCCCTGACTTTTCAGGAAACTGGGAAGGCTCAGAATAGCACTGCGAAGTGTTCTGAGATGTTCAAGCGGATGGTCAGCAAATCTTTTCAGCTCACTTTGCCTTTTACAGCTCTTAGCTGAAAGATCGCGAAGATGGGACGAGGCAGGTCTGTGGGCTTAGTGGGGCGGGGGCGTTTTGGTTTTGTATTTCACTAAAAGGGCTGGCCCTTCTTGCTCGGTGTTCTCCTTTCTCGTTGAAAATAAAGTAGTAGCACGCTGTTTGCTAGATGGTAAGATGCTGCGCTCTTTTCTCAGAAATTACAGGCTTTAAGATGTCATATTTAAACAGCAGCCCGGGCCTGTCATGCAATCAGCCAAAAAAAAAAAAATGCAATCCCTGGTTAAAATGTGACTCCTAAAAGTTTGAAAATGTCTAACTACTTCCCCAGTGCATTATGAATTTTAATTTCAGAGCTCTGAGCCTGGCTTATTTTATGACTTTTCTTTAAAATTTATTTCTTCTTGGTCCCCTTTCTCTCTTGCGAGAGCTAACACTACACATCTTTGAAATTCCCCCAATCACACCTTTTACAAACTTAAATCAACAATGATATGTTCAAAAATCTTTGTCTTCCCTTTGAAACTGGATGCAAAAAAGAAATCTCTCCTGTCGGTGGAGACGGCTGTGAAAGACCGGGGAGCATGCACATAGATTTCTTTAAACTTTTTAAACTGCTGTTTCTCTTTATCCCACTGGTATATCTGTGAGAAGGTGTAGTCGCTCCCCAGGGCCAGGTAATGGTTATCTTTGAAGGAGAAGGGCTGCAAGGTCATGGCTCCCCGGGATGGAAGAGCCTGGACCTCCACAAACTGCTTACTGTTCCACCGCATGACCCGAGAGTCCCCGATGAAACGGGTGAGAGAAAGGTAGAGGGAGTTCTGCATCCGGAAGCTCTTCACAGCCAGGACATCCTCCATGTTGGGGATGTCACCGTGGGGGACAAACTTCTTTGAGCTTTTGTTCCACTGCAGGATGATGGGGACCTGGGAGCGGCTGGACAGGATGAGGTGTGACTTTCCATCGATGTCCACAAACTCTGCATCCGTGTCCCTGAACCACTCATGCAGAGACTGGTATGAGTAGAACCCTTTGCTGTTCCACTTGTAAACCGTGGACAGGCCGGCTTTCGAGCTGTCGGCGATGATGAAGAACGTCTCGTCGTCGATCTCAAACAGCTCGATGTCGTTGGGCTTGGAAATCCGAGACACTTCTATGTCTTGGAATTTGACAAACTTGGTCCAGCTCTCATCGTATTTGTAAATGTGAGAGCCGCCGAAGAGCTGGGCCACCACCACAAAGACCTGGTCGTCAATGAGGATGGCCTTGCAGCCCACGATGGACTGGCCTGTGGCCGAGAGAAAGAGAAGGCTTGAGTGTGGATGAAGTGAGTGCTGAACCTCCCCCACCCCAGAACCTGCTTGCCCAAAGGGACTGTGGTGTTGTGGAAGATAGCATGGTGGTTCCTCGCAAACTTAAACATTGACTAGCTAGGTGACAATTTTACCTAAAACCAAAAAGAGCTCAAAGCAGGGGCTGGAATAGTAACCTGGATAACAAATCGAGAGATCAAATGCTCATGTCATACACGGAAACCTGACCTTGTTAGGTTTCAAACAAATGTTAGGGTTGAAAGAGTGAGGCTCGTGTCTTAGTTACAGTTTCTATTGCTGTGATAAAGACATCACCAAAAAGCAACTTGTGGGGCAAAGCCTTTATTTCAGCTTACAGTTCCACATCACAATCCATCAATGAGGGAAGTCAGGACAGATACTTAAACAGAGCAGGGCCCTGAAGACAGGAATTGGATCAGAAACCACGGAGGAGGGTAGTTACTGGCTTGATCCTGTGGTTTACTCAGCCTGCTGTCTTATAGCATCCGGACCACCTACCTAGGGGTGGCACCACCCACAGTGAGTTGAACCCTCTCATATCAATCATCAGTCCAGAAAATGCTGCATAGATAGATGCAAAGACATGTCTACAGGGCAGTCTTATAAACGCCTTTCTCAATGAAAGATTCCCTCTTCTTCCAGGATACGTTTAGGTTTGAGTCGAGTTGACAAAAACCAACCAGAACATAGGGAAAGATAAAGAAGAGGGCTTGGAAGGGGGGGTCTGAAATAGCCAAGCAGACCATGTAAGAGGAAATCCAGGGCTCTGGGAAAACCATCAAAGCCAGTCTTGGCCAAATCCCACAGAAGCCCTCTTTGGGGAGCACACTGGCTGGTTTTATGTCAACTTGGCACAAGCTAGAGTCATCAGAGAGAAGGGAACCTCAATTAAGAAAATGCCTCCATAAGATCTGGCTGTACTCAAGCCTGCAGGGCATTTTCTTAATTAGTGATCAATGGGGGAGGGGAGGGCCCAGCCCAATGTGGGTGGTGCCATCCCTGGGCAGGTGGTCCTAGGTTCTATGAGAAAGCAGGCTGAGCAAGCCACGAGGAGCAAGCCAGTAAGCAGCAATCCTCTGTGGCCTCTGCATCAGCTCCTGCCTCCGGGTTTCTGCCCTGCTAGTGCCTGTCCTGACTTCCTTTCATGATAAACTGTGATATGAAAGCATAAACTGAATAACCCCTTCCTCCCCGAGTTACTTTAGTCATGGTGTTTCATCACAGCAATACCGACCCTAAGATAGGGAACATGCACCATTGTACTTTCTCCTATTAAACTTGTTGACTATATTGGTAGTTACTCCTTTATATGCGTTCTTGCACCAAAGACATTTAATGACAACAGACTGAGTTGTAGGTAAAAATGATTTCAAGAAAATCTTCAGCTGTTCTGGAAAAGCGATCACCCCAAACCACCCCACGGCTGGCTAACTGGAGAAGCAGTGGGTCAAGATTGGAATTCCAGATGTGAAGGTGGGGTGGCCGGTGGCCACAGCTTGCCTGGATCTGTACTCCATTCTAGAGGGACCTCTTTTCTTTCACTTATCCTCCTGTTGAACATCAGCAGCCTGCTCACTCTAGCTGTGCCCCTGTGTGAACTCTCCCTCTGCAGCACAGAAATCTGCGTTGCCATGAGAAAGGATACCCAGGGTTGTCTTCTGACTTCCACAGATGTAATGTGGTACATGTGCCGGCACACACACACACACACACACTCACAGACACCACACACAAACATACCACACCACATACACAACACATACACATGACACACACAACATACACGCATGACACACATATACCACACACACAAATTCACACACCACAGACACGCACACACTCCACATACACCACACACATACCACAGACACACCCACACATACTACAGACACACACCACACACATCACAAACACATACACCCCACATACACCGCACACACACCATACACATACACCACACACACATCACACTATATACATACACCACACACACACACACACACACACACACACACACACACACAGAGCTATGAGATGATGTTGCACCAGACATTAAATCTGCCATTATCTTGAACTTGGATGGCTCAGACTCCAGAACTTGAAAAAGTAATTTCTGTTGTTTATAAGCCTTCCCATAAATAATAGCAGCACCAAAACGAACCAAGACAGTCGTATTGAAAGCATTGTTACACACAACAGCTGGAAGATGGATGCAATCCATGCTCCCACAGACAGAGAAACCGGCTGTGGTCCATGAACACCAGGAATAGTTTTCAGTCTCCAAAAGGAAGGAAAGTCTGCCGCATACTGCGATATGGTCCAGCCTAGACGACATTCCACTAAATGAATGAAGTCAGCCCTGAAAGGACAAAGCTGTCAGCCTACCTGCAGGAGGGATCCCAGGGACAAAGACTGGACATAAAGGGCTGGGGAGGGGTGCAGTTTATTTACTAGATGCATTATGAAAGAGACGTGAAGATTGGTCACACAAGACCAGTGTACCTAACCCCACAGCACAGTACATAAGAAGTAGACAGGATGGTGAGTTTTGCACTGGGTATCTCCATGGTCCCCGGGGTCTCTGGAGAAGTCAAAGAGTGTGCAAGACTGTTCAGAGCAGAACTCTGAATGCATGGTGCAGGCACACAGGAGTGTCACTACAGGATAAGTGAAGCAGCTGTCCTGGCAATCACGAGACGGCCCCCGCCCCCTTAATGCTCGCCCACAGTTCAAAAATGCCTGTGGGATAGTGATCTGAGACCCAGCTCAGGCGTCACAAGGAACCCTGCTCCCGCTCCGCTCTGGGTCACCACTGGCATGCTCTCTACAATCGACTCCCATCCCCCCCTGAAGAAGGCCACCCTCTTAATCTTAGCTAGAGCACCACTCATATCTCAAAGATCACCATCCCTCCCTCGAGATCATTACAAGTTTCGTCTTTCTTTTAACTCGCTCGGTAATATGACCAAAGTGAATTTGGTCTGTAAATTACAAGGCTAACAATCCAATTCCTGTCCTGCAGATTAGCTTAGGGGGCAAAGTGAATCGGTGGCTTTTGGAGAGGTACTTTCTCTTTCATTGGACTTCCTAGAACCTGGCCCTTTGCCTTTGTCTAAATTGTTTTTCTGAGTGCTTGTTCACCAAATGTGATAATAATGACAGGTAAAACCTAGAAAGTGGACTCTTGTCACCAGACACCACCCTGAGCACTTTTGCATATCTACTCACTCTTTCCAGTCACCACTGGAGACAGCTACGACTCTGACCAGCATGTCCATTTTTACAACGAGGCACAGAAGGGTTGAGCGATTCATGTAAAGTGAATACATACAGCCAGTATGTAGTAGTACCTGGGTTTTAATCTAGGTTACTCTACCACCAAAGCGCCCAAAAGACACATGCACGCAAATAAAATCTACTTATGATACAACCAAAAAACCCTTAATATACTTCTTTCATCTTTAACCTATGTTATCAATGTCTCTATATATAAACAACAAACATTGGGGCTTGTATTCTATACATGCTTTTTAAAACCTACTTTTATATGTATGCACATGTGCACCTCTGTGTCCACGTGTGTTCATGTACATCCAGAGACCAGAAGACAGGTCTGGGTATCATTTCTCGTTGTAAGCCCCAGGCAACCACCTGTCCGCCTCCTTAGTGTGACACTATAGGCAGGAGACACATATTTTTTTTTTCCAGTTTGAGTTCTGAGGATCAAAACATTCACAACTGAGCAGTCTCTCCACCCCTAGAATCTATTTTTTTTTTCAAGGAATCCCTATGTTATCAGTCATCTTCTACAACTAATTTTTTTTTGAGACGGTTTCTCTGTGGTTTTGGAGCCTGTCCTGGAACTAGCTCTTGTAGACCAGGCTGGTCTCGAACTCACAGAGATCCGCCTGCCTCTGCCTCCCGAGTGCTGAGATTAAAGGCGTGCGCCACCACCACCTGGCCTACAACTAATTTTTAAAAAAAAAAAAAAAATACGATACAATGGGGCTGGAGAGATGGCTTGGAGTTTAAGAGCACTTGATGCTTTTCCAGAGGACCCAGGTTTAGTTCCAAGCACCCGCATGGCAGTCATCTGGAACTTGAGTTCCAAGCGATCCAATGCCAACTTCTGGGATTTGTGATCACCAGGAATGCAAGTGGTGCACATATATATAAGGAGGCAAAACATGCAGTTTAATAAAACTAAAAAGGAAAAAAGAACCCACAATACTGTATAATACTATATGGCATGAATGCACTCCATTCTATTCAACTAGTCCTCTGCTGTTGGACATAGCAGTTCCTTCTTGTTGTTCATTATTGAATGACATGTTTCCCTTCACATATTGTTAGGTAAACATGCTTTAATACCATCTGGTACTGTTCTCAGCTGTAAGAATCTGCTAGAATAAGTGTTTGGTATCTTTTGTAAGGCTTTAGGGTATAAACTGCCAAAGTACTCAAGAACTCCCACCCTACAGACAGCAATTTCTAATTCAAGCTTCTTGTCCCTCTGGGTGGGGGGACTGCAGAGGTACCTATGCCAGGAGGGGGAGACTATAGAGGTCCTTATGCCTGGGGGTATACTTAGAAGTCTGTCTCTTTTAAAGAACGACTTCAATCCCACTACTGTCAAGGAAGAACACATGCTGATTGGACAGTAGCCAGGCAGGAAGTATAGGCAGAGTGAACAGACAGGAGAATTATGGAAAGAGGAAGGACAGTCGCAAGCCAGATGCAGAGAAGCAAAATGAGAATGCCTTACTGAGAAAAAGGTATATAAGAATTATGGGTTAATTTAAGTTATAATAAGCCTGAGCAATAGGACAAACAACATATAATTAATATGTCTTTGTGTGTTTATTTGGCACTGAACTACTGTGGGACCAGGCAGGACAGAAACTTCTGTCTACAAATGATGCACAACATGGGACTCAAACCCACAACCCTAAGATTAAGTCTCGTGCTCTACCAACTGAGCCTGTAGGTATGTCAGCAGCAAGAAAGATTGTTTGTGTGTGTGTGCCTCATCTGTTTGCCTGTCTGTCTGCAAAGATTACAGGCTGGAACATGCAGAAATCCCCCCCCCCCAAAAAAGAAAAATACAAAAAGCAAGAGTGAATAAGAGAAGAAGACAGAGAGGAAGCCACTGATGTCGGTGTGAACATGGCCACTGGGTTCCTCACCTGGAGACATCTGACCAGAGCCGCAGCAGAGAAATGGGTGCCTCTCTGATTCCTCAGAGACGCCATCTAAAAGGCATCGACTGAGAACACACTGAGAAGCTTCTGCTGACTTCAGAGTCTCTCCATGACAAAGTAGGATGCTGAATGAGGCAGGCCCAGCCCAAGGAGGTGAGAACTATTCACATTCCCTCCCCTACTCTTGTCCGTGGCTAATGGCCCCATATGTGGCTTTGCTTTTCCACCACACCAGAAGACTTTCATACCAACTCAAACCTCAGCTACCAAGAGACGGACAAACGCTCCCCTGCCTGAACTCTCAGGCAGTCTCTGCAAGTTCTGAGGATCCTTGTACCTACACAAGTCTTAGAAGTCTTAGCTGAAGCCAGAAAGTTGGGGTCTCTGATGGAATAGAGTGGGTCCCATTGTCCTCAGGTTCTGCTCACTACACTGGTTACCCATTACATCCCCACTAGATTGCCAACTCCAATACTACACTAATCCATTTAAAAAAAAAAAGCCACAAAATTCCCATTGCAGATGACGGAAGCATATGAACATTAATGAGCTTGCCCAAATCCTATGTGCCCACCCACAAGAACACAGCTGGCTCAGAGGAAGTGCCCACGTAATCTTTATCAATGAATGAGTGAATGAGTGAATGCATGAAGGAGGAAGGGTTTGAAGTCGCCACCAGGGGTAGAGTTAAACAAGAAAATAGAGTCTCTGGGCGAGATGGACACCATTCTAGCTAGATCAATTAAATCACCTAGGCTAGGGAGCACCTCTAGGGAGGAAGGCTCACCTTAAGCCATGCTAAAGCGTTAGATGGGGTAATTAGTCCTTTAATGAGATTTTTTTTTCCTTCCCAGAATCCTCACCTTTAGTGCAGAAGCTTACAGACCCGGACCACAGCCAAGCAGGTTCGTAAGTCTGCCTGATTCTCTGAATTATTCAGATAAATGCCTAACTTCCCTTTTTAATCTCTTCTCTAAGTCTGCTTCCCTTAACACTTCGGGCTTCTCCCTGCTTCCTCGCTCTCTCTAAAGCTCTCCTCTCCACCATGGGGCTGCTTCTTCGTCTGTGTCTGACTGCGCCAGCTTCAACGCATGGCTTTTTCCTTCTCTCCTCCCTTTCCAGGCAGCTGCTGAGATTTGGTGCTTCTATGCCTTGCACTTTTCCTTTTAATACTAAGAAAACTGCCTTCGTGCTTACATTTGAGTTTATCCTTAAAACCTCGTATTGGTGAGATTAAGAACCCTAAGGAGAACCCCAGTTTGCCCTCTATTGCCAGCTGCAGTGAGTGGCAAGGGCAGGGAGACAGCGGTGCCACCCCACCAACCTGGGACATGGGCACAGAGATAGGTTCTGTCCCCAAATGAATAGAGTAGGTTACTTGCAAAGCTGTGCCAACTGTACAGACACCCAGGGAGAAGCCAGCCCACACCAGGCTCCAAGTCCGAAACCATACAGCTAACTCTGTCCCCCAGGATATCAGGTTCTTACAGCCAAGGCTCTCCACACAAATCTGCGCTGAGTCTGTGTTTCCAGGCCCTGCTCCCTAGACAGTAAGCACCACACTGGAAGGCCAGCTGGCTGTGGCAGCAGCAGCTAGCTCATCTGAGATGGCATCTCTCGGACATCAGCACTCATGATTAGAATCATTAGTAGCTGGTCCCCCAGGAGTGAAATGCCACTGCTTCTGACTACGTATGTCCCTGCATTTGCCGTGTAGCCACGTGTGCCTGAGAAACGCCTAGGGTCTTCCCGATCCAGAGCTTCTACCACGGTGCACTCCAGAGAAACAGTTCAATGCCCCCTGGAGCCTGGGAAGGGAATCTCCAGAGGACAGTGACCAGGCTTCCAGAGGGCTGTGTCTACAGCCAGTATCAGTTACACTCAAAAAGCTGAGAAGATTGAAGAATTGTTATGATCTTAATTTTATCCATTTACTTAAAGAGCAAGCAGATAGTTCATTTTTAGTATCACTAAAACCCTGGGAACCCACAGCAGCAGCACTGAAAGAAGCCAAAGGCCTGAATTTATGATTGGTACATTCTCATTGCTATGCTTTTAGTAAGTGTGAGCAGTGAGCATCCAGACCCAGCAAGGGAGCAAGGTGTGTGTGTGTGTGTGTGTGTGTGTGTGACCCAACAAGGGAACAAGCAATGTGTGTGTGTGTGTGTGTGTGTGTGTCCCAGCAACGGAACAAGCAATGGGTGTGTGTATGTGTGTGTGTGACCCAGCAACGGAACAAGCAATGGGTGTGTGTATGTGTATGTATGTGTGTGTGTGTGTGTGTTGGTACATTAATTAGTAATCAGCTTAACAAAAACAAAACTATGATTTAGTTCTGGTAGACAGGCTGCCTTAGCTATGCAGGACCAAGGGATTCCCACATGACTTCTTATCATAGAAGGAAGATGCTTTTCACCTTTCTCGTGGAGTTCCCCCCCCCCACACACACACACACCTATCTCCTCTTTCCCAAAAGGATCACCACCAGTGTGAAATCACTACCTGAAGTTCTGTTATCACCAATATCTGACCGTATGGAGAACACTTCAGAGTGACCATCAGTGTGGGCTGGAATGCAGTCCCCGCCTCTCCTGGAGGCAGGGCCTCAAGCCTTCCCGTGGTTATAACAGGGGGTGTCTCTTTCCACAACACACCTGTGATATTGTCATAACTCCGGAAATTCATTTCTATGTGGTCCCACTCCAAGACCATGCAGTTCTCCATGCTGGGCTGAGCGATGGCCACGTACACGTCATTCTTGGAGTTGAACGTGTCTACTGACACGGACTGGTAGGGCAGAGTCTGATGGACGACGAAGTCTGGGGGGGGGGGGAGAAACAAATATCAGTTCATACAAACCCTGTGAGAATCCCAACTGCGGTTCTCTGGCTTTGCATCATCAGCGTAGGTGCCTGGGGAGGAGCGGGGAAGGTGGGGCCAGTCCACTCCACACTGGCCCGTGGAACGCTTGGCTCTGGAGATTCTGCAAAATGGGACTGTCAAGCCAGTGGAGTTTTTTTATATACTTTTTTTAAAAAAAAAAAAAGATTTATTTATCACATATGTTAGAAGAGGCCATCGGATCTCATAGATGGTTGTGAGCCACCATATGGTTGCTGGGAAATGAACCCAGGACCTTTGAAAGAGCAGTCAATGCTCTTAACCTCTGAGCTATTTCTCCAGTCCCACCAGTGGAATTTTTGATACTGCTTCCTGGAGACAGTGTCACAAGCTACTAACAAGATCTCAACTGTCTAAGTGGATCTGGGATACCTGGCTTTCAGAAAGCCAGGGCAGGAAAGAAGGCTGCAGGAAATTCATGAAGTGGCATGCTGTGTTCTAGTAAGTTCTGAGAATGCTACACTTCTAGCTCTCTCAGAGCAACCCCTCCGGGAAAGAAGTTGGCTTAATATTGCTACACTTCTCAAACTCACAAGAAATAGGGATCCTGTGATCACTTGTCATTTCCATTCAATTCTACACACCCCTATGGGGAAACCAGCGCCTCTGCAGGCCATAGCGAGTACTACACTTCCAAACAGGGCATGCGTAAGTCTGGGAATCTTCTGCAGGGGTCTCAGAAGGGGTCTTAGAAACAACCCCTGAGGAAACGAGCTGCCTGGACATTGGACTTGGTGTGCTGTGCCTAGGGTCTAGGCATCAGGACAGAGCAACAAGCAGGCAAGGAATTCTGCAGGAACGCGTGCAGCACAGTGGCATGGGTCCTCTTCTGTCTCCTGAGGATTGAGTGGTCTTCATCCACGCTGAGTCCATAAGTGACCACTAACTCTCTGTGGAACTTTGGGTATGGCACAGAATTGCCAAGGGGCAGAGGGGGGTTGCCCACGGAGTGAGCATAGCATACATACACACACACACACACACACACGGGGGGGGGGGGCATGTGGCACATGTGCTTAATCCTAGTCCTCAGGAGGTAGAGCCTAGCTCCCATTTCTCTCCCTCCTGTGCTCTCAAGTCTCAGAAATGTAAGCCTCTGAGTCAGAATGTGTGTGTGTTTTACAGAAGAATAAAAGGTTTCCCCCTTTACTGAGGAATCCTGCAACAGAAAAGGTCTACCAGACTGGGGGATGGAGAGATGGCTCAGTGCTTAAGTGGACTTGCAGCTCTCGCAGAGAACCCAAGTTCAATTCCCAGCAGCCATGTCCGATGGCTCACAACTGTCAGTAACTCCAGCTCCAAGGGCTAGCACACCCTCTTCGGGCCTCCACGGGCACCAAGCATGCACAAATCCATAGGCATACACACAATTAAAAATCAAAAGACAGTTTTGTCTGAAATAGTTCTACCTAGATTCAGAACTTACACAAATCAAGCTTCCATGGCCCTGTTACATTTTTTTTTTCAAATTAAATTCATCGTTTCATGATATTTCCTATCTGGCATGGCACAGACTGTTAATCACATAAGTGACAAATCCTTCGTAGAAGACAGCTCTACTGCCAGCATCAAAGGAAAAGGAAAAGGAAGGAAGGCTCAGGGACAGTGACTGAGACAGGTGTCTAGACGTTCTGAAGAAAGGCACTAGGCAAATTTAAATACCTTTTCCTACCCACATCTGAACCTGACTTCCACAAAGCCAAAGGCGCGGTCATTGTAAACAGACCTCAAAGGACACACACATATCGAAGTGATACCAATTTCCTAGTGTTAAAAGATTAATAGCGCGTTCCGCCCTGAGAGCCGCGGCTTCCATTCACATCAGATCAAGTTTATGATGTCAGTGGGTCTCTTACAATTTCGGCCTTTCTCCCCACTGGAGTCCACGGATTTTTACAGAGCTATTTATAGAACTTGCAGAAAATAAATTATACATGGTGCGGAGCCTATGGGGAGAGAGAGTGCGCATTAATGCGTTATTTCTCTTTGCATTTTCATCAGCCTGAACAAGGGAGGCTAACAGGACAATTAGGATGCAAAACTCACTCCCTCCGAGGAATTTAGTGAATTATCCCCCTAACATGGGATCATCGGTGGGGAACAGGAATCTCTGCCTGGTTAAAAATAGCCTTGAAGGGGAGGGTGTGGAAGAATTGTGATTACTCTGAAGAGCTGAGACAGCCTGGCAGTGGCTACACGCTCATTACTCCCCTCTGTGGAGGAGCAGCGTGGAAGCAATGGCCTTCCTCTCTGGGGCCAAATCGGGAGCGATCAGATCGAAGGAAGCCATGAAGTGTCCCTGAGCTCCCTCGGTGAGTCTGGCTCTCCACCCTCCCCCTCTCACACATACTTTCCCTGGCCTTTGGGAAAACCTCAGAAGCCAGGACTTGGGATGAGCAGGAGACAGGAATGCCAATACCCTCACAATGTATTGACCACACACTTATGTGTCAGGGGCAGCGGCTGGGGACAGGATGCCTTGTTGTATCGTCACCCTGAAAAAGAAAAATCTTGGAACGCAGCTAGCGTGTCCATGAGCCTCAAGGCAACAGAAACAGAACAGTCACTGCTTACCTGAAAGTTCTATGAGGACTTTGCCAAGGAGTGGGAACCTTGTTAGCAAAAACAAATAAACCCAAGAGATGGCCCAAATGTTTGAGAGGACGCACATTGTCCCCAGAAATTCTGGGACTCGGGTCCTGGCTGCTCCAGTTCTAAACAGTCTCCTTCCCAATATAGATGTTCAGTCCCAGAACACAATAAGAACCATCCAGAAGGCCCTGAGGTCAGAAATCCTATTTTCTTGTATAAATGATGCTCTGTTCCCAGAACAGCAACAAAAGCCTGTGTCATCTTCTCCAATAAGGACACTGTGACCAGGTGTGAACAGAATGATGGGAAATGCCATCATTTAGAGAATTCTCCAGAAAAGAACTGAAGGAAAAGCCAAGAGGAGCCTCAGAAAGCTATAGTATAGCACTTAATGCCAAAAGGTCTTAAATGACACCGTTTTGTACAAACGCCACCGACCATGACCTCTGATTTATTGCACTGCCTGGATAGCACAATAAATAACATCTTAGTGGCCAGGCTGAGTAAAGGGTACCCGCCAATCACACAGCTGAACACAGCCCAGCTCTGTGGTGCAGAAAAGGCTACCTGCTTGAAATTTCCAGTGTCCCATAAAAGAGCAGAACTTGTGAGTTCCTCTAGTTGCTGACACACATGTGCACATATACACAAACACCTGGAATTCATTTCTACGTGGTGGGTTTTGGCTTGTCTGGAAGGGAGCAGTAGATTTTTTCTAAATACGATACTTTGTTCTTGGGATGTTCCCCGTCTTCAGTGTTTCTTAGCTGTTCTCTGAGCCCTCCTCCCGACTGCTCCTCTTGACAAGCCTTCAGGCTTTGTAGATAGCAACTCCTAGCCTCGCGGTTTATTCCCACCAACATCTAGAAAGCAGGCTGCACACTGTGGGTTGATCCTCTCGCCTTGAAAATCCGGCTTCAGAAGCCACGGAAGCCTGCTTGAGCCTTTCAAACGGAGGCACCCCCTGCCCTTTACCTGCGGGGACCTGGAGGGAGTCGGCATTTTAATTTTATTCCATAACTTCTAAATATGTGGAAATGGAAATCCTGAGGTGGGCTCTGAAAAAAACAAAGTCAAAATCTACCTTTGCAGTTCCCCTCGATGTGAATGTTTTCCTTTAGCAAGCACTCGCCAGCTTACACAGTCTACTCTGCCACAGGCTATAATTTCCCTACTTATCTCAGCCTACTTGAAATGGAAAATAACTTAGAGATACAAGAATCTGGTATTAAACTTATAATAAGTATTATCTTACTGGGAGGCAGGAAGCCAGTGACAGTAAAAATATCCAGACTTCTCTGTGTCTGTCTTTCCATGAAAGGCAAATCAAATTCTTAAGTCTGTATTTCAATCTTCAAAGAAAGACAGACAGACAGGCAAGCTGGGGAGCTAGCTCAGTCAGAAAAGTAGTGTCTGCATATGAAGACTTAAGTTTTCTTCCCCGGAACCTACGTAAAAAGCTGGACATAGTGAGGCACACTGTAAGCTCAGTGCTGGAGAGACAGAGCCAGCTAGACTGTGGGGCTCACTGGCTATCCAGTCCGGCTGAATCAGCAAGTTTCAGACCATGGGAGATACTGCCTCAAAAAGCAATCCTGAGGAACGGCACCCCAGTTCCACCTCTGGCATCCACGCATGCACATACATGAACATGCACACACGCTCAGAATTGCACACACAATTAGAGGGAAGAAACAATAATACAGTTGGAGTATTTGGATTTTGCAATGAATCAAAATTAAAACAGGCTTGGCAAAAAAAAAAAATTACCTGTAATAGCTAGCCTTTGGGAAGTTGAAGCAGAACAATTGCTTCAAACTCAAGGCCAGCCTGCTCAATGTGACAAGAATTAGGCCAGCCTGAGCTACATAGCAACACCCCATCTCAAAAGGGGGGGGGGAGATGAAGAAAAAAAAAAAGAAATTAAGATTAGAGCCAGGGTGGCTAACAAAATCCTTCTTATCTGTTGAGATATTTTCCCAACCAAATTGATGATTTATTTTGCGTGCGTGCGTGTGTGTGTGTGTGTGTGTGTGTGTGTGTGTGAGCGCGCGCGCACGCGCGCATATGTTTGTGTAGGCCAGAAGACAGTTGGTAGCAATCAGTTCTCTCCTTCAAGCACATAGGTCCCAGGCAGTGAACTCAGGTCACTAAACTTGGCACAAGCACCTTCACTCAATAAGCCACTTTGCCAGCCCTGGTTCATTACTCTAAAATGACTTCCATCAGAAACATCTCCATTCACTTTCCCTCATACACAGGTGGCAGTCCAGAAGGAAAAGAAAGCATTATTCTACGTGTCCGTCTCTGAGGAGACAGGCTCTGCCTACCTGTGGTGGTGCACTCATAGTCGAAGCTGGTCACATCGTTGAGCTTCTTCTCCTGGTACTCTGGTGGCCCGGTGCACAGCACATCAGACACAGTGGAATTAGTCATCTTCAGCCATAGATACAACCATTTGGCTTTGCAGTCACATTCAAACTTATTACCCCTTAAATCTCTGGAATACAAAGCACAAATACACACACAAGGAAGCAGACGCGTTTGATGTGTTTTGGTAGTAACATGGAACGGTGGGGGTTTTCATAGCCTGATACATCTAAAACAATCCAATTACAGAATTTCTTTAAAATTACTGTGTTTCATGCATCTTATTTCTTGAGTTTATTGTTATCTTTATTGAGTATTCCTCGATGCGTGATTTGAATGGAATGGCATACAGACAGTTCTCAAAGATGAGACAGCATCCCTCTTAAAATTATCTCAGTGCAATGGTGGAGGTTGGAAGGGATGGGAGAACGTCCCAATATGTTCCCATAGACAAAAACAGGAAGTAATAGGAAGACAGTGTTCATAAACAAAACTGGATCATTCCAGGTCTTATTAAACTGCATCCGGTACAAAGTGCTACAGTCACAAGGCTTCTAGTGAAACCTGAGAAGGCAAAGCAGATGGAAAGACTGCTCGGGGACCACCTATCCAGCAAGCCTAATTTACCATCGGGCACAGGGCACGGTATCTAATGGCTGGATTCAACACAAGGCAACCCATATGCTGTTCCTCTGTGTGCGAGAGTACTACTTAGTCAAGAGCAAAGAGATCCGAAAGACAATTGACTAGGGCCTGTGACCAGTATACACAAACTTAATCTGCATTACTTACAATTCAATCAGAGAATCGAGATCACTAAAGACGTCCCTCGGAAGTGCTTTGATATGGTTGTTGGCCAAAGAACTAGAAAAAGAAAGTCACATTTTAAAGTGGTTACCACTATCCTGCCAGTCATTCTGAAGTTCCTTTAAGAACATCTAATGATTCATGGGGAACTCTGAGCTCTGCATCAAAATATGGTGCAATTCATGGCTTTGATCAACACCCAGAGAAAGATACAAGTTCCATTACACCAGACAACTGGATTCTAATGTAAGCTTTTTTTATTTTGAGCTTTATTTATTTATTTATTAGCACTTTATTAAGCTCTTTATGCAAAGCTATTAAACTACAGAAAGCTTCTCTGGTTCTTGGAATAAAAGCCAAAGTCCTAAGCCTCTCGGAGCAACAAAACACCTTTAATTCCAACCCTTGGGAGGCAGAGGCAGGTGGATCTCTGTGAGCTTGAGGCCAGCCTAGTGTCTGTAGTGAGTTTCAGGCCAGCCAGTCCTAGACAGTGACTATCTTGTCTTGAAAAAAAAAAAAAAAGACAGTGAGATCCTGTCTTGAAAAAAGAGTGGGGGGGGGGGATGCCAAGGTTTCATTTCAAGGTATGTAGACCTCTCTATAGTCTAGGACCCTCCCCCATTAGGTGAGATTCCACCACCCACCACTCCAACCCAGCCATAACTCTGTCATGGTTCCCTGGACTCCATTGGAAGACGGTCATTTGCAAACTAGGTTTTAATTATTTGTTTGCTTCTTGACTGGGTACCTTCCCGACACAAAAGCAACAGAGGCTGCTGTCTGTCCATGGTTTTCCCTCACCCCCTGAACAGTGCCTTGAACTCAGCAAGCTGGGAAACTTGGCTGGTAAAGACGGATATGCTACTGTGGGATTGAATGAAGCATCAGTGGGAGACTAACAATGGAAGATGTACAAGCTTTACCTAAGAAATTCTCTTACGGCCATCAAAGCATACTTGATCATCTGTGTTTCTCAAATGGACGCAGCGAACACTCTTTCCCATGAAGACACTCCACACTGACACGCTAGAACAGTGTAAGATCTCGGGGAAGCAGCATGTTTCATGAATAACTGGCTGTGGGCAGCTTCATCTTCTCATCTACCAAGGCTGATGAGAAATCAATTCCCTGTTCCTCCTTAGGGTTGAAGAGGTTACTGAGCCGCCAGCCCACCCCCACCCCCAGCTACAGCAACTATTAGGAAGAGAACCAGCTCCTGTTGATTCTGTAGTGCCCTGCTCCCAGTCAGCCGAGGATGGATGCCCACAATGCAGTGTCCTTGCGGGAAGATGTTGAGTGTGGAAACAATGTACATCAAGTCTATGCTTTCCCCAGACACCACACAGGAATGCAAATTGGTAGAGAAATGGATACTTTCTTCTAGAGTTTTCTTCTACTCGTGAGTATAAACGGCAACATGTTTAAACGATAAACATGCAGGTAGTTTCTAAAACAGTGAGTCATTCCTGGTCATAGCAAGGTCATGGCCCATCCCGGAATGGTTGGTAAATAAATGAGCGCGTCTACTACCAGTCAGCGGGGTGTAGTAGAAAGTTTAAGCTCCTTTTTACTCCGAATATTCTTCCTTCAAATACCGACTGGGAATGGGAGGCCAACGGTTCCTAATGATTCCTCTTCCCACTCAGGCAGCCTTAAATGGATGAGAATACCGCTTCGTGTGCTGTTTTACCTTGCTTTTCTTGATGAGGTACTTGCACAGTTTTTGATGTGTTGGGAAATAAGCTGATGATGTAATCACACTGACCATACACTGGGGTAACTTTTGGAAACTTTAGAAAGGGTGGGGTGATTCAGCTAAAATTGTGGTTACCTGGAAGCTATCGCACTGAAATGGTAATAATATAATTAGAAACTGCATGGCCAAAGCAAGCAAGAAAACAAACAAGAATGTTTAGCAATTGGTCCAAGGTTGCAATTTAGGTTTCAGAAGTCAGCCCTATAACCTACCCTGCCCATGCTGAGAGGTTAACATTAACATCCTCCGTTCAGTTTCATTTAGTCTATGAACACATAGCACTTACTTCATTTCTCAAACTATTTAATAGCTTCCCGTCCCCTGGGTTCTATAAGACCACTGGAAAACAAATGTCCTAGATTTTAGTTACAGATTGGCACTGCTCCCTCTATGCTTTGGAACCCGGCTCGTGTTTTAATATGAACGCGAGTATTCAAATGTCTGGAAAGTTCACAAAAGGCCAACACCAAACATCTCGTTTAAATGAGAAGACTTGGGGTAGTGACTTCCCTAAGGAAGTGAGTGAAGTTTGGAGCTGAAGCTTTCTCTGTGTGTGACGTTTAAAGGCAAGATAAGGGAAGTTCCCTCTATAAAGCAATGTGTGAGCTCTGCCTGTAGCCTGTGCCTAATATCAATGGCCGTCCTCCCCAACTTTTGGGACCCACATTTATCTGCCCCAGCTGTTCCTCGCCAGATAGCCCTATCTATCCTTTCAGCAGTCTCTGTCTGGATACTCAACTGGCCAAGAAAATTTATCAATCCAGAGAGAAAGCCAAGATGTTTTTGGACTGGAAGGATGGGCTTGGTATTGTCATTGAGGAGGAAGAGGAAAATGATGATGATGATGGTAATGGTGATGGTGAGGATGGCAAAGATGATGATGATGGTGGTGGTGGTGGTGGTGATGGTTATGGTGAGGATGGTGAGGATGATGATGATGATGATGATGATGATGATGATGATGATGATGATATGATGATGCCAATCATATCCTTGGCATTTACTGGGGGGAATGGGGCTTCTGGTTTTACAGCCAAACATCATAAACCTATTATGTACATCAGCCATCTACAGTCAGTATAATCATCATTATCTCAAGAATGAGGAAACTAAGGGTCAGAAAAGCCAGGTAAGTGATAACCTGGAGTTTTGAACCCAAGCCTGAATCCTCAGTCCATGAGCAGTAAGGGCTCTGGCCTTCAGCTTGACTCTGAGAGATGCCTGCACTTCCAAAGAAAGACAGAAACCCTAGAACACAGCAGGACACAATCCTCCTCCATGCACTGTGTTGTCAAGAAAGCTTCAATCTCTCCTGGCTGCGCCCTCTCCCCTACCTCTCCAGCCCTCAGCTCAAGTAGGGCTTCTGCTTGGTGGCCCCAGAACCCAGGTTCACTGTGCCCACTGGCAGATGCCTTCACCAGGATCATTGTGGCTAAATGGGAAGACTCTTAAGTGACCATGTCCCTACAGTATGGTCAGGGTGACACTCAAAGGCACCACCATCCCTGCCCAGCAGCCAGAGGCAGCGCCCTCCAGTTTCTTCAGCTGTCCTTTTAATCATAGGCGGATGACTATGGATATAGGACCCATCATCTTCCTCAGACAAAATCCTCTACTATGCAAATGGAGCCCAAGTCTCAGCTACTAAATGACTCCTACATGACAATGTCCGGTTTTGCATTTTCACAAACAGAGCCATTCTTTTTTTTTCCAATCTTATTCACTTTTCTAAGTGTGTGCGCTTGTTCATTCCGATATGCAGATCAGTTCTTTTTCCCGCTTTGGTCTCTGGCAAGCCAGTAAAGGAATCAGAGATCTTAGCTAAAACTACAGATTAACCTAACGTAACAGAAAAGGCGACTTTCATCTAATGGGAGGACACTCGATGTCTCTGTGCCACTTTACCCTCTATCTGATGCCCTTCGCTGAGTCGCGTAAGTCTCAGCTCCCAGTTCTGCAGAATAGGAACTCACAGATGATCATAAAACACAGAGAAGATCTTTGGCTACGTGGCACCTGGCACCAAGTGAGTATAAGAACCATGCCTCCATCCCACTTCCTCCATGATCACACGACCCTCACAGCGCTGAGGGGCTCTCACTTCACATGGAGTCACGTGGGTCCCCATGGTGACATAGGATGGCGGAGACCAATCTGCAGTTGGTCATCACAGTAAGTGTTGTCTGACAGCGTAGGAACCTCTTGGGTGATCCGGAAATGAGTTTCCTTTGAGAGATATTGTAAATATGGAAACATCAAGGGAAACCTATTAATACTGCGTGTGTGTGTGTGTTTGCACATGCACGTGTGTACATGTGAGTACACGTGTGCACATGTGACCACAGGAGCCATCCACCCTATTTTCTGAGACAGAGTTTCTCCCTGGGACCTGGGGTTCACTGCTTAGGAGAGGCTGGCTGGTCAGCAAGCCCCAGAGATCCTCCTGCCTCTGTTTCTCCAGCACTGAGGTAACAAGTGTGCACCATAATGTCCGCCTTTTTACATGGGCTCGGGGGATCCAACCATGGGCCTCACGTTTGCACGGCCAGCATTACACAGACTGAGTCATGTCCCCAGCACATGGCTCAGAGAACTTACAGGTGAGTCAGGTCACGGAGGCCCCGAAAGGCATTTCTTGAAATGGTTTCTATTTTGTTCCCTTCAATGAACCTAAGGAGAGAAACAACATAATATAACCAAACTCCCTCTCCTTAATAACCCCAACAGATGATCTACGGCGCTTTGGCGGTGACATCGGAAAGCACTCAAGAAGTATCGAAACTCCCAAGTTAGTAGCAAGCTGCCCTAAACTCCTTGAGGGAGCCGGGCGTGTGAACAAGAACACATGCATGCCAGCTTCTCCGCTCCCTCCAGATCAGCATAGATGTCTCCAAATTCATAGCTGGCAACAAGGCTGATAGCATCTTGGGTGTGAGGAAGGGAGAAGAATGTACCTGCAGAGAGGCCAGAAAGTCTCCCATCTCTGCGACACTGGAAAGCTTCCAGGCACTTTCCCCACTCCTCTCACACTGCCCTGTGCCCGGCTAACCACATACTTTTACTATACTAATACCATAGTCCCCAGAGGGGAGCCCATTGTTTTACATCTCTGCATTTTAGTTTTCACTAGGAAGAGCTCATCCTGTCCTACACAGCCTCATCCCTAGGCAAACGGTGACAAGGCAGGGATGTTCCCGAGCCCTGAACGATGCTAGAAAGCAGAAAGGACAGTACAGGGAGCCGCGCTGACTTTCTTTGTGCTGAGATGGTACAGGGCTTGCGCGGGGACAATGACACTCAGGATATGAAAAGAATACACTGCAACTGTTCCCGGGGGCCAAAGGGCTAAGTCAAATGCTAGCAGGTTTTTGACGAGATGGTCCAAGGGGAAGGCTTTGCCACGTCCGCGACACAACTGACAAGTTAGTTCTCCCAGAGAGAACTCTCCGATGCCTGTTTTTAAAAACTCTGATGTCTGTTCAGCACTAGACTTTAGCATTCCCGAGAAGCTAACTTTCTCCCTGAAGCCCTGGGTGGCACATGACCTCCCCACCAGAGAAATTCCCAGGTACCCCACAGCTATCCATAGATTTTTGGCAGACCCCGGTGGCTTCACCCCTTCAGCTGCGACACTCTTTCCACATCAAATACATGCCAAAATACCGGATTATGAGCGGGTTCTCCGGAGAAAGAATTCCTGGGGAGACCTCACATCAGCAGAGAGCTCTTCCTACCTGGGATGTGTCTAGAATGCCAACATCTACCTGTTCACCTCAGATAAGACAGCAGGCTTTGCAAATCCTTTGAACGCTAAGCAAGGAAATCCCAACTGCTAGCAGGATTAGCATTATTACAGACTCACCCAACACAAGGCTGGGACAACTTAAGGGGGAAGGGAAAGACTCGGATGGGACAAAGGCTGAAATAAGAACCACGGCTAAGTTCGCTGCTAGAAGGGGAAGCCGTGTGTCTGAAGGGGGGAATAACCCCCTCTCCTGTTTTTCTGTTGTTTATGCTTTGGTTTGGGTTTCCATTTTTAGGTAAAGGAAAAGAAAATCTAATCAGACCCTCAGCAGAACTCACAGGAGATAGAACGAACGGGATATGGGACAGCTGGATACAAACCGGGCAGTTTACCCTCAAATAGGGAAACTTTGTTTAAAAATAAGTAGCCCTGAGAACCATCCAGCTCTATTTCTGGCCCATCAGCAAATCCATGCCTAGTTATGGAGGTAAAAATACCCAACACAATTTCCAGCCGTACTTACTACATGACAAATTAAATGTCAGCTGAGAATGAATGAGCCAGCGCCTCCCTCCTGAGCTTTGTCCCCAGCCTCCTCCTGCCCCCACGCTGGAAAGAAAATCAACTCACAGGCTGTGCTGGCAAGAGAATGGCGCTTTCTGCACCCCATCCCCTCCACAGGACACAACTCAGAAAGCCCCTGGAGGTACCAAACTCTCAGCAACACTTACAGGTATTCGAGATGAAAGAGGCCGGCAAAGGCATCGTCGCGGATCACCGTGAATGAGTTAGAATTCAGCAATCTGAAAACAAGATGGGCTTTAGTAGAGGCGGAAAGGGCAAGTCGTGTGGCGAAGCCATTTTTCTTAGGTGCTGATCCGTGGGCAAATGAAGGCTCTTCTCAGCCTAAGGACAACCCGTTAGTTTCCCAGCTGTCCTCACCATTGTGATGGGAACAGTGAGGAAGGGATCCCTTGCTCTCTGAATTTTCTGCTATCTCCAGTACAACCTCTCTGCCCCCATCTTGGAAACTATGAATCCTGGGAAATATGAACTGGTGGGCATTATTCAAAAACAGTTTTCTGCTTGGCACAACTGAATAGCCAATGAATTCTTCATAATGCACAAGAAACCATGGAATCACAGACGTATGAGGATCTAATCCAATTGTATTCTAGAGATATTTGAGCCCAAAGAAGACAAGAGGGTTGACCAAAGTCACACAGTGGGGACAAAAAAGCAAAAACCCATTCTACCATGCTAGACATTCTCAACAGAAATAATCATTCTTAAAAGGTTAAGAAATCTCTAGAAGATTATCACTATGTAGTTTTCTATTTGAGTAGCCAGGTAAATACTTTTTATAAATATTTATAGAGACCACCTAAGTTTATTTAGCCAAATAATAGGTAGGCTATACTATTCCAAAAGAATTGAGAGTTAAAGTTGTGATTTGTTTATGTATTTATTTATTATATAGGTGTACGACATGTCTGTGGGCACAAATGTGCCGCTACACATATGTAAGGTCAGAGGATAATCTGAGGAGTCGCTTCTTTCCCTCCACCATACAGGACCCAGGGATCAAACTCAGGTCATTAGGCTTGGTGGCAGACACCTTTGCCTAGGGAGTCACCTTGTTGGCATATGAACTGAGATTTTAAGTGGTGAGTTTAATGTAAAACACACCAAGAAGAGAACTATCAATGGCAATTTACTGAGGATGGGTAGTGGATTTGCGCCTCTGTCTTTTTCTTTAGCGCATTGCCTGTTGTAGTTACAGGCTCATTGAGTCCAAGAAATACGCGAGCATCTGTGTCATGTACTCACAACTGCCTGCTGATTTTCTGTCTTGTTTATGTGATGCTAAGGATGGAACTTTGTATGGTAGACAAATGCTCTACCACTGAGCTACAATACCCTCCATACACACACCCCAGCCTAGGGAATTACATTCAAAAGTGACTTGGGGACATTTATTGTCATCATCAAACATCAACTGACTTGGGTTTCAGGATCCTCATGTTCTAGCACTCATCACGGTGACTTGGGCATGGTTCACTAAGAGGAGCCGGGGCAAATGTAGCTTTGGGCTTCGCGCTTGGATCCTCACTCCATGGATCAAGGCAAGGTATTTACATGTTCTGAGCATCCATTTCTTCATCTCTCAGATGGGAAAAACCAAGTACCTTTCCCGAAGAGATGCCATGCCAGCGAGGTAAGCATGCACCTACAATGCCCAGTATGCTGCGTGCCTGCATGTATGCAAGACAAACCGGAAGTGCTCTTCTAAGAGTTATATCGAGATTTTCAAAGATAGATTTCTTTAGAGGTGAGATGTTTGGGGAAACTATTCATTGAGGTGAAACTCTGGTTATGGCCAATGCAGCCTCCCTCAATGGCCTGATCTCTGAGTGGGATGTACCACAAAGCCTGGAGAAGTTGGTGGAAAGTCAGGTGAGAAAGCGGAGCAGGACGGTGGTTCAATGTGGAGTCAGCAGGGGAGACTCTAGCTGCTGTATTACAGGAAGACGAGACCACCCTTCAAGGACCACACTTTGGGGACCCCATTTTGCAGAGAATATTTCATACTCACAGCAGCTGCAGGGAAGGCAGATGGGAAAACATCCGGTCCTTGATTTCCAAAAAGGTTCCATTGACTAGGCTCCTACAGGGCAAGAGAAGGGCAGAGGGATGCCCAGGTTGCTTTCAGGAAATGCCAACCCAAGTTTGCAGTTGGCCTCATCCTCCCCCTGAGCTTCAACCTATTCCTCCCTGGGATGAAGCTACATGTGTTTGGCCATCGTCTACCCAGGAAACAAGCTGCCTCCAGTGCACTCGATCAATAGGGAGACTCCTCAGGCTAACAGAATCCTTGGTCTGGCTCCTTGCACAGAAACTGTCAGCTCAAAATAATCCTCTTGCTTCCTTCATTTCACCCCCAGGAGGCCCCTGCTGAAGGTGGGTAATTACTTCACCTTTGCCCAAGGTTCTGTTTGTGCAGACACAGAGCTAATGTTGGCCCACGGGACTCCGGGGTAGGATTAAGTATCCCCCTCAGAAGCATGGTGTAGGGAAGACACTCAGAGCACTTCTGATTAAATGCACTGTGAAAGCCTCAGGGGGGGAGGGGACTCAAAGACACCTGAACTTGCCCAAGAAGGAAGAGGCAACGCCATCTGCCAGATAAATAGTCAACTCCAGGAAGAAGCCTGGTTGCTTTGGCCTCAGGGTCTCCTGCCCTTTCAGGCCACAGCAGGGCTTCCATACGCTATTGGAGTTAACATGCAGAACTCTTCAGCTTTGATCATATCCAAAAGCTTAACAAGAGAAAAGCTAGAATCCCCCACGTGATCTAATTTATCAATAGTATGAGTCAAACAGGCCTGCTGTTCCCCACAGCTTACTCTCCCAACTTTTTACAAATGTAAACAGGACCCAGGACCTATCCATTTCTGGACCGTGATGATGTTTTGCTTTGGAGACAAGGCACAGGAATGATGACACGCAGGAAAAAGCACAAGCAATGTCATCCCCAGGACTCCCTCACCCTCAGGATTCCCTCCTCTACAACTGTGCGTGGGGGGGGGGGGGTGCCCCCAGCACCTTACCCTGGAACAATGGGCTGTCCTAGCAGGACATGTCCCAGTAATAAGGTAACCCCCTAAGGTCCCTTCCATAGCAACATTTTGTCAGTGTGATTGTGTGAAACCAGTTGAAGGCACTTAGCAAGTGAACAGAGGACCCCTTCTGATTAGTTCTGTCCGTGCTGGTAATATAATCCCCTGTGGAGAAAGGTGGAAAAAAGAGAGGCCCTCTTGAACTATGGCAAGAAGTCGGGTGGCTTCCTACCCTAGAGGTTCAGCTGGACGCCTCATTATCCCAAGGTACTTGGAAGCCCTCTGGGTTTCCCCTCTTTGAAGCCACGTGGAGCACCCCTCCTTTGCCCACGCCAGCCTCTTCCCAGTCTGCAGTGTGGAGAGGTCCGGAGGGTGGCTGCCATGAGGCCTCACCCATTCCTAGTTAGTCCACTCAATCTAGGCACATTCAGCTACCCTCCAGTCACGCACACACCCACCCAGCAGCACAACAGAACCACTCAAAACTTTAAGGCACCCCCAACGATCATCCCGGGGCGCGAAATACAGGCTGTGAACTCTGGTGCAAAGACCATACCCCACTGTGGGCCCTGGGTCTGCAGTAACATTAGCTCCCCCAGGTAGATCTAATGCAGGTGGCCACGGGCCACAATGAGAAACTGTCACGCGGACCTATCTGGATTCCCGCACTCTGTGGTTCTGAGTCCCCTAGCCTCCCCGCGGCACAGACTCCACCCACGTCCCGTAGTGCGCCCCCAACCCAAACGCAAAGAAAGAAATTAGGGAGCAGGGTCAGGTGGCGCTGCCCCAGCACCAGCCGCAACTCCGTGGTGGCGGCCGGCACAGGGCAGGGCGGGGCGGGGGTGGAGGGGTCCCACTCACAGGGAGCTGATGTCGCCAGGCACGATCCTGGGCACCCAGGAGGAACCCACGCAGATGATGGACTCCTTGGTACAGCTGCAAGTGGCGGGGCAGCGCGCCAACCGCCTCACCTGCGCGCTCGGCGGGATGAGGCACGCGGCGCTCAGCAGCAGCAGCCCCAGCGCCCCGCCGCCTCTCCGCAGCGCCATGCCAGGACCCCCGGTACCCGCCCGGGTCCGGACCCCTGCTACCGCCACCGCCCCGCGCCGCGCGCTCCGACCCGGCGCAGCTGCAGACGCGGGTGCCGCTTTCCGATCGGCCGCCGGCGCTGCTGGCGAGGACGCGGGCGCCGCGGGTGTGGGAGGCCGAGCCGCAGCCGAGCAGCATGCTGGCCGCCACCCCCACTCGGCGCCCCCCCACCCGCGCCCGGGCTGCTGGGCGGCCGCCGCACCCGCCTCACCCGCGCTGGCCTGACATCAGCACCCGCGCCCGCCGCGGGCCCGAACCAATGAATAATGCACGCGGGGGCCCGCCCCAGCGGGGGAGGGGGAGGGAAAAGTTGGATGACCTTGGGGGAGGGGCCGACCAAAGCTCAGACCCCCCAGGGATCCCGGCTGAGCCTAGCCGGAGCGGGGACCCGCAATCCTTCTGCGGGCTGCAAAGAATTTCAGGGACACTGGACTCATTTCTGCGGAGTCAAAATGTGAGCAAAATCCCCGCAAAAAAAAATGAATAATTTTTTAAAAAGTAGAAGCAGTAACGACAGGAGGTTCCATACCCCCCAGAAAAGTAGGGGTGGGGAGAACTAGCTTGAGCTGGGAGGGGGGTCTCTGCCCTGAGAGTTCGGAAGAGGCCAGACCTTTGAGCATCCTTCATTGATCTTGAAGAGGACCTAAGTGAATGTGACAAAGGGGTTTGGCTGGGCCGCCGTGGCCGGCCAACCATGTGACTGTGGGGTTTGAGTCGCCACTGCACCTGAGCTCACTGAAGCCAGTCGCTTTCCATTGCCCATGGAAAGTAGAATCGCAAAACAGCTACAGCATCTCCTGCCACATTGGGCCTTGCAAAAAAAAAAAAAAAAGATCCTGCAAAAACTTTCCCCTGGCTCAGCACAGTGACCTACACCCCATCCCCCTGATTTACAGATTGTAAAGACAGACCGGAGTCTGACTCACCAAGCCCTGCGCCTTTCATCTCTAACCCTTAGCCATTCCTATCTGCTATCCCACCCTCCAGAATTTTCCCATGAAAAAACTGAAGCCCAGAAGGCCTCGGTAACTGTCAAGTCTGGTGTAACAGCACCAAGAAGAAAGACTGGAGCCTGAGATGGGACTTTGTAACTGACCTCAGGGAACCCCTTTTCTACTCTGGAGTTTGTATCCAGGAATTCGAATGTTATCATAAGGCAGTGTGCCGCTGGGGAAATGGAGGAAAATGCCAAAGCAGAGCAAGCTCTGTAGCTCCCCCGCCCCTACTGCTGCAAAGGTTCAGAGCTGGGATCTGTCTGTTCTGTTGTTAGCATGCCCCTCAAACACACACAGGCGATGCCGAAGAAGGTAGGCATCAATACTATCGCTTAGTCCTGAGTCATTTCAGCACCATTCACAAGGGAAACATCTAGCTGTCCACTATGGGAAAGAGAGGAATAGTCCCTATGAGCAGGGAGCATCAGTCAAGCTGGGCAGACAGCCCAAAGGGAGGACTTTCCCATGGATATATAGACTGGCCAAAGGAATGGAAAATGGGCTGTTAGTAGGGGACTTAGTGGGAGAAGTTAGACACTGTCTTAGTTACTTTTCTTGTTGCTATGGTAAAATACCCCGGCCAGAAACAGCTTAAGGGAGAAAGCATTTATTTGGGCTCACATCCAAGGATAGTCCATCATGTCAAGAAAGTCCCGGTGGTAAGGGCCTCAGGCATCAAGTTGCATCTGACTCTAGAAAGTGGAGAGCGATGGATGCCCACTCTTGACTAGCTTCTTCCTTCTTATACAGCCCAGGACCCAAACCTAGGAAATGGCATCACCTTGTATCTTGACAGATCTGCCTACTTCAGTTCACCTAATCAAGATAATCCTGCACAGGCACATTGAGGCTATCTGATCCAAACAGCCCCTCAAAGGTGTGACTGAAGGCATGTCTCCCAAGTGATTCCAAATCTATCAAATTAACACTCAACAGTAGCCAGCTAAGATATCACTGAAGTTACCGCCCATCCAACAGCTAGCAGTGACATGAGCTATGCATCACCAATTACACACACATACACATACACATACACACACGTATACACACACACACCTTGGGGAATGGGTCTTTCCATTTTCTGAGTAGGAACTCAGAGGCATTTTCCACTTACCCAAGCAAACCAAGGACCCAGCCAGAAAGGTTATACTCTAGAACTGGCTGCGGGGCTCCGAGGAGGGGAGCAGGTGCCAGGGCTGCACAAAAAGGGATCCAACCTCCAATAGCACTGTTCCCTGTTCCTGAAAGGGAACATGAGGCACACGTCTAGGGCTGGCCCCTCTCTGACAGACAGCCTGCTCAGTCATACCACCCCGTCACCTGTAGCACGAGGCTAATCGTCATTATGGCTGTCACAATTGCCTCCAAGTATCTTGGAGTAATAGTAATAGAATTCCTATTCTATTACTGTGAAGAGACACCATGACCAAGGCAACTTATAGAAGAAAGAGTTTATTGGGTGCTTACAGTGTCCAATGGTGAGTCCAAGACCATCACAGCAGGGTGTGTGGCAGCAGCCCAGTAGGCAAGCATGGTGTTGGAGCAGGAACTGAGAGCTTGCATCCTGATATGCAACTAGGGGACAGAGAGAGGGTGCTAACTGGGAAATGGCGTGGGTCTTGAATCTCAAAGCCTACCCTCAGGGACGCTTCTCCCCCAACATGGCCATACCTCCTATCCCTTCCCAATCAGTTCCACTCAGTGGGGATCCAAACATTCACATATGCCTTGGGGGGGGTCATTCTCGTTCAATTCAACCATCCCATGCTAGAACCAGCTGCAGCCTGTCCGAGTAGAGTGCCAGGGGAAGACTAGAGGCGTAGGGCTGGCAGAGCTATTATTTGTTTAGGCTCTGGTAGAGACACTAAATGAGTGCTTGTAAATTATAAGGCACAGTTTATAAATTAAGACATAAAAATGGAAATGCAGATTACTTTGGTTTGGTTCCAAGATCTTCAGCAGTTTGGGGAAAAAAAGAGAGAAAAGAACGTAATAGACAATCAGAGAGACACAATCTGTTTCCAGGAACTAGTAAGCATTTGTGAGAATGGAAATGCCCTCATTCAGATGGACACTTGTCCCAGTGAGGCTGTGACTGTGAACGCCCAGCCCCGCAGTGCAGGAAATGGTGTGACTCCTGTGCCTGCCTCTGAGCTCCAACAGTCTCTACCTTACGTTACCACACATGCTTCAAGCCCAGAACTGTGTCCGTCCATTCATGCCCCTCCATTCAGCCGCCAGTCGGCACTGATGGGGAGCTTGCTAGAAGCTGGTGGCGGTCAGCAATAAAGCCATGCCAAGAGCGACACACTTCTACCTCTGTTGGAGACAGACATTAAATAAAAGAATGTACAAAGGAATACGCAACTACAAACAGAGGAAGAAATGGGGGAGATCATGCTCATAGGTGAAGGAGACAAGGAGAAAGCAGGGGCCAAGGAAGGGGCAGTGCAAGCAGAAAGCACAGCAAGCGCAAAAGTCCAGGACCAAGAAGAGCTGAGAGCTTGGACAAACCACACTCAGCAGGCCCTGAGCACAGAGAATGGGGTGGGGGGGTGGGGGGAGCGCTGGAAGGTAGGAGTAAGTAGACAAATCATGCAGAACTCTACAGACCAAAGCAAGGAGGTTGATGTCATTCTAAACGCCAGGCAGAACCACAGAAGGACTTGAATCTGAGAACTGACCTGATGTCATCAGATACTTGCAAAGAGTTGATTCTGACTGACAAGCTAGCCCTGGAAAGTGATGATGGCCGCTGGGAAGATGGAGACTGGTGTAGTTTCAAGAGACATCTTAAAGGATGGGTCAGCAGAAACTCTCTGTTGGATTAGACCTAGGTGGGAAGTCAAATGAACTGTCTGGGTCACCTCCCGAGATCTGGCTAGAGTCTGTGGGTAGGCGATGGTGGGGGCCACTTGTGAAGATGACAACGTCTGAAAAAGAAGAGGGCTTGGTGAGAGAGTGGTGACAACAGTTGGGTGTCAAGAACATTGAGGCTTAAGTGTCCAAGAGGCACCCAAAAAATGCCCAGGCTGAGTGGGTCTCAGATACCCAATCAGAATGGTTGGGAGGAGATGTGGGCTGTGGTCTTCGCATCATCAGAAAGCTTCAGTTCTTTCTAAGGTTCTCAGTGTTCCTTTGGTTAATTGCATAGACAAGACACATTTCAGATGTACGTTAGAGAGAAGACATCTCTCAGATGTAATTCAGCCAGGAACAATGCATATCACAGCGAACTGTGGAGCTAAGAATACTGCAGTCGGGGGAATATTTTTAGATCACAAGTAATCTTCAGATCCTAAACTAACTATAATAAGTCTTGTGAGAATCTCAGAGTTCTCCTCATATTATTATTACCTTCCCTCCCCAACTTGCCAACCAAACTCAGCCCATGGGCCCCGTCTGATCTTCCCCACAGAACCACAAGCCTTGGGAAGTCACCCCAGCACAAAGCGTTCCTGTCTCACAAACCTTCTGAAAAAGAAGTTGGAGAAAGAAGCTGTCCATTCAGCCCCCCGAAGCACTTGGTTTGAAGGACTGCCCCTCCACATACACACACACACACACACACACACACACACAAACACACCACGCGCTCGCACATACACACACACACAGATTTTGCCAATCCCAGTTTGACCACATCACCCTAGTCTGGCACTTTTGTGTTTGGCTGCTGATCAAACCAACTCAGAAGCTATTTCTAGCTTCTCTTCACCGCTCTTGTCCAGAACTCAGGGGAACCTCCCAGACTGGAACTCCTTCGGAGCTGCCCCTTGGTTTCAGTCAAGCCCCAAAGGACTGCCTGTGGGTGTCAAATGACCCCAGGACATGACATGGTGAACTGTGCCACCTCCTACTCACTAGCCAAATGGGATTCTACGTGAAGGGACTCTAACAAGCCCCAGAATGGCAAACACATCTCTGGCAGGCCTTGTCCTTCTCTCCAATTCCCTTTATCTTCTAAAAACAGTCAGATGGCATTCCTAAAGCCAGCCATCAAGGTCCAATCCCTTATTTGGCCACATCCTCCTCCTGAGACTGACTACCAAGATCCAGCTATCAAAGTACTGAAGTCCAGCCATCAAAAGGCCCTTTGGTTCACCTAATTAACAAGCCTAATTAAAACTAAACACCTCATCCTAATACAAGTTTCCCCTTTTACCTTTATAGACTGCCACTTTCCTATGGACCACGTCTGTCTCCAATCTATCCAGAGCCAGCATTTTGTGTCCCATTGCCACCACCACCCCCAGGAGACAAATACTCCTTCTTCCTCTCCCTTGGCCTTTTTCTCCCCCTCTCTCTTGTTCCCTACCCCTTCTCCCTCCTTCTCTATCTCTTGTCTTTGTCCCTTATCCCTGCCCTCTGTCCCTCTGGAGCAAATGAATCTCCTTTGTGCTGAGAACTTAGTCTTGGGGGTCCTGAGCTCATGAGGATCACTTCTCTCTGGATCTTTGTTAGCTTGCGCCAGCAGCCCCATGTTCTCAGGACGACAGACTTTGCATCATAAAGAATCACACCTCTTTGACAACATGGCTCACTTGAGCATCATCTTCATCTTCCATTGCAGATGTCATCTCAACTATGTTGTTCCAGAACAGTCCATTCTCCCAGCCATACAGACCAATGTACTCTCCACACCTAGGAGGCAGGTCTCTGGGCACAGCCGTACAGGACTGTTTGGATATGGGTGGTTTCTGCGGATGTCTGAGAGGAATTGTTTTGATATGCCAACTGAAGTGGGTAGACACGTACACTCTGAGCAAGACCATTCCGTAGGCAGTGGATCCCACCCCTCCGAAGTGGAGGCAGGCACAGCTCTGTGAGGTCAAGGACATACAGAGCTGCAAGAGAGACTGCTTCAAAAATGACAACAATAATAATAATAATAACCAAAACTTTAAAGAAAGAGTGGAGAAGGTCGGATGATGTTCAGGGCTCAAGCTCCCGCCCTTCCCCCCACCACCACCACCACAATGGACTGTGCCCGGAACTGTGAGCTGGTGCAGACCATTTCTTCTTTAAGTAGCTTTTGTCAGGGTGTTTCATCACAGCAACAGGAAAAGAAGCCGAAACCCTTGACGGAGCACATCCGTGAAGCCTTAGGGAGCATTTTCTTTCCTATAGGCTAAGGAGTTGTGCTCCTGGGAGTCTGAGAATTCACACTTCCAGAGCAAAGCCCCATCTGCTAGAGGGCTGCTGTGGCATTTTAGGGACTGCAAATCGAGCAACCTATTCAGCTGCTCAGTTATATGAGACAATCGACAACCCCCTGTGTTTAAGCAGTATGAATTTGGGTGTTACTCTTCAACAATCAGATGGCTCCAACTCTAACAGAGGACAACGTGCAGGGACAGTGACAGGAAACCCAGAGGTGACTGAAGCAGGAGTTCCCAGCTTCCTTTTCTGTGTGGTTATCCCATTTTGCCATTTGTTTGTTTGGTACGTGTGTATATACATATGTATGCAGGTTTACGTGTGCTTGTATGCATGTGAGGGTGAGGTGGGGCCTGAGGTCAACCTCGGGTATCTTCATAAATAAGATGGACAGATGGCTTAGTGGTTAGGAGCACCGGCTGCTCTTACAGTGTGCCCATGTTCAGAACCCAACACCCACAAGGCAGCTCACAACTATATTTTGAGACAGTGTCATCTCTCACTGGACTATTGCTCACCAATTCAGCTGTACTAGCTGGCCAGGAAGCCCGCGGGCATCTTCCTGCCTCCATGTGCCCAGCACTGGGATAATAAGCACATTGTGCCCAGATCTGTACAGTGCTACTCGAGCAGAAAGTTCAACTCGTTGTGCAAATCTCTGCTTTCCTGACTGAGCCGTCTCTCTAGCTCTCTGCCCTCAGTTCTGGGACGGCCTTTGGGATACTCCCCTTTAGCAAAGAAATTTTGACCAGATGGTAGTTCTACTTTTAATAAACCTACATATTTATGTTTATTGTAGAACTATTCATAATTGCTAAATTATAAAATCAACCTACCTGTCCACCAACAGGCAAATGGGTCAAGAAAATGTGGTCCATTTGTGGTCCATATTGGAGTTTTATTCAGTGTAAAGAAGAACAAAATTGGGGCTAGAAAGACGGCCCAGTGGTTAAGAGCACTGACCGCTCTTGTGGAGGACCCATGTTCTATTCCCAGCACCCACAAGGCATTCACAACCAGCATGAAACCAGTTCTGGAGGATATGTTGTCTTCTTCTGGCCTGGATAGGTACAACCTGAATATGGTATGCACACCCACATGCAAGCAAAATACTCATACAAACAAAACAAAATCTTTTGAAGTACAATGAAATTATATCATCTGAGGAAAATCAAAGGAGGTCATCATACTAAATATAATAAACCTGACTCAAGAAGACAAATACCACATGCATTTTCTATATGTGGAATATTTATATACATGAAAATATAGAGTGTATATATTGCTTCTATATCATAGTCTATATATTTGAGAAAATGAGGACTGGCAGGATGGAGGGTGAAATAGAAGAGTGGTGGTGAATATTAGCAGAGTGTATGATGTACACGTACTGAAATGTCAGAAAGATGCCATCACCTCTACAATCAATGTATGCTAATATTCCTTAAATTTAACTTATAAAAAAGAAACGTGTGCCCTCAGCGGTGCCTTCTCTCCTCTCTTGGACAGCATTGCTGGAGCTTTATCTCCTGTTGGTTTCCTCTGGGAGCCTTCGTCGATTTATTCCTCTCTGCCCTGGTTTCCCATGCTTTGACTCTACATTAACTCTCTATTCTGTCAGGGGATTGCTGTGTTCTTTACGCTTACCTGCTTTCTTTTCCTTATTTTGGAACTCTGCACTTTTCAAAACCACTCCACCAGTTAGAGTCACTTTATCACACAGGTCACCTTACGTGTGACCAGCTCCATATTTACCAGCTAGATGTCCGTGGTTATGTTTCTAGTTACGCTAACTCCAGTTTGGCTAAAGGGGTTAGAAGCACACCTGTGAGGATATATGCCGAGGGCCTACGGTCACCTAGAACAAGCGCAGTATTCCGCGTGAAAAGTGTTCGGTCTCAGAGTCACATGACAGCGTTATAAGATATCTGCTCTTCCTAGTGAACGTTCTCAGAAGAAATTTTACTTTATTAGAATAAATTATGAAGCAGAGATTTAGCTTAGATTTATAATAATGGCCTTTCAAATAGTCTCTAAACTATGTTGTCTTATCCCAAATCAAAATGAATCCCGTGCTTTCCATTCTGGTCTTTTGTCTTCTCAAGATTCATATTTTTGGAGTGGCCTTTGGTCCCTACTTATTTTTAACCTATGCTAAATCAAATCTGGAACTTAATGATGTTTCTGTTCCACAGCATCTGAGTTATTCTGTGACCACATGCACTTGAGCCATTGGCCTGCCCCCCCCCAACAAAACGTGTTCTGAGGGGATCATCTGGAAGGCTCCCGCATGAACCCAAAGACTGCCTGTTTATTGGCCTCCCTCATGCCATCATCCAAATCTTAGATGGCCCCTAAATGCTCCTGTTATGATAACTTGGTCTCCAGTTAGTGGAACTCTTTAGAAAGTCAAAGAGCCTTTAGGAGGTGGCGAAAGCAGATCACTAGGGAGCTCACCTTGAAAGGTTGAAAACTGTCCCACTTTCAGCCTACTTCTCTGCTTTCCTGGCCAGCCAAGATGGCTGCCACCCACATACCCTACACCCTGTCGTGGATGCAGCTCCTCCAATCTCCACCACAGACACAGCTGGCCCAGCCCCCACCAAAGACTGGTTTGCTCCACGGTCAGACTTTTCCTGCTTAGAGGACTGAGATCCCTCTGAAGCCAGGGGCCAGAATGAAAGTTTCCTCCTTGGAGATGCTCCTAGAGGGTATTTTGTCACAGAGGCAAGAAAAGTAGCTAATACAGAAAAGGGTACCAGGAGTGGGGCCACTGATGTGGTGAATATGACTAGAGGATAGTTCCTTTATAAATGGTGTGCAGGACTGTGGGCGGGTTTGGGGATGGAGGCTAGAGAAGCCCTAGAATGTTATGGCAGAGCTCAAGAGGAAAAATGTAAATGTTGAAAATGGTACGTGTTCAAAAGACTAGAATCGCTTGGCAGGAAGAAACGGAGCTCTTCAGTCAAGAGCCGTGGTGAGGATGGCAGAAAGAACACTCCTGAAATCAGAAAAATGGACCCAGTTTTCCACTGATCCCTGTATGCCTAACTGTGGGTGATTTATCTTGACTTCGCTTATGTGTTATAGGAAGAATTCCTCAAAAGAGATAAGCAAAACTTATTTCTGGTACCCGCCCCCACGTCTTCCTTTTCTGAGCACTTCAGAATGTAGTACTATAATTGTAGGAATCGAGGAACATGGAATATGGCTTCAGAGTTCATAATTTGAACCCTAGTTCCACTGTTTCTCTCCAAGACCATGACTTTCTGTTCTGCAGGTGAGAGGGGACAGTGCATGGCACCTTGTTACTAGGGAGATAAGAAAACTCCTTACGTGTAGTACAAGGTAACTAAGCAGCTAGTGAGTTGATCTCCACACATTTATTAAGACCCATAAGTAATCACAGATACAGATACTAAGATGTGAGTTCTATGTCAACTAGATATTAGTTAGAGTCATCTCAGAGGAGGGAACAAATTGCTTCCATAAAATCAGGCTGAAGGTAAATGCATAGGGCATCCTTTTCTTTATTCAGGGTTAATGTAGGAGAACCTAGTCCATTGTGGGTGGCTCTTCCTGGGCTGGTGGTCCTAGGTTCTATAAGAAAGCAGGCTGAGCAAGCCTTGAGGAGTAAGTCAATAAATAGTGTTCCTCCACGGCCTCTGCATCAGCTCCTGCCTCCGGGTTTCTGCACTGCTTGAGGAACTTCCTTCAGTAATGAACAGTGATGTGTAAGGTTAAGGTAAATCAACCCTTTCCTCCCCAAGTTGCTTTTGGTCATGGTGCTCATCATGGCAACTGTAACCCTAAGACAGTGGTGAATAGGTATAGGTTGATATAAATCTAGACACAGATCATTTCCTCCAGTAGCTTCAAATATCCCCAAGGAAGGAAGATGCCTTTGTGTCAGCAAGGCCCTCTGGGATCTGAGAGGTATCTTAGTTCTTCCTCGCCTCTTTTTTTCTCCAGCTTCAAGACAGGGAACCTGTGAATCCAGCTGAAGTACAAGCTTCCTCAGCTCCTTTCTGAGTGGCTCCTACGGGCATGACCCTTCACTGGACTCTGAAATCCGCCATAGAAGACAAGGTGATGTCTTCTGCCCTAGGTGTCAATGAATCTAGTGGACGTCTTGAACTTTTCAGTTAACCACCACCCCACTCTCAGGCAACGGGACTCAAGGAGTTCAGTCAGAGAGGAGGATGGTAGGGGTGCTGATCACCGCTCATCCCACCACTGCCCTCACGCCAGGGCAAAACCAGACTTGCCACTCACTGCACAGAGGTCCATTCCACCCCTTAAAGGGGCCTGAGAGTCTTTGTTCCCTGTCTTTCAATGACCTTGGAGCTAAGACTTTGTGAGGGTACTAAAGACATATAAGATGGCAGGACAGCCAGTGATCCCTCATTTATGGAAGGGCAAGGGTTGTTTCCACTGAGCCCGTACCTGGCATATAAGAGCAGTCACTTTGAGGAGCAGGTGGTTCTAAATCCCACGTTTGTCCTCAGCAGGTCATCTTAGCTCATGTCACGTTGAGGCTCGCTTCTGTTACACAGGAAGTTTTGAGAGTGTCTGTTCAAAGTGCACACACAGCATTGTTGAGCTATTTCCCTTCTCTACTCACTGTGAAGAAGAGAAATGGCCCTGAAGGGCACAGTGACAGTATCTGACAGTCACACAGAGTGTTCACAGTGTACAGCACCATTTACCCCTCTTATCTCAACAGCAGCTTATGATAACCCTGGGGGAGAGAGAGCGAGAGAGAGAGAGAGAGAGAGAGAGTAATCTAGACGCGGCAAGGAGCCTGTCCAGGAACAGACAACTAGCGTCCCTGTGTCAAACACTGTTCTGGATGGCGCTCCCCTCCATGAAGAGTGCTGTCGAGGGATGTCTAGGTGAGAGAGAAATGTTCTAATGCTCTCCACACTCCGGAGAAGGCCGAAACCTGCCCATTCCTTCCTCCTCAACCAACTATTTTGAGGGTATCTTTAACGTTAAAATTTGTCCAAGAGTAAGTTGAAATATGATCCTTCTTTAAGCCCCTCAGAGAGTAAATCTTGACAACTCAGACACATGGGAACTACCAGATGACCGTGCCCAAATGTCCCAGGAGGTCCCAGCTGACTGTTGAGGAAATGATAGAGCAAATGTTCTTGATAAATTCTCTCCATGTAACTAAATTGAGATCTGGATCAAAGAAAAAAAAAAACACACACACACACACACACACCAAACAAACAAACAAAAACCAGGAAGCAAGAGGGGGTTGCTGAAGGTTTGAAGGTTGAAAAGAGCAGAAAGGAGGAGACGTGGTCACTCTTGGAGATCATTCTTGATGGCTCTAAACCAGAAAAGGGCCAGCTGAAATGTTCCCTCAGCTGCCCTCCACAGCCCCCGTGGTTCCGGTGCAGGTCTCAGCAGCTCCCCAGGGTGCCATCTCAGACAGCACTATTTATTTTTATTTTTTATCCTCTGAAAGAAATAATAGGATTCATCAATAATGTCTTGGTTTTAGGCTCATTTGGGAAATCCAAAAATGTGTCATGAAAATAGCATACTCTGATCGATTTTACTATAATATTTTGGACAGTGTAATTACAGCTGGATTTCCCCAGAAAGATTCTTAGTGTCCTTTCTGGGCTATGGACTGGCCACTGGGAAAAGCAGCTGACGGCCTTTAGATGGCCAAAAATTGATAACAAAGCTGGATCCGTGGGGCACTCTTGGTTAGTCTTTCTTTTTTTATTTTAAATATATTCATATATGTGTGTATTTTAATGTTTTATATTGTATACATGTGGGGGGACACTTGTGCCACTGTGTGTGTGTGTGCGCGCGTGCGTGCGTGTAACTCAGAGGTCAACTTCTTGCAGAAATCAGTTCTTCCACCATGTGGGTTCCAGGGATCAAATTCAGGTCCTTCAGCTTGGCAGCAAGCGTCCTTAGCCACTGAGCCATCTCGCCAGCCCACAGCATGATACCCTGTGTCTTCACCTGCTACATTGTGCAATGGCAAGGGGTTCCATCTGCCCTTGGGCTCGCTGTAGGCTCTGAGTCTTGGGTCCGCATGATTGATGACCAGCCCCAGGGAGCCCACAGCTGTTAGTCATGCCTGTGGACTCTGGAGGAGAAGGAGGAGGAGGAGGGACAGCAGAACTGGCAGGCCCGCCTGCAGGAGGAGTGTGACCGAGGGCAGCTCCCAGTGCCATTGGGAGCTGAGTCCAAGAAGGTTGGGACCATGGAGCCACAAGCTGGCTGGCGCAAGGGCAAGGTGCCTGTTGGGAAGAGTCAGCGCCCAGACCTGCTTCTCCTGGCCACAAGTCCCTGCCCTGCCCTTCCTTTCCAGTCAAGTGGTGAAAACAGGTGTGCTCGGTTCTGGGCATAAACATTTCTGTACCCCACCCAAGTCAAGTGGGCCACACTGGGGTACATGTTTGGCCTGGCTTCCTGTTTCTCCAGGACAGCACATTCTGTCCTGCTTGCTGACACGCTTCCCAGAGCCAGGTGACAGGAACCCTGTGGCCCCGGAGATAATTAGTTTGTGATCCAGCAGTTTTAGGAAATGAGTCACCCCTCCCCTGACACGTGAAGGACTCTCAGAGACAGGAGGAGTGAGGAAGCGTGTGTGTGTGTGTGTGTGTGTGTGTGTGTGTGTGTGTGTGTGTGTTGGGTGTCCTTTCTGTCACTCAGTGACTGTCCCCAGCATGTTGCTATAGTCTCCAAATACAGAGGACATTGAGGATTCAGGGGTGACTTCATCAGTGGGTGGATGGAGATGCGGGTATGATCCTGCCACAATGACAAAACTCGTGCCCACTCAGTTGTCAGGGACCACGGCTCCACATGACTCAAATTCCGCACTCAGGGCCTGCCTCTCACCTTCACTGAGACAGAGCCCCACCCCTTACCTTACTCACTTCATCTCTCAGAAAATTCTCCTGAGTTTAAAGGGGCCTAATCTGTCCCTGCTGCCTCCTGAAATGTTCCTGACCTTACTTCCATCCATGCACACAGTTTCCGTACTTGGCGTATTTGTTTGCACATCATTTGCATGATGTTCGTTTTCTCATTAGAACATGACCTTCCTGGAAGCAGAGTCCCTGCTGTCTTGTTCTCTGCTCAGTCCTGAAGGTCCAGGCTAGCCCATAAGTGAGTGAGAGGATGTGTGAACGGCATTGAGGCTGCTCCTGCAGGGGTCCAAGGCAGAGCCCAGTGCAGCCCGAGGTGTATCTCTGCCTCAAATATCTATGGGATGAGTAAACGAAAGAACAAGGTCAGGACTCACGCTCAACACAGCAATCCCCAGTGTGACCAAGGAAGATTTCATGAACATCACTGGGACAGTGGGCGTTTAAAGAAATGCCAAAGAGGAAGGGCCACACAGCAAGAAGCCAAGGACAATCATGGCTCTCCAGACCCCTGGGGTCATTCAGAAATCTGGTCTAAGAAAGGAAGGAGGAAGGAAGGGATAGGAAGAAAAGGGAAGGAAAGGAGGGAGGGAGGGAGAGAGGGAGGGAGGGAGGGAGGGAGGGAGGGAGGGAGGGAGGGAGGGAGGGAGGGAGGGAGGGAGGGAGGGAGGGAGGGAGGGAGGAAGGAGAAATTGTACAGCTATAACAGGCTTATCCCAAAGCCGTCCTGAACTACCTATGTCTATGAATCATAAGTTAGACTTACTGTGAACTTACTGTTCTACCTATTTCCCATATGCTGATGGTTTTCTCTGGGTTCTTCTTTACAATGCTGTAGTCATGGTTCTTTGCTACAGCGCCCCCATCAGCCAGGCCTGGGACTGCAGGGAGCCATTCACCCCTTGGATTCCAGATCTCATCCATCAAGCTGACAATTGAGATTAGCCGCCACAGTTGTTATATAACTTTGGACAATCTGTGCAGGTACAGGGTGTACGTCCCACGATCTTAAGCGTATGTACACTTCATCATGAATACATATGAGATTGTAAATATGTTTTCTTTTTCTGACAGGTCACTTCAAGGCCAGGCATTCTTCCCAACAGTCCCAGGGCACTCAAAACCCTCTACCCTGCAGACCAGCATCATCTTAATGAGTTACATCGCTGATGCCTCTGTTTCCCTCACAGCCATACCCCAAGGCTGTGCATTAGACCTTGGACATGTCCATTCTGAGGGGACTCAAGTCAATGCAGGTATTTACAAGATGGTTTTCATCTCATCTTCTGATCGATATAAAAATATTGAGCTATTTTTTTCATATTAAGTCTTTGAAACATATTGAGCGTTTTTTTTTTTTCATATTAAGTCTTTGAAACGCAGAGCTGAATTTTGTACCAAGGCGTCATCTTTGCTGGTGTGTTTTGCAGCTAACGACAGTTTACTCTCATAGCACTAAATTTTCCTCAGCTATGTCTTATCTGTGCTTGCTATTTAACACATTTCTAGCTGAAAAAGAAGCATATGCCCAAAGTTTTCAAAACATACTTTAAAGTTGTCCAATAACTCAACCACGTACCTAATGAACCCTCTTCATTTGCTATTCTGCACGAGCGTGCATGGTGTTCTTTACCCACATGGACTGCTACCATTAGCCCTTGAGCTTCCTCCAGAACCACAGGCTAGCTCAGCTGCTGGTTTTGGCTACATACCTGGTCTTGGGGATCCTGTTCTAATGGCTAATGGTCTAAAGCAGACTTGGAGGGGAGAAAAACTGTTATTTCAGTGCACGGCCCAACAAGCAGGGAGACACTGGCACCTTCCCAGCAGAACCTGGGAGGTCTTCCTCATAGATGATCTCACTAGTCCCTACTGCCTTCTCCGTGATAAGGAAGCTGGGGCTCAGAGAGGTTCAACAGCTTACCCAGGTCACACAGCACTCTGGCCTGCTTTAGGAATGCTGGTGGCGGCTCTGCTCTTTATGGTGACATCCTGTTTTTCATTCTATCTCCCCTCAAGCTTCGTTCCATTGTTCTACTTCCCCTAGGCCTTGTATCCCATAGGAAACATAAATATAATACCGGCTCTGAGGTGGGTTCACAGATGGGTGCTGGACCCTAGTATTGCAATGGCTCTCTGGTGTGGAAGGATACTAGCTTCCAGTTTAGTTCTTTTCTCAGCTCACAGGGTGTCCAGCTGTACTGGGGGAACTTAAGCGCCTTATAGGGTCCTGAGAAATCCTTTGTTCTGAACAAGCCTGAGGCTTTGGAGTGTCTAACTTCTGCTCCCCCCTTTAGAGTTGGGTGAACCTGCGTGGATCATCTACCCCGAGGGAGGGGGACATTAGCAGTGAGTTTTCTGGTGCCATGGCTCTAACGATTGGAGTTCAACCATGTACAATTTTCAATTAGGAAGTGATAATCGTGTCAAACGGGAAAGTATGCTTCTTCAAACTCCAGGCTGGAGAAAGCACCATGGTGGGGATTCATTCATTCAACAGGCTTTAACTGGGCACCTGATTTATTCCAGGCTCTGTACCAGGCCCTTGGGGCTGTATCAGGGGTGAGAAATTTGTTGTTGGTGGAAATCCCCCTCCAGTTTTGGAAACTGACTGGTATACCCGTGGTGAGAAGTGTCCCGAAGGGCATGTGAGGAGACGGATGACATTTAGGGAGCTGAGTAAGTGCAGGGAAGATTAGAGAACTCATTTCGAATGGAAGGGACAGCAGGCAAAAAGGCCTTGGGGCAGACAAGGACTTGGTGTGTGCAAGGACAGACAGAAGGCCGGGGCAGCCAGCCCTGACTGTGGACATCAGCAGGTTGACGTCAGAGCAGTCAGAGGGAGCTTGCAGGGCACGGGGAACAGTTTGGAGTGCAGCGGGAGTACCTGAGGGAAGGCAAAAAGATGACAAGGACATGTGACCACCCAAGGGCTCACTGTGCAGAAGACAGACCAAGAGTGAGCGAGGGGAAGCAGGTAGGTCAGGTTCTAGAAGGGTCCTGAGGAAAATGTCACACAGGCTTGGGATAGTCACAGTTGTAAAAGAGTGCAGACTCCCATCTGAACTTCCAAGAGTTTCACACGACACTTAGCCCCATCATTTAGTAGGCACCAATACTGGAGGTACCTAGCATATGGAGAAGTAGATACAGCACACTGACATTAGGCTAAGCACTAATAGCAGATGGATAGAAGCATGGGAGCAACTGTAGAGCAGGGTTGAGGGTTCACTGAGCTCCTATCAAGGGCGGATCCTGCGCTAACTATGTCGTTCCATTCCATTTGAACGTCAGCTCATCTCTCTCAGGTGTGTATACCATCTCAGCATATGTAGTCAATGAGATCTAGCTAGGAAGTACTGGACCAGGACGTGGACCCAGACCTATGTGGCTCTCACCTAACATCAGAGAGATGCCCTCCAAGGTCCCTTTTGGGGCTCAGCTTTGTGAGTCTAGGGTGTTTCCCCGTGTTATCCACACAAGCTGGGTTTCAGGATCTGTGGGAAAGACAACAAACGCCTCCAAGAGAACGAAGCATTTTCCTCTCCTGTGACTCCCACAGGAGGCCAGCACCCACTCATGGTGAACTTTAGTAACATCTGTCTAGTGAAGGACAACAGAAAGGAAGGAAGGGAAGGAGGGAGGAAGAAGAAGCCCAAGCCATTCAGTCTTTTCCCACCCAGAAGCTGCTTTGTCTCTTTGCCCACAACACAATGCTCAGGAGCAAAACAAGAGAGTAGCTGGCCTGAGAGCGTGGGCCCCGGGTAACAATCCTCACTCCTAAGCTCATAATGAAAGAAATAAACAGCAGCCCATGGCATGCCATGAATAAATTATCGTCTGAGAAGACAGTGGGTCAAACTGTGTTCATTAAAACAACAACAAAAATAGCGCTTCCAATACTTGATTCAAGAGTTTGGCTCAAACCATACCACCTGCGCGATTTGACCTGCAAAGATGTGGTTGATTCAGCCTGGAATCTGGCTAACCAGGCTTCTTCAACAGGGTTTGAGAACCAAACAAAAAGGCCATGTGAACCAACTAAAGCACCTCTCCCAACAGAAGTTCCGTGCAGCTAAGTTCATTGCTGTATCCTGATTGTCACAGTAACTAGACAGTTAGCCCTGGGTCTTAAGGAGTCTGGCTCCCTCTGATTTCCTTCCTTCTTTTGCTTTCCTTTTCTCCAGAGTGGAGAAAGAAGGCAGGAATGGGACGTTGGAGCCATGGGACTCTGCCATTAATTGGGCTGTAGAAACTCTTGCACAAACATGAGTTATTGTGATGGGAAGTGTCCTTTCCCTCCCCACTTCATTTATCTGAATCAAGTTGCCCGCCTTTCACGAGGACACTCAAGTAATCCGGTAAGACGTTTCTCATCCCTACCAAAGGCCACCCCAGTGATGCCAAAGCCATCCAAGAGCAAAGCAAGTGCCTACAGGTTAGAAAGGACTTTTGTCCAGAGCGCGGCATGATTACCTGCTGGAGATGGGGGAAATGCTGTTCCGGGAGTGAACAGCAAGCTATAACCTCATTAAGGTCAGCTGCTCCCCCAGTTCCATGCTGGAGAACAAAACCACCTGGGGCTCATGTGTGCTAGGCTAGCGCCCTACACTGAGACCTGACCCTGGCTCACATCATGGATGGATGAGAAGGGAAAAAGGAGCCAGGTCGGCTGGAAAAAGCAATGCTGCTGTTTGGCCCTTGTGTTTGAAGTAGGAGAGGTGTTCCCGTGTTTTCTCGCTGCTGTTCCGGTGTTTTCTCTCTGCTATGGCACTCACCACCTCAGAGCACTGGCTCAGCTTCCCTGTGCTATCTCGTCACCCTGGGCTATAGTCATCCTCCTCTTCTCCCCCCCCCCCCATAGACTATAGACTTGGTAGGAGAACCTGTGTCTCCTCTGCATATTGAATAGTCTTCCAAGTCCCGTGGCTGGGGGCCTTTTCTCCTTCTTCAAAGTCCATCATTGTCGTCACTACCTCCTTGGTTTATGTTGGACCTTTCCTTCATAATCTGTGCTCTTCCTGGCTCCTGTTTCCAAGGCCTCAGTGACCCACCGAGTCAGCCAAGTGATCCAGATTCACCTGTCCAACTCAGAAGACTTCATTTGCTCTCACGTAGTGTGTTAAGATTCCATTCGTGATCTAACAAATAAATCTTGTCTGAAGATCAGAGTGCAGAGCTAAGCCACCAGTTAGCAGTAGGGGCCAGGCAGTGGTGGTGCACACACCTTTAATCCCAGCACTCCAGAGGCAGAGGCAGACAGATCTCTGTGAGTTCAAGGCCACCCTGGGCTATATGAAGTCGATTCAGTCTAAAAGAGAAACAGAGCAGAGATGGCGCACACCTTTAATCCCATTACTTGGGATTAAATCCCAAGTAGTGCCTTTAATCCCAGCACTGGGAAGGTGAAGACAGGAAGGGATGCGGCTGGGCAGAGAGATGAATACAGGGTGGGGAGGGGGCAGACTCTTAGCGCATTCAGTCTAAGGACTCCTAGAGACAGGATGGCCATTCGGTCTGAGAATTCAGTAGAGGTAGAGGGAAGGGGTAGTGGCTGGCTGCTCTGCTTCTCTGGTTCTTTCTGCATTTACCCCCTATATCTGACTCGGGATTTTTATTATTAACACCAATTAGAATTCGCACTACAATATAGAAAGTGTAATGCCCCACGTAAGGTAACTTATTCCCAGTTCTAGGATTTAGGGCATGGGCATGTTGGCTTGTCTGCTTCAGAAAGGGAAAGAGAAGGAGGTTAGTAGGGAAAGGTACCTAGACAATGCCCAGAATGTCTCCCTTCTCTACAACAGCTTTTCCTGAAGTGTATCTTAGTGAAGGCTCCAGGTCCTGGTGACTTTGTCCTTAGACCATCCCTAGCCTGCTTTGTTCTTATTACTTTATTTTGTTTTGCTCTGTTCAAAGTAGTTCAAAGTAGCGGTCTCTGGAACTGTGCTATCAAGTAGATGTGATAGTGGTTAGCCGGGAAGAGGGACCGGGAGGACAAAGATGATAGAGAACCGGCATTTCCATTCTCCTCCCACCGCAGGCTGTGGCCCACTGTTCCCTGAACTCCAGCACACCACCAAATCACACCTACCATGGCCCCAATGTCCTGGAGGGAGCCCTGACCCCTGGACCCTGTAATACCACCTCTGCTCCTGGGGACTGTCATGGATTCTTGCTGCTGCTAACTTCTGGACTTCTCTGTGACCTTTGACTTCTCAGCCCCCAGCACCGGTATGACCATTTGCTTCGTTAAATTTCCTCTCTAAACAAACCTAAAGTGGTTTGTTTTTCTAGCTGGATTATGATTGATTAAGTTGGTAAGAAATTAAATAAGCTTCAGATAAAAATAGACAATTCATGATACTCTCAGCACTCGAATTAAGTTCTGAAATTCTTTTCTCTCTGAGATTTGTCTCAGCACCAGGCTTTCAAGCCAGACAAAAAGGTTCCCAAGCAGTCAGCAAGCTTTCTAGACTTGTCACAAGTGACCACAATATGGACACTTAAAATCACAGAAATGTATTCTCAGCTCTGAGCTAGATGTCTGAAAAAAAAAAGGCTGCGTGTTTATTGGACCCTAACCCTAACCCTAGCCAATACCAATCAGGAGAAAAGAAACTGGGGCCTCTCTGTGGAGAGGTGTCATGGTTCCATTTTACCCTTCTTGCCCCATCTCATCAATGACTTCCTCTTCTCAATCTAAATGTATGATTTCTAGTTTATTCTTAGTAAACGTTAGTCTGTCAAGCCGGAGGTTAGCCATCGGTGCAAAATCCCTCACAGAGTCTTCTGAAGGTTCACACACTGGTGCCCGTGCCTGACTGGTTGATGAAAGAGCAAATGGTGACGCAAGTGAAGACTTCAGATGGCTTCTCCGAGATTAGACCCCCAGCTACGGGTTCAGAGCAAACAAAAGTTTAGACTGAAATATCGTTACACTGACTAATGCTCACCAAGAATAAACTGGAGAAATCATTCAGAGCAGAAATAGAACAAGTAATTGCCCTGAGTTTTAAAAAAGGGGAAATAATGTGCTTCAAGGATGAGTCAAATTCTACATCATTTTCTACGTAGGATATAAGCAAGTTCCCACATAGAACATCTGTACAAACTCTGGAAGTGGAAGAGAGAAAACCGCGTGCTTTCTCAGCACAGCCTAAGCCAGAAGATCAGGAGTTCAAAGCCAACCTCAGCTACATAGTGGATTCAAGGCTGGCCTGGGCAACCTGAGATACTGAGAAAATTGAAACAAAACAGAGTGCCCTGTGGGCATGTATGAATGGGCCTCTCTTTCACTGTGGCTAGAACTTTTTGGACAGTAACGTACACAGTGTTATGCATACATTTGCTGTTATCTTAAGGAAACAGGTAGACAGACAGATGTCCCACGTTCTCCTACCACTCCACACTGCTCCCCAATGATCAGCCTCCTACCTGGAAGGGATTTGGGGGTGACAGACCTTTGGGGCCCTAGGCAGATGTGACGGTGGCTGAGAAGCTGCTGGGCTCACTTCCAAGTCTTGGTAAGGGAAAGTTGAGGTGAATAGTGGCCCCAGGTTCATGTCCACCTATAATGAGACTGTGTTTATGACTTCACACATGACTGGTACAATGTGCTTGGCAAAAGCAACTTAAGTAAGAATGGCTTATTTGGGAGTCTCAGTGTGGGATTGTAGCTCATCATAATGGGACATCATGGCCACGGAAGTGTGAGGCAGCTGGTCTCATTTCATCCACAGTCAGGAAGCAGCCAGAAATGAGTGCAGTTCTCAGCGTGATTTATCCGGTTTACTCTTCTCAGGACCTCATTCCACCACTGGGGCCGCCAGCAATTCGAGTGGGTCTTCCCAACCAATGAACCGAATCCAGATAATCCTTCACAGGCATGCCCAGAGATTTGTTTTCCTGGTGATCCTAAATCCCATCAAACTGACAATCAAGTAACCGGCACAGGTGACTTTGTTTAAAAAGGTCTTAAAAGTTTGATGATTAGTTCAGAATCTAGAGATGAAGGCGTCCTGAGTCCGGGGTGGGGGTGGAGGGTCAGAAATTGCATGAAGAAGAGGACACAGGACACAGAAAAGACAAAGACGTGGAGCTCAGGCAAAGGCTGGAGTGTGGCTCTGTAAGCCACAGAAGCCAGGAAAGACAAGGAGGGCGTTTCCTGGGGCTGCAGAGGGAGTTTAATGCTGCCCTTGATTTTGATGGTGCCTCCAGAGACATAGGAAGGTAAACTTGTGCTGCTTTCAGCCACACTTGTGACCTTACAGCAGCTCTGGGAAACTTGTCAGATGGACAGGGCCAGTGTAGACTGGATGTGAAGGATGAAGCGGAGGGAGAATGGGCCCAAACAGAGGGCCCATCCTCTGCTGAAACAGACAAGCAAAACAAGAAAAGCTATACTTGCGATCTTTGCTGGCTCACTTGGGGTTCTGACATTAAACAATAGCCCCAATCAAAATGGGAGGGGGCAGTAAAATATCTCATTAAAACTTGCAAACACTAGCTGGGCAGTTGTGGCACATGGCTTTAATCCCAGCACTTCTGAGGCAAAGGCAAGCGAATCTCTGAGTCTGAGGCCAGCCTGGTCCACAGAGAGAGTTTCAGACAATCAGGGCTACACAGAGAAACTGTCTCTACAACAGAACTTTCAAATGTTGACTGTATGTCGAAAATGATAAGATTTTAAATATATTGAATAAATATAATTAAAAGCAATTACATTATACTTTTTAAAAATGTTCTTAGATCAGTTTTTTAAATTCATGCTTATTTTATGTGTGTTTTGCCTAAATGTATGTATGTGTACCACGTATGTGCCTGGTACCTTCAGGGGCCAGAAGAGGGCATTGGGTCCCTTGGACTGGAGTTGTAGGCAGTTCTAAGCCTCTATATGGGTGCTGGGTATTGAACCTGCCCCTCTAGAAGAGCAGCCATTTCTCTCCACCATTAACCCATCTCTCCAGCTCCTTATTATAGTTCTTTTGGTGATCAAAAACTTAAAAAATTATAAATGTGTTTTATATGATTTTTCCACTGGACAGTTTCCAGAGGTCAGCAAACATGGCCCCAGGTCAAATCCAGCTAATGGCCTATATTCGTAAATAAGGTTTTATTGCCACATCGCTATGTCCATTTCTTTACATATGGTTTCTGACTCTTTTAATTCTAAATGTGTACAAACAAGGTAGACTCAATGCAAGTCACGTGGCTCACAAAACTTCAAATGCCTGTTACCTGATCCTTTGTATAAAATATTAGAGGGAGACTTTTTCGAGCATGGACCAAGTCTCTAAGCAGCTCTCAGCGGAGGAGAGCTACAAACACAGCCTGGTCCATCCTCCTGTGCCCACAGCATCTTTTGAGTAAGACGTTTATCTTCTAGTCTCATTACGATAGTTTAGTGCTGACTCTAAAGCCTATAAAACATCAATGAGTGGTCCCCAAGAAGGAGTATTTCTGGTGGGAGAGTGGATGGTGACAGTCAAGAAGAGACAATGTTGAAGCTTTGCTGAGGGCTGTGGCCCAGAGGCTAAGAGGTGGCATGAAACCTCTCTAAGGTTCCTAAATGCTCAAGCACAAGGCATTGTAACCCCTGTGCTAACTGATTTTGGTTGTCAGCTTGACTACATCCCTCTAGAATGAACTGAATCCCAAGCCGCTGGGTATACCTGTGAGGGAGTTTTTCTTAAATCATTTGAGGTGGGAAGACCAACTTTTAATCCAGATCTTTTGAAATGGGAAAATCCATCTTTAATCTTGGCCACATCTTCTGCTGGCAGCCTACATAAAGGACATGGGGAAGAAAAGGAAGCTTTTTTCTTTGCCTGCTTGTTCTTGCTAGAGTCTATTCCTTCACTAGAGTCTGCTTCTTTGGGATTCTGGCGTATACTAAAGACTAGCTAAGACATCTAGCCTCATGCAAGGAACAATGACTGTATTCTTGGATCTTCCGTCACTAGACATCACTCTTGGACTAGCTGGACTACAGTCTATAAACCATTCTAATTAATACCCTTTAGGTAGATAGATAGATAGATAGATAGATAGATAGATAGATAGATAGATAGATGCATGCATGCAGGCAGGCAGGCAGGTAGGCAGACAGATCCATTCTATGAATTCTGTTCCTCCAGAGAACCCTGACTAATACAACCCCAATCATCACTGGGATGGGTTGCTCAAAGCTTCTTAGGAATAACGGCTCTCTTTGGAAACAGACCCCTAAGTGTGTGCCCAGCACTTTCTGCCAGGCATATAACCACAGCTAAGGAGCTGGGCCCTCGAGTGAGTGTGACAAATGGGAAGTGTGCAAACACAGAAGCCAGGTGCTCTCTCCTCGCCCCATCTCCTAGGCCTCGAGCTCCCCTTTGTAGCCTTCTCCCTGTCGAGTTAGACCAGAAGCCTTTCCCTTCATACCACATTTGCCCGGCCACTATTTACCTGCGTTCTTGGCGACAGCAGGGCCCGAGCCATCAATCATACTTTCTCCGACATGCCTGAGAAGGCTTGTCTTCAGCCTGTGGGAGAATTCACCCTGATGTGGAGGACCTTATTACCAGACACAGCGTGCAGCCCACGGGCCAATCCCAGGCCGTGCCTGCTCTCTATGTATGTAAATGATAGTACCATCAACATATGCAACTGCTTCCTTGAGACAGAGTAGTGTGTGTGTGTGCGTGCGTGTGCGTGTGTGCGCGTGTATGTCCAAGCAATTCCATTGTCCACCATGATCCAACTGTTTAGGGAAGAGGATAATAGAAACATTCACAGAAAATCTATACTTTGAGCTTGACCACCCACTGCCCTGTGTCATCTGTACAAGTTCCAAGGTGTCATTTCAGAGCCAGGCTAGTAGCAGTGAATGCCAGGTAGTGCCGCTGCCCCCTGGGGTGGTCACAATGGATCAGCTTCCGTTCCTAATGGGTTTATTTTTATGCCAGGAGACTGATAGCAGGTGGGAAGGAATTCTTCTGGACTGGTTCCTTGAATATACCACTTTAATATTGCTTATGGGGTGTAATGTCTGCAACCATTTTGTTCCAAGCTTTTAGGAAGTCCTTCTCTATTCCTCGGCTCAATAAACTTTACCTTCTGAAAATCCTCTCCTGAGGTCTTTATTAGTTAAGCAGCCTGGGTTGACTAGAGAGGCCAGCCTTTTGGTGTTCTTCTCTGGAGAACCTCGTAGCTGCTCATCATCCCTCCACGCTGTGCCTATAGGGTCACCCTCACTACCCAGAAGCCTTTGTGTTTGCACACTGCTCCCTAAAAGTTCTCCTGAACACTCTGCGCACAGGTTCTGCTGAGAGGCCCTCTTCTCGGGGTCACCCTCCATACCCTTCATTTCAATCTTCTATGAGAACCACTTCACTCTTCAGTGTTCCTGACCATTAACTCCACTGGACAGCCAGCTCCTTCCCAGGAGTGTCTCTGTATTTTTTATCTCTGTAACGGAGGGTGCTCAGTAGCCTCTGCTCATCTGAATTGAACTAAATATGAATGAAACAGAATCGTGTTGGGTAGTGTACTGGATGGTTTTCTGTGTCAAATTGACACAAGCTAAAGTCATGGGAGAGGAAGGACCCTCAGCTGAGGAAATGCCTCCATGAGATCCAGCTGTAAGGCATTTTTACATTTAGTGATCAATGTGGGAGGGCCCAGCACATGGTGGGTGGTGCCATTTCTGGGCAAGTAGTCCTGGGTTCTATATGAAGGTAGGCTAAGAAAGCCATAGGGAACAAGTTAGTAAGTAGCTCCACTCCATGGTCTCTGCATCAGCTTCTGCCTCTAGGATCCTGCCTGTAATGGTCTGTCCTGTCCCTTTAAGAAACAAGCCATGCCCACCTCACCCCCACTGCTGAGGTAGGCAGATCTTCCTTCTGCTTCTAGTCTGAGCTCCTTCCTTTCTGTCTCTCTCCCAAACAGACAGCTTCTGCCTTGCTCCCTTCTCCCCACTGCTCCTCTTCCCCTTCCTCCTCCTCCTCTCTCTTTCTCTGGTTCTCTCCCTCTCCCCCTCCCTCTTTCTGCTCTTCCCCCTTCTCCCCTTTCCCCTTCCCTTCCATAACCCACTAAATAAATATCCAACCTCACTCTACATGGCATGCCTATCTTTCTCTATCACCTGCTGCATGGCTCCCTGCCTAGGACCCACTGAGACAGACTGTACTACATGGTATACCATACTGCCCAGGTGATGGTAGTACCATGAGGTTGATAAGGGCTGGTGACTCTCCTGGGGAGAGGCTGGAGGACTGAGTGAGAGTCAGGCTCCCAAGAGCTAGCGCTGTGGCAGTGCTGTTAAAGTCTACGTAGTCAGGAAACTTTGCAGATGAGACCTTGCTGTTGTTGCTTTGTTTTTCAAGACAGGGTTTTTCTGTGTAGCCCTGGCTATCTGGAACTTGTTTTGTAGACCAGGCTGCCCTCAAACTCAGAGATCTGCCTGCCTCTGCCTCCTGAATGCTGGGATTAAAGGCATGTACCACCATACTTGGCTTGTAGCTGAGAGCTTTTTATACATATATAAGAATGAAAGATAAGTAAAGGAACATTTACTAATAATAAATCGTCAATAACTTTATTTTAACATAATTCATATATATGTATGTATATATATATATATATATTCCAACCATTGTTACAGACCAAATTTGCAGACTAATGAAATGGATGTTTGTTTTTACAGGAAGAACTAAATCTTGACTTAAGATTTGATGCTTCAGGATGCAGGGCATCCTCAATGTTTTCCAGAGTTAACTGATACTTTGACATTTTAATCATTGGTGCTGTAATTCATAGCACAGACTGACAGAAGGATGCTTAGAGCTATTTTTAGAAACTGTTGGAAATTCTATCCTAATCCCAAACTAAAATTCATTGAAGTGTGTATGTGTCTAGTGTGTGCCTATATAATTTTAAAAATCGAGCATTGTAACACAATACAATCCAACCATATGCTAATTGGATGCTTTCATGCTGAGACTTGGTAGTAGGAAAATATTGAAGTCTTTGTTTTCCATAATTGGACCATTTGCTTTCTATAAAAGCAGAAAAGCCTGTATGTACAGTTAAAAAACTGGAATTCATAACAGCCAATAGTCTACAATCCATGTAGAGATGTCTCAGGGTTCAGGAAGCACATGACCTATGTGTTCAGAACCAAGGCTGCAATGAGAGTGTGCGGTGCAGGTGCTGCCAGACACACCTCACCTTTATTGCGTGTGCAAGTTAAGTTCCGATAACTGCACAGTCGACTTTTGTGGCTCACCCCCCACTGTCTGTGTGCTCACAGTTTACGAAGCCAGACCCTGCAGGATCAAGGTGGATGCAATCGATGCTGAGAGCGCTGGCGGTAGAGAAGGGCAAGGAACACTCAGGCAGTGTGCTCCTTTCTGTCCTCCAGCCTCCTACCAGTGCTTCCTGAGGCTGAAGCAGCCAAGGCAGGCTGCACAGAGCCCTGCTGGGCAGCCCAACTGGCCAGGAGCATCCTCAGATACAGAGTGGCTCCAGAAAGGAGGTGAGGTCACAAACAGCAAGGACTCTTTTGCGTCTCCTTCTGTAACTTGCCAATACCATTTACCTCCAAATGGAGCACCCAAGGAAATGAGATAGGAAAAGTCAAGAAGTAAAGAAAACCAGCTGAATGGGAAGCAAATGAGCAGTCTTCCGCAGCTCCCAGATGGGTTCCCGTCTCCAGAAGTCTGGGAAATCAATGGGGCGGCTTAAGCGCTTTGGGGTTAGTAGGGAGGCGGAGAGGCCACCTTAAGTCAACCATTGCTGAAACTTCATTCAAGATGGGGGCAGGGAGCAGCATCTGGCCATGGACTTTGTCGATATAAATAAACCCCAAATTGCACCAGACGTGTTTATGCAAAAATTATTTTAAAGGCTCAGATTGAAGGCCAGGGAGATGATTCGGCAGACAAAGGTAATTGCAGCTGAGCCTGAGAACCTGGCTTGAGTCCCTAGGACGCTGCAAGTTGTCCTCTGACCTCCACATATACACATGGTGTGCATACACCTCAGCCCTCATGAAACACATACGTGTAATTTTTAAAAGCATATAAAGATTCAAATTGAACGGAACATCCTGTGTTTTATGAGCTGACTTGACTTTGGTACTTGTGTGAAATTATCTAACTCCGTATCTTGGGAAGTGCACTGTGGAAAATTTTCTGGCACTTTTCCTTCTTACTCTTATTGCTGTTCTCGGCCCAACTTTGCTTTTCTGTTTCTGAGTTCCCAGATTTATGTTCTCTCTGGGCCATTTTTTCTCCTGAGCCACGTTCAAAGCTCTCCAGCGGTTCCCCAGGCCTGCTTGCTCTGCATGTTGTAATGCATGCTCTATTGAGAGAGAGCACGGAAAAAGACAGCTGAGATGTCTTTAAAGGATGCAAGCATTCATTCACCAGGAGAGAGGCGAGAATGACCTGCAGAGAAGAAAGGGCATGTTTCAGGCATGGTCTGGGGACAGCTAGGTGACAGCTGTGGAGGCAACCCTCTCTAATGGAGAATGCAAGCATGGTGTGAGGGCGTTTGCTGCAGAAGACGTCGAGTAAAGGGACCAAGACAAACAAGATATCAGAGAAGGGGTCATGGCAGAAACTTCCAGCTGACTGGAGCACCAGAGGCTCCTGGAATTCCTGTGAACCAAAGGGACGAGGCTGTGCAGAAGTTTGTGTTAGTTTTCTGTTAGGGATAACTAAAAACAGACAGAGGGTGGGAGACATTAAAACACTGACGACTTTTACAGAAGCGAAAAATGTCTAGTTTTGTCTTTTAACTATGATTTTAAGTAAATTAATAGTTAGCAATACAATGTGATGACAAGGGAGTATAATGCTGAATGAAGACCCTGAAATCTGCTTCCTCAAGGGCTGAGACTGTACTCTGGTTCCAGTGACAATTAGCTATATGGCAGTGTGGTAGTTTGAATGTAATTGGCTCCCATAAACTCATAGGCACTATTAGGAGGCGTGGCATTGTTGGAGTGGGTATGGTCTTGTTGGAGGAAGTGTGTCACTAGGGGTGGGCTTTGAGGTCTCCTTTGCTCAAGCTTCACTCAGTGTGACACAGAGTCAACTTCCTGTTACCTGCAAGAAGTAGGACTCTCAGCTGCTTCTCCAACACCATGTCTGTCTGCACACCACCATCCTCCTCACCATAATAATGAACTGAATCTCTGAAACAGTAAGCAAGTCACCCCAATTAAATGTTTTCATGGTGTCTCTTCACAACAATAGAAAACCCAACAAAAACAGACAGGTAGATTCCTTAACCTCTTTGTATTAGTCCAGGTAGGGCAGGCTCAGTTGCTGTAACAAATAAGCCCAACCTCTCAGTTTGTTTTATTGTGTTCTGGGTTGATACAGATGGAACACAAGTTCTTTCTGGCTCTTTCCAACTCAGAAATGGAAGGTTCTCTCATCTGCTGACAGAGCCACCTTGAACACGTCACCTTTGAGGCTGCTGTGGAAGGAGGAGAGAGCAGGCTAGATAATACAAGAAGGGTGGGGATGGCCAGGCCTGGAATCAATGTATGCAACTTTTCTCCATTGGCTAGACACAGGTCTGGAACCCCGCATAACTGTAGCAGGAAAAACGGTCTCTGCCACAGATCTGGCCATCAGTATGATAAGAACATGTGTCAGAAGCACTGAGCAGTGATTGTCACTGACATGGAGTTTCAGTTTACAAGACAGGAGCGTGCTGGGAACGGGTGGAGGTGAGAGTTCCAAAGCAGAGGGAAGCTGTAGACAAGTGATGCCCATGATGCCACAGAGCCGTTACCTAAGCATGGCTGGAGTATACTGCTTGTGTTACCTACGGCTTCCACTGTTTTAGATATGAGCTTGTTCTAAAGTTACATCTGGGTTAGCTCCCAGGTCTGGGTAATCCTGGCTGAGGGACAGGGAGACAGTGGTCAGTTTGATTCGGTTATAGATGACCTGCTCCCGTGGTGATTTATCTAGGGATACATGGTATGTAAAGTCTTTAATATCTAACACAGAGTCACTTGTGATGAAAGCTTCAAGACGCAGGGCTGTTTCCAGTCCTCCTTCCCTGAGACTCCTCACATAGGCCCTCAGTTCCTCAGTCTCCTGGACTCACCTCAGCCAGGGTCACCCTGGGACTTCTGCTAAGCTGCCAACCAGCAACCCCAGCTGCACAGGAGCTCTACCTGGGGAGCTGTAAGAACAGCTGATGTACAATTCAATTACCCAGGCTCTCCAGGGTGGCTCCAGGCCCCTGCACTGTCTTCAGGGCTCAGTGATGATTCTCTGGTGCAGGCAGGCTGAGAATAGCCGAAACAGATTGTTCTGGTTTCTCATCTGTCTTTCTGCACAACTGTAAAAGGCTGTGTTTCCAACGGCTACAGCCTTAAGGCCTACAGCAGTGGCTCCCTGCTGTGTGTCTCAGGCACATTGCTTCACCTCTCTGGTCCTTTCCACCTGCACAATGAGGCAATGAAAGCAGATGAGGAAAGGCATGAGAAAAGGTACCAAGTGCATGCTGTTGATAGAAATATTCCTTCACCATGACTTCCTACAGGTAGGGCAGGCTTGCCAGCATTATTTGGTTTGCTGTTTGTAGCCTGTTCCTTGGAGATCTTGACTGCCAAACCTGAGGAAGTAAGGCACTGAGCAGATGGCTTAATCTGTAAAGTGCTTGTCTTGTATGCATGAGGACCTAAGTTCAGTCCCCCACAGCCCATGTAAATAAAGTCAGGTGTGGTAGCATCCACTGGTAATCTCAGTGCTAGGGAAGCAGAAACAGGCAGATGCCTGGGGCTCGATGGCCAGGTAACCTAGCCTAACCAGTGAGTAGCAAGCCAGGGAAGAGAGAGAGAAAGAGAGAGAGAGAGAGAGAGAGAGAGAGAGAGAGAGAGAGAGAGAGAGAGAGAAAAAGAGAAAAGTGATGGTGGTCAGAGCACCTGAGCAACAATACCCAAGGTTTTCCTCTAGCCTGTGCATACATGCACACATACACAAACACGCACACAAGCATGCATACACACACATGTACATACACACAGACAAGTACACACATGCACACACACGTGTACATGCACACAGAGACATGCACATACATGCACACATATACACGCACACACATGCATAGACACACATGTACATGCACACAAAGAGACATGCACATACATGCACACACAAGCGTGAGGGAGGTTTAGCCAGACTCAGTGATAACAATGCCTATAATCTGTTATTGGGAACTTTGATAGAAGAAACCCAAGAGTTTGAGGCCTACCTGGCTATGGAGTGAGCTCAAGGACAGCTGGGACAGCTTAGTAAGTCCCTGTCTCAAAAAGTACAAAGCAGAAGGAGCTGAGGATGTATAGCTCAGTGTGGTATCTGAAACCCAGGTTCTACTCGAAATAATGTGGAGGAAGGGGCTCTATTATTCCCCCTCAAAGCACTTCCTGTTCCTTGGCTACCCGCTGCTGTCTTAATGCACTTCTTACTCTCAGCAGATCTTAAATGCTATTAAGCAACCCCGAACACCAATATAAATAATAAAATCCAGATGTCTTCCTGCTACACACCTGCCAAGAAGTTTGAGAGGAGTTTCAGTGGGATGGGGACGGCCCTTCACCAGGCTTTCTCGAATGCCTCCAGGCAAGCCTATACGCAAGAGAGCTCGGGTAGGACAGGACAAGCTGGTGCCCGTCTGAGTTAAGCCACATTCAGTTCTTAATCTCCCCCAAACAAACCCAGTACAGACAGGCTGAGGCAAGAGATTTGCTGGGGCCAGGCCAGGGGAGCTGGTGGGAAAGGCTCAGCTGTGTGTGTGTGGGGGGGCGCCTAGGTGCAGGAACGTCACATAAGCGACAGAGGGGCCTTGAAGCAAGACTGCCAGAACCCCATGCCCCTCAACCTTCCTCACACACAATGCCATCCTATTAGCTACAGTAAAAGACAGGTCAGGTTACACACCAGATGAGTTCTCTGGGATGGTCCCTCGGGTACTGGGTGGGTTCCAGGTGGAGGATAGCAGAATTTATAGGAAAGGAGAATGTGTCCCAGTTCTCCTGGGACTGTACTTAAGAGCCCAGAACAAAGCAGAACCCAGACCACAGGTGTGTGACGCAGGGAACCAAGATAATGATGTCCCTGTGCCAGCCAGGACTCAGGAATAAGGTTCAGGCCCTAACACTTCCTGCTTCTGCTAAACACTGAGAACCCTCCCTCCCAGTCCCTGTCATGTTGAGGTCACCCACCTCACTATTCAGCACCCAGTTTTCTTATCTTTGAAAAGTTTTCTTTACTAATCCCTAGGGAGGAACAAACCAGGAGATAGTACGAAGACCTTGGCACGGTGCTTGTTATTAAAATGTGCTGGATACGGGCTCATCTTTGTGGTGGCACCAGAGCACCTCAGGCCCCCAGCACCAGAAGCCTCCACCGTCCAGCCCTGTCTCCTCAGCTAAGCCCTCTAGGGCTAGGCCTTCCTGAAGGTAAAGGTATTTCCTTTCAAGGTTCTGAGTTCCTCTAGAAGACACAGAGAGATAAAACAAACAAAAATAAGTAGAGGAAACATCCTCCTTACTAGTTCACACCATTGACAGAGCAAACAAAGGCCTTACTACTCCATCACCTTCCTCAGCAGCTGGGAGCCTTGGGAGCACGCCATCCTCGCTTCTGTTCATCTTGTCTTAAGGGCCTACTGTGTACCAGTGAGGCATCCTCCCTCTACTCCCAAGAAGCCCAAGGCCACATGCTGTCTTCACGCTGGCTGTGCTTTGGCATAACCAGAGGCTTTGTCAGAGCGTTACCACATCCAAACTCTTGAAATCAGAATCACGGCAGGCTCCCAGCTGGCACCATACGTAGGAAGTTCCCCCAGAGGCATCGGATGTGTGGTCACAGTAAGAACCAATGGCCAATAGGAACGGCAGATGAGAGGCCTGTGCCACCAGAACAAGGGAGGTTTGTAGCTCTCGACACCCACAAACAAGACAGTGCAGCTCCGGCAAAGCCCCAGGGAGGGCCTGTGTGGCTGAGACGGGGAGTCGGGACAGGGCTCAGTCATGACACTCTGTGCTTAGACGCCACAGTCACCCCACACCGGCATGCTAAGGGAGTGAGGGGACAGCGGGAATGCTTGTTTCTAAAGCAGCAGGTGCCCATGCTATTGACAGTATATGACACACAGCATAATTAAGTCTGTTAATGAGGATTAATAACATTGGCACATTTTTTCATTTAGATCAACACTTTCCAAGCCTCTGGGAATTCTTATGGTGGTTCTGTGAGAGCATATCGGAAGCCTTTGGACGGGAAACCTGATGTGTGAGCCCCCAGAGACAATCCCATAGCAGAACAGCTCCAACGCCGCTCAGATCACGCTTGGGCCTGAGTGGTGTCTCGTCCTATGAGGGTCTGTGCTCCCCCAAATGCAGCCCACTAAAGCCTCTTCTTCCCTCTGCTCCCTACTGTGCCATCGTCTTCCCAATACTGTTTCCCTTCCTCTGGCACTATAGTCTAAATTCGGAATGTCCGCAAAGGCACACATGCTGAAGAACTGACCCCCCCGGCCTGTGGTACTATTGAGAGGTGGGACCTAATGGGAGGAAACAAAGTTGATGGGGACTTCTCTTGAAGGAAGCGAAAGAACTGTTCTCTGCATTTCCTGCTTTTCACACTGGGACAAAATACTGAGCAAAGCTACTTAAGGGGAAAGGTTCATCTGGACTCCTGGTTTCAGAGGGTTATGGTCCCTCATGATAGAAAGGGCAGAGAAGAGATCCTCTGCTCAGAGCAGTGTGACATGTGGGGCTAGCTGCTCCGTCGTGGTGGCCAGGAAGCAGAGAGCAGCCAGAAGAGGAGGTAAATACTATCTTCAGAGGAACCCTCCCTTCCCCCATCAGTGGCCTGCTTCTGCCACTGAGGCTCTCCTAAAGACTCCACATCCTCTCAAAGTGTTGCCAGCTACTAGGGAAACCAGAGCCCAGACACACTTGAGGAACGAGTTCCTGACTTAAACCTCAATATGTCCCAGCTCATGAGGTGAAGAATCCTCTGCTCCATGTGCTCCTTCCATGATGTGCCTGGTCACCCTTGGCCCAAAGCAGCAGGACCAAGTGACCAAAGACAGAAACCAATTGTGGTAGTTACTTTTCTATTGCTCAGATAAAACACCATGACTATCTTGGTCCCCAAAGGGAGTGACACCAATGGGAGGTGTGGCTTTAATGGAGTAGGTGTGAACTTGTTGAAAGAAGTGTGCCACTGTGGAGGTGGGCTTCGAGGTCTCCTTTGCTCAAGCTCCACTCGGTGTGACACTCAGTTCACTTCCTGTTGCCTGCAAGATGTAGAACTCTCAGCTCCTTCTCCAGCACCATGTGTACTTGTAGACCTCCATGCTTCTTGTTCTGAGAATAATGGGCTGAACCTCTGAATTGTAAATGGTCCACCCCAATCAAATGTTTTCCTTTATAGGAGTTGCCATAGTCATGGTGTCTCGTTACAGCATTAGAAACCCTAGGACGAGGACCAAGGCAACTTCTAGAAGAAAGGGCTTATTTGGACTTTTGTATGGGGGGGAGGGAGCTTGAGTACCAGCCTCAGTACCCACTTAGAGCTCAGAATAGGATGTCTATGGCAAGCAAAGATCTGAGGGTAAAAAAATCTCACTCAAGTACATTACCACTATATGTTCTTTATTCCTTTGCAGGAAGAAGCAGCAAGAAGGAAAAAGAAGGAGAATAAGGCGTGAACTCCTCGAGGTTTCTAGCTTTTACAGACACAGTTGGAAAATTCCATAGGCAAGGACAATGACAATATGCGCATCAAAATCACAAAAAGGGGCAGGGAGAACCTGACCAAGCAAAACTCCAGAACAGGTGACCTGACCCAGGAAAGAGTTGGCAGTCAAGGGAAAACACCTGGCACTGACATTCCAAACCATTAGATAAGGTGAATGCTGGATCCACCCATCCCCCTCATCCAATCTCTTTCGTGACAACCAGCTTTGGGGACACCCAGGTTTGTTTCTTAGCAAAGGTGGGGCATGCTCCCTTCCTACTCCATGCCTGTCTTCTCTAGAAATTTCTATGTGGTCTGTTAAGCAGGTAATTTTGCAGGATTGACTCTATGTAAATTTGACCATTAGAATGAGTGAGTGTTAAGTTTCTAAGGCCTCATGGTATGAAGAAATGGACCGGTCATTCCATTGAAGTTTACACTGCTGAGGTGTTTTGGGAATGAATCCCACTTTGAAGGGAGAAATTATGGCCTCACACGGTTTCCACAGATATGACAGCGAGTTTTCCAAAAGACAAGTGTTCCTGTAGCTCTGCAAAGCAGGGTGCCCCATAGTTATACACTTGTGGGTCTGCCTTTATGTATGTATCGGGTGTACGTTTGCTGCATAGTTTTGTGGGCTCCAATACTTTTTGTTCCAGAAAGATAAGATTCTGTCTGGAGAGGGAGAAAAGGTGACAAAAGACTGACGTGGTGGTTGGAACAGGAAGCTGAGAGCTCACTGGAAATGCCACAAGGCTTTGAAATCTCATACCCGGTCCATAGTGACAAACTTCTTCCAGCAAGGCCACGCCTCCTGAACCTACCCAAACAGTGCCACTAACTAGGGACCAAGAATTGGAACATCTAAGTCTATGGGGGACATTCCTGTCTTACCCATCACACCCACAAAAGCATTAACCAGAATAAATCTTTCCTTTTTCTAAACTGACTTGTCACAGTGACAGAAAACTGACCAAGACACACAGGATTAGACAGGATTGTTTGGACCAGCAGAAAGCTGCAAAAGCAACATTGTGACCTCAGATCTCTACTGCACAGATGACCCCAGAGTTGGCTGACAAGTGCCAGGCTGGCTGCAGCCACCCACACAGACGTGTGTCAGCCAGACAGCCTCACAAACATTCCTACAACTTGTTCTGGAAGCAAGATCAAGGTCTGCCCCCTCTGTCTTTCCCAGAAGTTGTAGTGCTGTCTGGAAGGAAAGGTTCATTCAAGGCAAGTGTTTCCATGGCATATTTCAGCCCATTAGTGACAGAAGCGTGACATGAAGTTTCCAGGACAGCAAGGTGCCGTGATCATTCTGGGAGGATGTCTACAAGATCAAACTAAAGAGTCGTGTGAAGAGCAATACCAAAAAGGAATACAATCAGTCTAACAGCTAATTGAGAACATCCTTCTGGCAGGCACTCTTCCCAGAAGGGTCATCATTAACTCATTAAGTCCCCAAGGCCACTAGATCAGACCTATGATCTCACTCATCTTATAGAGGGGGAAACAGGCTCGGAAAGGTTGAGTAAGTTGCTGGATGTCACATGGTTCAAAATGCCAAGCCTTAGTATGAGCCATTGCAGGGGTTTTCTTTTTTTTTTTAATTTATTTATTTATTATGTATACAATAGTCTGCCTGTATGCCTGACGGCCAGAAGAGGGCGCCAGACCTCTTTACAGATGGTTGTGAGCCACCATGTGGTTGCTGGGAATTGAACTCAGGACCTTTGGAAGAGCAGGCAATGCTCTTAACCACTGAGCCATCTCTCCAGCCCCCAATTGCAGGGGTTTTCAAATTCCGAGGTTTGTACAGGAGCTATTAAGACCCCAGCACCCAGGCTCGACTCAACAACACACCAAGCACTGCCCTCTGGTTAGTACCCCCACAAAGCTGGTCTCTGGGAACAGAGCCAGGAAGTGACTGACCTGGCTTAAAAATGCTTCCCAGCAGGTAACTTTTAACTAACAACCATCTTTGTGAGCACCCAGGCTATGGGGCTCCCTGTTTGTTTAACTCTGGTACTGCAAGGGCAGCATTCTGTGAGGCCGTCCACACTGGCCTGTATACCCCTTACTTCACCAACGGACAATGATTCCTAGCATCGCTTTGAGCGCTCACAAAGGTTTGGGTGTCCACATGAAAGAAAGAACCGGAGGACGGACAAGGTAGCGTAGAACTGTAATCCCAAGACCTGGGAGGTTGGGGTAGGAGAACCATTAGTCCCAGGCCAGCCTGAGAGACAGAGTGAGTGAGAGGCCAGCCTGAGCTACATGGGGAGACCTTCGACTCTAAAATAAATCAAACTCAGACTTCAGACCTGTTGCCAGGGTCTGGCAGAACCCCATGCATATCTGGCCAGAGCACAGGAGATGCTTAGCTTCTAGAAGATGAATAGAAGCTAGCCCTAGGTGCCTGCCTGCCTGCCTGCTAACAGCTGATAGGCTGCTTAAGTCACAGGCACCATAGCGCGGGCCTTCCCTCTCTTCTCTTCTGACGACAGACAGCACTGGGAGTCCTCTACACCTGCCCCTCTCTTCTCTTATGACGTCATGTCTCTTCTGACACACATGTCCACGTTCCATGTCTTGCCCTATTATGCTCTGTGCCTCCCTAGGAGTCTGCCATCAAGAAGCCCATCAAGAAAATACAGCCCTTTGATCTCAGATCAGAACCGTGAGCCTTAAATGACCTCGTTTCTTCACAACTTGTGCAGTCTATATGGTACTGTAGATTAGCAGCAACAACAAAAGCCCAAACTAAATCAGCATCAAACCTAAGGTCTCCTGACCACTTGAGGCAGAGCACACACTGTCTCAAGCTCTCTCTGTGTCCCCACCCTGTGGGCTGAGAGCAGGTGGGGACTCTACCCTACCTTTAAGTCAATGCGGGCCCCTTACAGCCCCATGGGCACTGAGAGAACCTGTGGGTCTCTTGGCTTAGAGATAATGGGACCGCTTAGCACAGCAAGAACAGGAGAATCAGTACTAAAGTCTCCAAAATCGCACAAGGATGACCCCAGCAGGCCTAGGCGGGTGTTATGCATCACACTCAAGGAACTCTGCTAGGGGTTGCTTTTATAGGCATCAGTGAGTAAACCCGCCCGAGGCTGACAGAGACAGGGCTTCCTGCGGCAAACAGGCTGAGAAATGGCGCTGGTAAAGGGCAGTCAGACCTGGCTCTCTTGGCCCACAAGGCTCTAAAGAGCAGGCTCTCATTTTCGGGGGAGGGAAGAGGACAGGAAGAGGACACTACTCCAAAGAGGATGGGAGCCTGCTTTCCATCCCCACTGCCTCTTTTCACTTTCTCTTTGGGGTTGCCCTTTCCAACAGATTAGTTACACGCTCTACCGGGGAAATTCAGGAGGGGACACACCCCATCCCCTTTTCTTGCTACCCCCACTGGCTCCAACTGAAGGCACTCAGCAAGGTTGACTGGAAAAACTAGTGGACCTGGCCTCAACTTCAGCAGGGACCGTAACCTTTTTATCTCCAATCAGAAAGGCCCCCAGCCATCTACAAACAGGCCTCTGAGCTTTAGCTCCCAGAAACCTCTGCCCTAGGCCCCTCCTCCCCTCTACCAAGTCAGCTGGGGCCTCTTACACCCTGCACTGGGTGCTCTCTGAACATCTCCTCCTGCCTCATGGTTCCTCTCATTACTGCATTTCCCATGCCTTTTCATCGCTGCAGAACTGCTAGGACTGGCAAGGAGTAAGTGTTCCTGGGTTGGGGAACAAAAGAGACAAGAGACCAGAGTGGTAGGAGAGAGTAGTCGTGACAGCCTTGGGGTGTCTGTGTTACCTGTGAGCTGTGTGACCCGCAGGAGGTCAAACATCTCCGGACCTCAGGTTTTCCATTCGCAAAATGGAAATTGGTATGGTTAATAATGATTGACACCCGGCAGGATTAAAAGTCCCCCAGGAGACTAGCCTCTGGGCAGGTCTGTGAGGAAGGTACCAGATCAGTTGAGGGAGGAAGACCTATCCCTAAGTGTGTGGGGAATGGTGTCATCCCATCAGCTGTGGTTCTGGAGGAAAAACCGAAAGCGAGCCGATCTCACTGCTTCCTGACCCAAGAGGCAATGTGACAGATGTCTCCCTTCCGACAGTGGCGCCTTTGCCTCCATCTTGTCCCTGCCGTGATGAACCGGAAACCCTCAAGCCGGAGACCCAAACAAATCCTCCTTTAAGTCACTTCTTGTCCAGTATTTGGTGACAGCAGCAGGAAAAGTGCTAATATAGGGGGGTGGCCACACCCACCTCCAGTGGTGGGCAAGGCTTTGTGGCACCTTAATAATCTATGCAGGTGAATCTCTGGGACTCCCCAGTGTCTCCGCCCATTCCAGAGCTATCCCTGGGAAGCAAGTGGAAAGATCTAGTTCTTGCACCTCCCATCATGCATCCCTCCTTCAGCTAGACACACCCCCTGAATGGAAGCAGAGAGCCTCAATCAGGCTAGGGACAGTCATCCCCTGCTCCCCCCACCCCCCACCCTCACCCGCCATGGTTTAGATAGGAGGCATAGCAGGCAATCATACACTTGGGTGTTCTAAGACAGGAAGCAAGAACATCTCTCCTATCTGCCTGGTGGCCCTGATGCAGACTGTGTCCTTCTGTACCGTATACTGAATAGAAGGTCCATGTCCCTGGAAGCTTTCAAAGTATGAGAATGCATACCCATCCTCTCTGCAATCCCAGAAGGTGGGTGCCTCCAGCAGCTTCATGATCTGAAGCTTTCCAGAAGAGGAAAACAAAGACTCAGCAGTTACAAAGAGTAGAGGTGGGATCTGAAAGATGGTCACCCCAAAGATGCCCGTGCCCAAATCCTTGGCATCTGTTTCCTTATATGACAACGGGATGTACAGATGTGGCCATCCTAGGGCTTGTGAGACAAAAAGAATCCTGGATGATGGGTGGTGGGTTCAGTCACAGGATCCACATGAAGGGTGGGGAGTGGGGACATGGCACAAAGATCTGTAGGCACTGCTGATGTGAGAGAAAGAGACCACAAGGCAAGGAATATAAGAAGCTGTTGGAAGCTAAAACAGGCAAAGAAAAGTGTCCAGTCCTACCAACACCGTGGTGTCAACCCGCTTAGTCCCGGTGAGGCTTTCTGACCTCTGAAAGCATGGTCACGTGTCTGCTGGGATGAGCCACTGCCTTTCAGTCCTTTGTCCCAGGAGCCATAGGAAACTAATACACATCCTCAAAGGGCCACAGAGCACCAGGGTGATTTCAAGAAGCACATTACCCCTCCAGGAGCAGTGTGGAGGCAGGTGGAGCAGAAAGGCTGTCCAGCAAAGGAGCCCTACAGCCCAATAAGGCCCCACTGGGAGTCTGTAGGGCAGAACCTTCCAGAGCTGGAGGTCTGCACCTGTGAACCAGAAACCCTGAGAACTGATCAAGCTACTTGGCCTCCTTTCACCTGTTTCCTTCTCTGTGGATGGGGTATAAATAGCGTGGGCCTCATGGCTGGGATGATGAATGGTTCTGGGCAAGCAGGGCATGTGCCCTTCGCTGTTGCCTTTAAAGGACTTCTAGTTCCTAGGGAGCTGATTAAAATTTAAATGTGTGGAGGGGAAAAGAAAAGGACAAGGGAGGGACCACTTCTGAGCCCCTGCTGGGTGCCAGGCTCTGTCTTGGGAACCCCAGATGAGTCTCTCTCGACCTACTCCTGACTCAACCTGCTTATGCCCCACCCCCACTCCAGAGGAGCCTGAGAGGACCAAATACCCCAAACCACGCTATAGCAGGCTTTCCCAGACCACCAGGCCCCAAACCATGACACAGAGACTTATTATTGGTTATGGATGCTCAGCCTTATCTTATGCTTGTCTTGCTAGCTCTTAGAACTGAATTTAACCGGCTTCTCTTCATCTATGTTTTGCCTCGGGACTTCTTTCTTTTCTTTCGTTCTGTAAGTCCTACTCCCCAACTTCCCCTGAGTTTGGCTGGCTGGCCCCTCTCTTCCTCCTTTGTTCATTGTCTTCTCTCTAGCCTAGAGTCTTCCTCCTACTTGTTCTCTCTGCTCACCAGCCCAGCCTATCTCTCTATTGCCTCACTATTGGCCATCCAACTTTTTGTTAGACCAATCAGGTGCCTTAGGCAGTCAAGATGAAACAGCAACACATCTTTCCATACTTAAACGCAGCACAAACAAATGCAGCACATTGTTACATAGTTAAACAGTTATCCTATTCCACAACTCCACGTATGTGAAAGAAGAGGCAGCACTGAACCCCAACCCTCCTAGATTTGAGTACCCAGACAGAAGAGGTTCTCTGGCCTAAGGCAGGGCAGGGAGAAACTGGAGCAACCCTGAGCTATTAGCTGATTTTATGCACTAAAGTTTTCTCACCTGGACAAGGGAGCAATTAATAACCTCCTGCTAGAATAGTTGGCAGACTCTGGAGTTGCCACACATGAGAGCTCTCTGTGGAACAGCCTGTACTGTTGAAATGAAAGAGGATGAGCCTGTAGAAGGTTCCTCTTGGCTGCAGGGGAATTCGTCCTAGAGCCCTGACAGTATCTGAAACCAGACAGCACTGAGCCCTATATATACTATGTGTTTTACTGCTCTATGCCTCCACTCCAAGGAACAAACAAGGTCACAGCCACCTTAGCAGAGCGCTCACTGTGAGGTGTGCCTGTATTAACTATCGCAGTTTGAGGTGTGACTGCAAATGAGGGCCAGATCTCTTTTCCCTTCCCAGTTTCTCAGATCAAAGGGAAATTCTTAGCAGAGATCTCAGTGGCCTCTGCATGCATTTCCCTTATTAAGTAGACAGCGTCCATCTTTTCTCTTATTTGGCTTTTCTCTGGCCTATGGGAAGCCCTAATAGTACTCCTCGTGTGATTAGGGGTATCGTTAAATGGAGAAAGACTTCCCTGATACAGCAGTATCATTCTGGGGCTGCCTGCAACTAATGGGAGGGTGGTGTGTGCAATGAGGATACACCAGACCAAATTAAAAAAAAAGAAAGACTCACACCCCAGGCAAGATGCCCAAGGGCAGCGTGAGATGTTATTATACTGTTCAGTAGGGCAAGTAATTAACACTTTCTTATGGACATGCCTGTGTGCATGTTTATATGTGTTATATGTGTGTATGCATGTGGAGGCCAGAGGATGACCCCGGAGGTGATCCTCAGGAACACTGTCCATCTGCCTTGAGACAAGGTCTCTCACTGATCTGGAACTCACCCACAAGGCTAGACTGGCTGGCTGTGAACCCCCAGGGATCACCTGTCCCCAGTCCCCAAACACCAGGATTACAAATGGACTCCCCCACACCCAGATTTTCAAGTGGATCCTGGGGAGTTAACCGGAGTCCTCATGCTTTGGCCTCAAGCACGTTACCGACCACCAATCCAGCCATCACTCCAGGTGCAAGAACCTTTTATTCCTGGATTTTCCCACTTAATGCTTCCAGACCTCAGCTGCCCACAGATGCTGGAAACCTTAGATAGTAAAAGCACAGAGAAAGAGTAGAGCTGTCAGCCTCACTGAGTGTCAGCGGTGACTGTTGAGCTGAAGCGGAGGAGTTGGCAGCTGGCGTGGGAACAAGGACTGAGCCAAAGGCCAGCCCCCATTGGCTTCCCTTGTGTGGTCTGTGCTTGGAGGCTAGATCTGGGCTGGACATCTACTCCTCAGTCCTTGCTGCCTCTACGGTCAGATTCCCAGTCCCCTCCTTCTTGGAGAAGGAAGTGTGACAGCTGCAGCTTCTGCAGCCTCTGATCCATTTCAACAGCTGAGATGCTGGCTCGTCACTTTAGGGGTTGGATTGTCCAGCGGGAAGTAGTCGTTGGACCTACTAGTGGTAGGGATAGCTAGTGACTATAGCCTGACCCCCAAGCAGGTACTGGAGCTGAAGAAGGGTCTTCATGTCACAGGAATGAGGGAAGGATGATCAATGACCCTGGTGTGGTCAGAACTGGGAAGTTTCCCAGGACAGAAGACCATCAGTGTTACATCCAGGAATGATAAACTGGCCATCCTGTCCCGTCACCCAAACTCCTCTGAGAACTTAGCCCAGTTTTTCCTGCAATGGTATGGTTTGGACCCTTTGTCTAAAGTGGAAACTGGCATTATACCCAAGCCTAACTGGGATACTGTTCCTTCACTTTACAGTTTGCAAATTGGTTTTTCATGCATGGACCTCAAACTTGAATAGATGCTTGTGTTAGATATGCTTTTGAAGCTGGGCGGTGGGGGCACACATCTTTAATCCCAGCACTCAGGAGGCAGAGGCAGGAGGATCTCAGAATTCGAGGCCAGCCTAGTCTACAGAGTTCCAGGATAGCCAGGGCTACACAAAGAAACCCCATCTTGAAAATCAAGCAAACAAACAAATAAATAAATAAATTCTTAAAAAAAATATCGTGAGTATAAGAGACAGGAAATAGAGCAAGGTTAATTAATGTATTTCCCCAAAACACAAGTCCAAACATAGGAGACTTCTAGGCTCCATACCATGATAGTATCAGCTGGGCGGTGGCGCACGCCTTTAATCCCAGCACTCAGGAGGCAGAGGCAGGCAGATCTCTGTGAGTTTGAGGCCAGCCTGGTCTACAATAGCTAGTTCCAGGACAGGCTCCAAAGCTACAGAGAAACCCTATCTCAAAAAAAGAAAAAAAAAAGAAAAACATGATAGTATCAAGAAAATTGTCAGCCGATTTCCTGGCCTCCCCTCGTGGTATAAGATGACTTTCATGTATCTAGTTTTCATCCCGGGGAGGAAGAAGAACGATAGTAAGAAACCAAGTGTTTAGCCTTCTGGTCTTTAGATGAAACAGCAAAAAGCCTGAGAAAGATCCGAACAAATCACCCTCACCATCTGCCACAGTGCAGTGTGACCAGAGGATGGCCCTCTGGGGCCTGAGTGACTGGGGACATCACAAAGCCCAAATCTCCCCATGTGGCTGCACCATGCACTGTTGATCTGCAAGCTGCAGATCTCAAGGCCTGCACCACCGTGGATGCACCAGTGTGTAGGAATCTGTTCTTGGGACTATGGAGTTCTGGGGTGGGAGGGGAGCTGGGAGAAGGGGAGTCTTACTGAATCCCAGACCCTTTAAATCTGGCCACGCTGAATATGTTGGCTCAGACAGGCCTGATGTGGAAGCAGTAGAGTCCAGGGGCTCCCGGGATACAGCCAGCCAAATGGCCAGATGACCCCAATTTCAATCCCTCCTTCCTAACTGGGTGAACAAGTCACTTAATCTCTCCGGGCCTCTCTTCCCCATCTATCAAGCGAAGATAGCTATAGTTCACCTGCATCTCCAGGGCAGCCGGGAGAACCCGGAGCCCATCTATAACATCTAAGGCTCAGAATGGTACCAGGCCCCGCTGCTTGCCACACGCATCAGCCATCAGCGACCTGGAGCAGAGGGGCTCCTAGTCTTCATGTTAGCCCTCTTCCCTGTGTGAAATGGTCATGGTCTCCCAGCCAGGCTGGGCCCCTTTTCAGGCTACTCCATCTGAATGGTTTGCTGGTGGCCAGCCAGCCTACTGGCCCCTTTCTTGGAGGCAGTGGAACCCCAATGAAAGAACACCTCTCCGGGTCTGTTCACAGAGTGCCACTGCCACCAGGCCCTTGACAGGGTGCAGCAGCTGCAGAGGGTACAAAGACAAGTGGCAGGCTCTGTGACCTTGAGCAGATCACTGAGTCTCCCTGTACACAGCACCAGGTCTATAAACCGTGACAGAACACCCCTGAAGGGCATTTAATTGCCAAACTGCGGGACGTTTCTCTAGAAAAATCACGATTTCTGAGTCAAGGTGCCTGCATCTAGACTTCCCGCCAGGTCTCTGACCTCCCCAGGGCTCAAGGGGAGTGCTCTGGGCTCTCAGGTCTGCCTCTTGTTGACCCCTGTCCCGCCATACCGCTCCCTTCCCCCCCCCCCCCCCCCCCCCGCCAACCTCTGCCCTTCATACTACCACCCCCCCACCACCACCAGTCTCCAGCCTTCCTCCAGGTTGCGCTAACATGCAAAGAAGGGGCCGTGTTTAGGGCGGAGACATTCCCCTGAGGATCAGGGTGGGGAGGTCCAGTGCACCCCTCCAACAGCCCTGCTTCCCAGGGAGAGGCCTTTTCAGAGGCGACAACTTTTGAGCAAGGCGCAGCTGCTCCTGGTGCGCTAGAGCCCGGGCGCGCAGACGCGCGGCGGGTGGCAGTCATTAGCCGGCTGTCAGGTTCCTCGGCTGATGCAGCTAAAAATAGCGCGCTATAGATAGCAGCCTCCCCCGCGGCTGCAGCCCGCACCTCATCCCCAAATCCGCGCCGCCCGGCACCCCGAGGAGACCGCGCCACCGAGCCTAGCTATTTATAGAACCCACACCTCAGCACTTTCCACCCACCACACAATCATTTCAGCGGCTCCTATGAGAAAAGAGCAGCCTGGGCCGCCACTCGCTCCGGTGTGCAATCACATCTGGGACCAGGGAGTACTGATGTTATAGGAAACCTCCAGGCGGAGTCGGATTAAAGATCAATGGCCACATAAAACCTAAGCAGCCAGCTTCGCGGTAAACAAGTCCTGGTAATACACAATGTTATTTCAATAAACAACAAACTCAAGAGAGATGAGTGGCCCTAATGCTGCTTCTCCCCCTGGCGAACCCTGATTGCATGAAGTGGGGAGGAGGGGCCACATTGGCGATAGACTTGGGATGGGAGAAGAGAGAGGGAGAGAGGAGGGCAGCAGCAGGAAAGGGGGAGAAAAGAATAAGGGAGAGAGGAGGCCATGAGGAAATACAGAGGAATGGAAAAAGATAAGAAATAGAAAAAGAAAGAGAAGGACGGGGGATGAAGAAATGAAGTCTGAAGGGACGGCACAGCAGTTAAACACACTTGCTGCTGGCCCCGAGGGCCTGGGTTTGATTCCCAGCACCCACACGGTGGCTCACAGCCATCCTTAATTGAAAGCCCAGGGGATCTGACGCCCTCTTCTGACATCCGAAGGCACTGCACACATGAGCGCACAGACGTATGTACAGACAAAACTATACCCATAAAATAAATTGTGAAAAGAGATAGGAGGATAGAGATAGGGAAAGATGGAGAGAGATGAAGAGAAGGAAAAGAATGGGGGGGTGAGGAAAGATGGAGGTATATTATGGAGAGAGAGGAAGGGGGGAGAGAAACACTGAGATTGCAGACAGGACAGTCATGCCTAGTGCCCCTCTTCAGGCCCTCAACCAAATTTCTTTTCCCACATGATGTCTTTACTGATTCATCAATAAAAGTATACAGAGTTCCAAATTTTGCTGAGTCTGGCAGCTGGACAACCGCTGACATCTGTCAGTGCAAACCTCTAAGACAGGTCGACTTGTGGTCACGTCCCCCTCTGCCACCCCAGCTTTGAGAGTCTGGAACAAGTGCCTCAGCCTGCTGAAGTTCGGCTTCCTCGGCACATGGCACACAGTCCTGCCCTCCTTACAGCACTCGGGTGAAGTCCTAGACAGCAGGAAACGTGCCCTGAGGCCAGCAGCTGCTCAGTGCTAGGAGTTCTGAGAAAGAAAGATGAACGCGGGTGCCCTGGCCATCACCTCTGGCGCACAGACTTCAAGATGCATGCCTCTCCCTCGTGTTTTCCCACGTTTCATTGTATCCCCCATGATCCGCTTCTGTGAGCCCCGCGGTTCAGAGCAGACAAGTAGGAAGAAGATCTGGGGCCCTTGACAGGCTCTGGCTGATGAGTGGAGACGACCTTAGCCAATTCTGCCGTCTCAACAGCATTGGTTGAACCTGGATCTGTAGACATGGGTGCTGGGTCAGGGAATGGCTGGGAAACGTTGTACCAAAACATCTGCATCCAGCATGGGCTCACATGCCTCAGAGGTCACCAGGAGGGATCTTGCCTGAGAAGTTGTGCACCAAGTTTTGTATACTGAAACCCAACTTGCATGCTTGTGTGGCCTTCCCACCAACAGTTCATGAAGCAGAAGGAAAGCAGGCCTCTAGATTTGCAGGGCCCCTTGTACTGTTCCCTGTTTATCCCACTTGCTTTCCCGATCCCACCCCACCCCCCGCCAGATCTAGACCCCTCATTCTCAAACTGAGATGCCTCTTGTCGCCACACCCCTGAGATCCACCAAACCCTATACTGTCCTTCCACAAGTCTACTTTCTCACAATTTCTTAGATAAGGATCAAAGATGATGCGCTAAGGACACGGTCGCAGGGAAGATGAAGGATGGAGGTCCTGTGAGACTTTACAGGAAGGCTCCAGGCACACGGTCTCTGTAAAATGCCAGTGTGGAAGTGTTGTGCAGAGAACCACAACAGCCACATGGGGAGAAGGCTGGTGTCTATTGGAGTGAGGAGGACAAACACTCAGAACAGCCACGGGAGCTGAGGATGGTAGCTGCCCGCGGAGCCAGGACCCAGAGCAAGCTCTGAAGACACTCTAAACCCCAGGACTCGGCATGTTGGCTGAAACATGAGGGGTTTAATATTCACACTTATCATATCATGATAGCAAGATGACCACTCTGTTCTAGACCCTATGGCTTCCCTCAAAGGCAAGAAGCAAAACAAGCAGACAGACGCCCAGGGTGCCAGAGGAGGGTGTTTTCTTTTTGTTGATGTTATTATCTGTTTGTAGGTGCTGGAGACTGAACAAACACACAGGCCTCACGTGGGCTAGACAAGTGTTCTACCACTAAGATGTACCCCTCCCTCGAGAGGTGCCATAGATTAGATCCTGAAAGTCTGCCAAAGCCTGTGGGCCTTGAACTTGGTCCTCGAGGTGGTGCTCTTGGGGGAGGGGAGGGACCTCAAATCAAGGGGACTTGTGAGACCTTGGCTCCCTCCTTTACTTCACTTCCTGGCCGTGAAGTAGACAGTTTGATCGGATATGTGGAGCCTCCATCATTTGCAACTTCATCACAGGCCCAAAGGAGCAAGACCAGTGGACCATACCCTGGGAGCTCCGGAACCATAAACCAGAATAACTATTTCCTCTTTATGCCTGGCTCAGACACTGTTGCAGTAACAGTAAGCTACTCAATTAACACTCTCTTCTTACTGACTTTCAGAATCCACACTCTGTGTCTGTGTGTGTGTGTTCCCAAAATATGACCCCTAACTGCAAGGGAACCAGGTAAATAAAATATATTGCAAAGAAAGATGGGCTTTCTAGGTCAGGCAAATGTCAATCACCACCCTTCCTCCTCCAGGGCTCCATTTACCACTTGAGGCACTCAGAACAGAGGGAGGGCATCAGAAGCAATGGTTGCTGCCCATACACAGTCCTATGTCCAGGCCCTGGCTTTGAATGCCTTCCTCGCCTGCCCCAGAAGAACAACTTAGGCTTAGCTTCCTCTTGGTCTCCTCATGTGTGACTTCCTGGGTCCTCTGGGCCACCCCAAGCGCATGAGACTGACTCAGTGATGACTCCCCAGCTCCGCCTGCTCTGCATGTGGGCGGTGAGGCCAGCCCCACAGACTGTTTCTCCAGCCTCTTCAGCATGTTCTTCACCCCCGAGGGCCTCGTCAGCCTCCTCCCTGCTCGTCTTCAGCAGTTCTCAGGTCCTCTGACTCCTCCAATCTCTGGTTTCCACACTCCTGCCTGAGGGCTCTGTTCTGGACAAGCTCAGAGGATTTATCTCCCCCAGGCTCTGGGCCTCAGAGTTCAGGATCTGGGCAGAAAGGTAGATCTGGCTTTCAGAGAATGCAGTCCAATTGGAGAACCGCTCCTCCTATCCCCTATTTTTCTGGCTGTTACTTATGTTTAGCAGTGATATTAGAGATATTTTTAAAACAAAGTATTTCCTCTCTCTAGAATTTTTTCAGTCTGGTCAGAAAAGCCAGAATATTCCAAGCTACAAGCCTGGACAACACCACTCAACATTGTTATTCCAACCTCCCCTATGGTCTTTGCAGATCCAGGGGTGTGGAGAGCGAACTCCTGGGCCTGCAGACGCCCCTGAGCATGAGCGCCAGTAGCAAAGGTCCCTGAGTGCCAGCACACTGAGGTCTGCCCAGTTCTGAAGATACCCTCTCAACCTGCAGCCTGCAGGGAACCCACAAAGGCCTCAAATCTCTCAACCCACCTCTAGTGTTTCTTTCTCCTACAGATCTTCAGGGCCGATGGTACTCCCACATCCTCTACTTCACTGCATCAATGCAATTGTTATTGTTGCTGCTGCTGCTGCTGCTGCTGCTGCTGCTGCTGCTGCTGCTGCTGCTGCTGCTGCTGCTGCTGTTCTGAAGCACTGGGGATTGAACCCAGGCCTTTGTACAGGCTAGGTAAGTGCTTCTGCCTCTGAGCTACACCCCCACTCTCCTTTCTAGTTTTGATTTTGAGACACGGTCTCAGAAAGTTGCTCAGGTTGGTCTTGGCCACTCTCTGTAGTTACTATAGGGCTCGAACCTGGAATCCTTCTGCTTCAACAGCCTGAGTAAATGGAATATCAGACCAATGCCACACTTCCCTCTTCTTCCCCCTAAGAATGATCCCCTTTGGTCCCTACACCATGCCCGGGGCCTGAGTCAGGGTCAGGCATACAGCAAGTGCTCACTAATGCTCTGCGGGGTCACAACAACCTCTGATCCTGGGCCTGGGGTTCCCTGACCATGACCGCACACACACAAACACCACACACACACACACACACACACACACACACATCACATACACACACACACACACTTCCACTACCCTCTAGACCAGACACATGGGCTATCACTGAGCCCTCCCATGTCTTCCTCAGACCTTTCCCTGAGCACCGTGACCACCCTCTGCTTAGGAAGTACTTTTCTCATCTTTATGTTGGTGTGAGTGTCTATGCTACCTCTTCACACGGATGGGATGGGATGGGGAGGGGTGTAATTATATATTTTGTTCTACACTTATTCCCCATACTTCTTGTATTGCCAGTGGCTAGCACCATGGCGGGCACAGAGATACCTAATGAATACATGTGGGACTGATAATGACTGTTACCATGTTGTGTATGTGTCATACCTGCATGACAATGGATCATATAACTGTATGTTTCGTGTTATGTGTATACATACCCATGCATGGGACGTGATATCCTTAACAGTTGTAGAAATGATCCTTCCTCTGCCCCAACACATTCTACATGCTTTGAATATCAACCCCGCCCATTCTCTCAGCAACATGGGGGTCCCCACGGCTATTCAGACAGTGAAGAAAGACCTCACACTCTGTGGTTGGCCTATGGGGCTTAGTGAGTCTAAGAAGGTTCTCAGAGGCGGAGTGGCTTCTGGGCTGAAGGAGAGACTGAGTGCTTAGTGATCACAGGTAGAGAAGGTTGCTAGGGAGGACATAGTGCCCTCCTTTCACTTCTCTGTTCCACGCCTGAATTTCCAAAAGCAGCTTGAAGGAGAGCCTGCCCTGCACGGGGCTTAGCTAGCCTCAGAGGGCAAGCCCGGGACAGCTGGCACCTGTGTCCATGGCACGGTCTGACAGTGCCCATTGCTTTGGGAAGTCCTCATAGCTCTCCAGCTCAGCCTGTGCCCTGCCACTGTCCAGGAGGCGGGTAGCAGTACTGAGCTTTCTTTAGGGCTCTATTTGAAGCTCATGCCAGAGGCCCAGGAAGATTCCAGAAGCTGTCACTGTCCTTACTTTGTCCCTTACAAGCAAGGGGAAGGTCTTTGAAGACAGACTGGTAGGGGATACTGGGATACTGACTCTTCAGAGAGCAAAACACAAAAAATACATCCTATAGGTTGAGTTCTGTTTGTAGTTAAGAACAAGTTCCTCTTTGTCCGGTATTTGTTTAACCCATATGCACCAGATGTGCTTGATCATACGTAGGCAAGAGGTACATGGGCAGGGAATATGTCAGGATGTATGTTTGCCCCTGATTGGACCTGATGGGAAATATGGTGGTCTTGTGAGGTTGCCTTTTTAACCTCTGAAAGCTATGACTCATGACCATTTTCAGGGAACCCAGAGATCAACCTGGCCAAGGATCCATCCTCCTGACCAGTATTTAACTAAAGTTTGCTTCGAAGTTGGCTTTACATTGTGGTCTTGGCCTTATTCGTGACTGGTGGAATTAACACTAGCCACAAACAGGCTTCCTACGGAGTCATGAACAATTGGCTGGCTGTGTGGGAAGAACAGATCCACCCACACTGGGTAAGTTTTCCTCATTCCTCAGACAAAGAATGTTCACCCTTGGCAAGGTTCCTCGAGGAGCTGACGGGACAGATGCCTTTGCCATCAGCCTGTCACCAGAACAATAGGGTTAATAATGGCTGGGTGTGGCAGTAAAGCACAGAGCAGACACACTGGTTGGCTGGTTTTGCGTAAACCTAATCCTGTCTCCCTTTCACTCTGCACCTTCAGGAGGATGTGGCCCCAAGCCAGGGTGTCTGGCTTTGGAGAGTTAAGTGATTTCCTGGGGCAGTTGTCAGGACCTGTCCTGTCCCCGGAGATGTTGACTGTGGGACCCATGGTTCAGTTTTCATGTTCTGGTTCTCAGCTGGAGTTTGAGAAATGAGGCCCATCCTCTTTCCTCAAATCCTCCCCTTCAAGGCTGAGGCAAGGGTACCAGTCACAAGGTACGGTGGGGATGACTGCGTCACTGGAACAGGTCTCATCCTTAGGGGCCCCTCAAGAGTCAGCAGTGGGCCAAGGAGAGGCTTAGTGGGACAGAGTGTTTGATGCACAAGCAAGAGGACCCGAGTTCAAAGCCGCACATACCATGTAAAAATGGCTAGGCTGGAGGTACATGCACATAGCCCATCACTGAGGGTCAGAGTCAGCCTAGCTGAAAGAGTGAGTCTTTTGCTGAGGGACCCTATCTCACAGGAATGAAGTGGAGAGGATACTCTTCGCTATAGTAGGATGCTGCTATCCTCCTCTGGTCTCCATGCGTGTGTGGTGTGTGGTGTGTGGTGTGTGTGCGTGTGTGTGTGTGTGTGTGTGTGTGTAGCCTGAGGTACAAGTCCCACTATCCAGGGCTTGCAGCCTCAGCAGTTGAGGACCACCAGGAAAGGTTTTCAGGAGCAAGAGTTCCCAGGCCACCTGCTAAAGGGTGACTCCACACTGACCTCCTCCCAACACCCCAAAGACACTCAAAATGGGCAGCCAGGGTCAGGAGCTATGGAGCAAGGTCATGTGAGATGAAGTTCTGGTAAGCTGCCGGGCACGGTAGCACACACCTGTAACCCCAGCTTGCAGAGGCAGGAGGTTTGAAAGTTCAAGGCTAGCCTGGGCTACGCAGCAAGACCCTGTCTCAAAAAAACAAAAAAAAAATCCTTTGTAAAGTTCTTCTGGCCACTTGTCTAAAAACCACGTGACCGTGACCTCCCCAGCTCCCAGCCCCCAGGCAGCCTGTGTTCCGGTGGTGTTGTCACCCACGTCACCTGTCTGCTGGAACCAAGGGCTGATGTCAGGATGGGGGCTGCACTTTCTCTGTTTCCCAAAACAGAAAAAGCAGGAAGAGCACCTCGATGCCCTGGGAAGCTCTAAGCCATCAGCTCCTGCACTGTCAGGGACAATGTTCTGTCCACAGACTCACAAGAGCAAATTCCCCCACAATGGGAGGGGACAGTGCGCACAGCCACCCCTTCCTCACCCTTACCGCCGTGCACACTGCACAGCGCAGCTCTGGCTAAGAGAGGGAACTGGGCATAGCTGGGTTCTAGTGACTGCGGGAGGGAAAGAGGTCCCCATCATAACCCTGACCCCTGGCAGAGACTGATCAAATGTCCTCTTCCTTCAGAATTCCTTCCTGGTCATTCTGTCTTGGAAACCAAAAAATAATAGCTGCCTGTACTGTAATTTGGTCTTTACGGGCTCTCCCCGGAGATTAGCTTTTATTTCAAAAGTGAACTCCAGCACAAAGGAAGGAAGCTTGAAGTCCCTTGGAGGAAGAGGCCAGATCCAGCAGGCTGCAGTTCCAGCGCACCTGCTCTTCCTGCATGATGGGAAAGGCATCGCTGGTTCTGCTCAAATTGCAGGCTCTTTCTCATCAGGACTCTAAGCTTCTCGCAGCTAGCTCAGTGCCTGGCATGTGGCTGACATCATGCAAAGGCATATATATCAAAATGCATGCGTGCATGCATATGTGCCCAAGTAAATACTTATGTATATATGCATATTTGTATTCATAATATATAGGCACATATATGCTCAAGGAAATACATATGCATATTTGTATGTATTCATACACACACACATATATAAACAAGCGCAGAAAGATTGCCTGTCGGCCAACTAGCTTTCTTCATCAGCAGGACTCCATAAAACCTTCAATATTATGCAAAGCACAAAGTGATTACCAAACTGAATTTTGATGAACTATTTCACCAATGGGGGAAGATTTGAAGGGAAACAAAAAAGCAAATTCAAAACCACCCTCCATTTGTTGTTAGTATTCAAATCTGTGAGTCCAACCAAACTAGGAAGCTTCTCATTCAGAGGGAAGGGGCTTGAAAGAGAATCGGGGAGTGTGTTTCTGGGGAAGCAGGGTGGAGCTGCTGAGAAGCCTCTGAATACCTTCTCCACAAGAAGAAAGAGACCCCAACACTCCTGCTGCTTCTAAAGACAAACTGCCCCACTGTGTGTGACCCATTTCTCCTTCCTAACTATCATAAGGGTCTCTGACAAACTCCCACAAGGTCAAAGTTCACCAAACCGTAAGTATTTCCCTAATCCACAGGGTACCCACTCTCAAAAAAGACGTGGTGGGTCTGCCTTGACTTGCTCACAGTGAGTGACCCAAGTGATGTGGGATTCCCCTCTGTATGCTGTGAATATGTTTTAATGCCATTGGTTAATAAAGAAGCTGCTTTGGACCTAGAGTAGCACAGAATAGAGCAAGACGGAAATTCCAAGCATAGATAGAGGAGAAAAGAAGGTGGAGTCAGGGAGACACTGTATAGCTGCTGAAGGAGAAAGATACCTGCCCGCCCGCCCGCCCACCAGCCCAGAACCTTAACAGTAACCACAAGCCTCGCAGTAAATATAAAATAATAGAAATGGGTTAATTTAAGATGCAAGAGCTAGCTAAAAATATGATTAAGCTATTGGCCAAACAGTATTGCAATTAATATAGTTTCTGTGCAATTATTTTGGGTCTGGGCAGCTGTGAAACGAACAAACAGCCTCCACCTACACCCATGCATTTACAGGGTTACTCCCCCCTTCTTCTCCAAGCATGAATCAATGGTCTAAAAGTGGTCATTGTTTGGTGGACTTTCTCAGGGGTAGAGTCTGGACTGAGGCAACTGGGGAGGAGCTTGGGGTAGAACTTCTACTAGAACACTAACAAGGGCAGAGGTTCTTGGCGCCCTCACCCTAGACCATAGCACCCTCACAGAACTGTCCAGTCTGTCTATTTCTCTGGGCTTAGCTCAGAAAGCTCTCTGCAATTGGGGATGAGGAGAAGGTGAATGATCACTCTTCACATGCTTTTCTGTGCTGGGTGATTTGTCTTCAAAGCCTTCATAGATGCGGCTGACACCCAAGTCCCCAAGTGACTCACCCTGAGAAAGAATCCTTCCTGAATCTTCTTTTTCTTTTTTCTTGGTTTTTCGAAACAGGGTTTCTCTGTTGCTTTGGAGCCTTCCTAGAAATAGCTCTTGTAGACCAGGCTGGCCTTGAACTCACAGAGATCTGCCTGCCTCTGCCTCCCGAGTGCTAGGATTAAAGGCATGTGCCACCACCGCCCTTCTTTTCCTGAATCTTTTTAACCCAGAAAACCAAGCAGGCTCACAGACCCCTGGTGTCTACAGAGGCCACAGGCCCTACAAGCTAGTGGACAGCCGAGGTTAAATCCCTTTCCACAGCAAAAGGAGTAAATGCTTCTCCCATGGGCACACAGAGGGCCCCAAACCTTAGTACCTCAGAACATGACCTCAGTCTGACAGACTGTGGAGCAGTTAGCAAAGATGAGGCCACACAAGTATGGTGAGCCCCATCAATCATGACTAGCATTCTTACAAAAAGGGAACTTTAGACCCAGAAGCACATATAGAAAAAATCATAGGAAACTAATTGCAGGTGTGGTGAGAGCCAGCTACCGGCCCAGGGGTCCCACAGCTGGCCAGTAACCTATAAACAGCAGTGAGGCCTGGAGGAACCAGCCTAAAGCATCTTGTACTTTCTTCCAGAACTTCATGATATCGTGTCTGCTCCCTTCCCCCCACCCAGTCCAAGGCCTGAAAGGAATACATTGTCAGGTTCTAAAGGAAAGAGAAAGCTCAGAGCAAGTGGCATCTGTCCACTTCCCCTTCATTTCCGGGATGGCTGCCCTGGCCCCTGGCCAAGGCTCTGTGCAGAGGGCCTGGTGGACAGAGGGAGCAGAAGGAGGAGACTTTGAGGCAGGGTACATTCCATGAACTTGTCTGTTTCAAACCTCTCCTGTCCAGTGACCTCAGCTCACCAGCACAGTCCCCAGATGGGAATATGGAGAAGCTAGTCTCCAGCCAGGCTGGGTGAATCTCATGTCAGGAAACATGGTCCAGCAACCCCGGACCTTCCAGCCTGCCCCAAGGTCCCACAGCACAGCAGATCAAACCACCGTTGACTATGACAGGTCCCGACTTGGTGTTAGCAAGAAGAAAGCAATATGATTGAGTGAGAATTCAATTGCTGCCCAAGGAAAGGAAGCAGGCCAGGCAGGAAAAGCCATTCTCCGTCCCAAAGCCACTGCCAGAGGGAACAGCCCAAGACCCCACAGGAATGAGTGGCAGACACGGGTGATGCCCAGTGAGGGGAAGCTGGGGCAAGGCTGCCATGACTGCTGACTTTCCCGGGCTTTGATGGCCTGTCACCATCCAGCCCCACGGGATGCAGGCTGTCATCTTGCAGCTCTGCATGGTAAGGATGTCAGCAGTCCTGGGCAGGTGCAGAATCCTGCTGACCAGAGGAACTTCCGGCTGGGGCAGTGCTCACAGGCTGCTTGGGTCCCATGGGTGCTGTTCTAGCCCTCAGGTCCGCAGGCCCAGAGGTCTGAGGATGAAGACTCTCCTGAGACAGCTGGGAACCTGGACTCCAGAAGCAGGTGCCACACCTCAGCTTCTGCCTCTCAAAGGTGAACAAGGAGGCCAGCTGAGTCCCCATTTTCTGAGTGGACAGACCCAGAACTCTCCCGGGCCCCTGATCTGGCAGCTTTCTGTGCACACAGTCTGGGCCTTCTCTATCCAGCAACGATGGCCTCTGAATTTGACCCCAGTCTGGGACTGAGTTCCCTATGAGCTGGGAGTCGAGATTTCTACAGTTCCCGGCCTCTTTAGTCTTAGGAATGGGAGCTCTGTGTGTGTGTGCATGTGTGTGTGTGTGTGTCTGTCTGTCTGTCTGTCTCCGAGACAACTCCCCCACCAACAGTCTGTACAGAAGCTGAGAGGAGAGTTGAGGAGCTAGACCCCAAAAGCAGCAGCTCACTTGCTGTGGTAGTAGGTCACTGCACCCAGTGCCTCACCTTCCCCTCAGCACCGCACTGTGGAAACTGTCACCATTCCCATCTTACAGATGAGGAAGTCGAGGCATAAAAAGACTTTCTCCTGAGGATGATACCTGCAGGGAAGCTGATGCTTGCGGGAGGGGAGGAGACACCTCTGGCTGATTGGGCAAGAACACTGCAGATGTGAACTTGGCTCTAGGTCTCTCAGTGACTTCCTTGGCACCTGGGTGTTAGGTATGGTCGCTCCTGGAAAGAATTGGTGCCTAAATCTTGCTCTCATAGGTGGGAACAGCGAGATCAGAGTGTAGAAGCTCCTTCCAAGTCAGCAGGTGCAACATGCCTCCTCACTGGGGCCTCTCTCGGCCCTCTTGAGTTATTTTTAGAAGCTTGTCTTTGTTTTTTGTTTTTTTTTTTTTTTTTTTTTTTAAAAAGGCAGTCTTTTCTGTGCTGAGCGCATGCTGGAATGTCTCCCTTGCCTTTCCATCAGCACCAGAAGTAGCAAGGCTGAGGTGGCCAGAAATGCCAAGATGTCCAATCTGTGAATTTGGGGAGGACAGACATTTCTGAGGAACTAAGTGTGATCCATCCCCTACCAACCCATCTCCCTAGGGCTACATCTGAGTCCCTGCCTCTGGTTCTCCTGTCCCAGAAGGCAGCAGCAGCCCGTACTGTGCTCAGTCTTGTAGCTGAGGGTCTCAAGACTAAACCATGGGACCTGCTTAAGACGGCATGTTGGACCAACGATGGAACCAGCTTAACCCACTAAAAAGATCCAACAAGATACCTATTTCTAGATGGCCCATGAGCTGAGAACAGACTTGATGCTTTTAAATGACTGGAAAAAGAAAACCAAGAGGAGCATTTGTGATTTGTGAGAATCATGGGAGATTGTTGTGAGAGTCACTTTTCCTGTGAAGTGCAACACACACACACACACACACACACACACACACACCTACTCACCTCGGACAGATGAAAACATGGCCGCCACCACAGTCCAACTCAGTGACCAAAGAGTTTTATTGGGCTTACAGGAATATGAGTAAGGGGTCATTTATAAGAGCAGAAATAACTCAAAGACCTTGCCAAAGCCACCCTAGCATGTGTAACAGTTCACAAAAGCTGGATACCTGGCGCACACTGCACACACTGCAGGCTGCTCAGTAGGCTGGAACAAGTCCTTTTAGGTGGCTAGTCTTCTTTGCAGCTTGGCTCGCTGGAGAGTGCCTTAGATACTGTTTTGTTGATGCGAAGAGACACCGTACTAAGGCAGCTTATCTTTAAGAAAAGCATTTCATTGAAGGCTTGTTCACAATTTCAGAAGGTGAGTTCATAACCACCGTGACAGGAAGCATGGCAGGAGCGAGGCGGGCATGGCACTGGCTCAGTAGCTGAGAGCTCACATCTGACCCACAAGTTGCTGGCAGAAGAGAGACTGGGCCTGGAAAGGACTTTTGAAGCCCCTCCGCCCCACCCAGTGACATACATCCTCCAACAAAGCCACACCTCCTAATTTTTCCTGAACGGTCTACCAACTAGGGTAGTTTGAACATGAACATTTGAACATGAGCCAATGAAGGCCATTCTCATTAGACCACCACAGAGAGGGACTAGCAGCAGTCTTTATGCTTTGGGGGAAAAGGTGGTCTAGTGAATCTAGTCAGTTTCAGGGACTTCCTGAGGCTATTTTGTGTTACTTGCTTCCTATCTTACTAGAGATGGGTGTTTCACCTCCCCTTTCTAGAACATCCTGTTGTTTCATCTTCTTGTAAACACTCTGTCGTAGAACAGCCTGTCACATTTAACTTTCCCTTTGCATCCTGTCCTAAGAAACTTCCCTCCAAGATGGAAGGTTTTAAACTGAGAGGACAATGCTACATGCAGCTTTATTTCAGCATCTACACAGAAGGCTTCAGTAGGATGCCCTGAGCCTCTTCATCTCTAGATTAAGGCTCTCTCAGGTGGGTACAGCAGAGTGACCTCTCTAATCTGCCACGTGGCCCTCCAGGGAAAACATCTTCAGACAATACTGTCCCAAAGCACTGGATCCTAATTCTGTATTGCAATATTGCTAAAAAAGCCCCAGGATCAGTCTGAGCCCAGGCTTTGCTGCTCCTGACAGTGTGAATGGGGTTTGGGCCCTCTAGGCGTCACCGTTGGGTTTGTTAGCCTCTAGCAGTGCTGAGATATGTGGTGGGAATGGGTGCTGCAGCTTTGGGAGTTGCTCCTGGTCTCTAGGCCTGGGTTAGTGAGCACAGAGTCAGCTTTTCTAAAGCAGGCTGCATGTTGCCTCTCTGGTTAATGCTTCCCACCATGGACAGAGGTGCCAAGGGATGCTGGCTCAACACCCACTCCTAAACATCCCCACCATGGTAGGCTGTTTTAGGCCTACAAACAATTAGGCCAAATGGTTTCTATCACCCAGACTCTAGCAACAGAGAACAAGAGAGCATGGCCCTTACCAATTTTTTGAGATTGCACAAGTCTTTAAGTTCCCAAAACACATCCCCAGTGGTCCAGTGATAGGCTCCCAAACCTACCTAAACAATAACACCAACTGGGCTCCAAGTATTCAAATGCTCTAAGTAATGAAGAACATCTCATTCAAACCACACTGGCTGAGCAGCAGCGCTCATTCCATTCTCCCACCAGGATGGACGGCTTCTCTAACACTAACACTTGGTATCAGTGTCCCTGTCTCCAGCCCTGAAGTGACCTGGAGTGTTCCCAGCCTTGGTCTTCTTCTAGGAGATGGGCTTCCTCTCTCAGACTAATTTTTAAGCAGAGCTGGAATTTGTTAAGATATTTAAATATAGATTCAAGTACCAGGTTCTAGATAGAAAGGTGCAAAGGATGGCTGTGGGCTTATCAAGGGACAGTTACTCTTGAGAGGATTTTTTTTTTTTTTTTTTTGATTTTCGAGACAAGGTTTCTCTGTAGTTTTTGGTTCCTGTCCTGGAACTAGATCTTCTAGACCAGGCTGGCCTCGAACTCACAGAGACGTGGCGCACGCCTTTAATCCCAGCACTCGGGAGGCAGAGGCAGGCGGATCTCTTGAGAGGATCTTAAGGGACTAGGAAGGGTCTCTGACTCTTGAGTCACCCTGCTCCTCCTGCTCCGATTCACAAAAATGTCATCCTATTGTTTCAAACCTGGTGAAAGTCACTTCTGCAGTAAGCTCTGACGCCATCGCTTCTAGTAACAACATGAAGAACAGTTAGCTGCTAAGGTCCCACAACATGAACGGAACAACAGACCCCAGCAAGGCGGCAATCTGAGGGACAGGTGGGAAGCGGAATCTGCTGTGGTGGGCACTACCATGTGTCAGGATGTTCAAGGTCCTGAAAGAAGCACACCCCACGTTCCCGGGAGACGTTGGGGTGGGATCATTTTGCGATGTGTGTTGGTTGGGGAGGGCGGGGCAGCAGAACCTTTGTGTGTCATGGAGACAGGTTTTGATCCCGCAAAGGGGGGCGGTCACAGATGCTGCAGTGAACTCCCCCTCCTCCTCAGAGGAAGCTTCAGGTCCCCTCCCCTCCTTCCCTCAATACAAAGCCAGTCTGGAAGGACAGGGACAGAGGTGCTCTGCTTCTCTGCCCACCCCCACCGCCGGCACCAAGGATGTCTGATGCTCAGCTGATCTTTTAAAAGTGAGACAGAAAAAAACTGTGCCGAATTGGATGTTTATTCCTACCATCTGCGCGCAATACGAGTTCAGGTTGTGATGGCATCCACTCTCCATCAGTAGTAGGGAATCATTTGAACATCCGCAGCCGTTTCCTGATTATAAACACAGTGGGGAAAAAAGGCAGCAAAGTAGCATGTGGCCCCGCACCTGCCGCCTCCCCACGTCAGTAAGTTTCGTGCCTCGGGAGCACTGGGCGCCATGAGGATGGCTCTAGAAACAGCGCGGTTGGTTGGGAGCTCTACTTTATTCTCCCCTTTCTCCTCCCGCGGGGACTGGCAGAAACCAGCTTGGCCCAAAGCACGGTGACTGCAGATAAATGGGAATAAACAGGAATAGACGATGATCATAAATGCACACCAAACCACGCTGAGTGTCCCAGCGTTAAAAGGCTCATTTGCTTGGAGTTAGTAAATAAAAACAGAGGCGTATTTTCACTGGCTGTCGGCAGCAGCAGAAGTCATTGTTCCAAAAGGCTTCTGCCTGACCCTGTCCTGCTGCACCCAGCCCCCAAGAAGAGGTGACTCTCCAGGCAGTGGACAGTGACAAAAATTAAGTGGGCTGGGCAACTTTTATTTTGTACATTAGGTTGGCCTCGAACTCACAGAGATCCGCCTGCCTCTGCATCCAAGTGATGGGATTAAAGGTGTGGGCCAAGGCCACCTGTCAAATTTTGACGAGTTCCTGCACCTTCTCAGGTCCCAGGCATGACCCATGAGTAGCTCTGTGCCCTACTCCCCCTCAAGTACTTCTCCACATCTGGGTTCGTACCTGAGAAATTCCAGCAGGCTCACTGATGCCCAAGAATCCTGAACTCAGATTTCCAGGCAAACTCTTCCAAAGGGGGGTGGTGGTGGTGGTGGTGTCTGATTTTGTTTTCTTCTGATGATTCTCTCTCTCTCTCTCTCTCTCTCTCTCTCTCTCTNCTCTCTCTCTCTCTCTCTCTGTATGTGTGTGTGTGTGTGTGTGTGTGTGTAAATGGGTAGACATGAAGGTCAGATGACAACCTTCAGTATCACTCCCCAGTAACCTTGAAATGGGGTGTCTCATTGCACCAGGGAACCCCCAGGTAGACTATACTGGCTGGCCAGCAATCCCTAGGGATCCTCCTTTCCCTGGCTTCCCAGTCTAGGATCACATGTACCACCACGCTCAGTTTTTTATGTGGGCCTGGAGACTGAACTCCACTCTTTAGGCATGTGACCCATTAATGGCCTATGACCAAGGTTTTTTTGTTTTTGTTTTTTTGTTTTTGTTTTTTTAGGGAGAAGAGAATATTCTCAGTTCTGGTCTGATTGGAAGCTCCAAGCTTCTCTTCGGGAGTCCTGTTGCTATAGTGTGCCCAGGAGACACAGGAAGGATTCTTCCTCTCTCTCGTGTTTCCCACGCATGCCTTTCTCCTCCTCTTTCCCTCTGAACAGCTGTTTGAGATGTGCACACGCCACTGCTCACGAAGCCCGCCATAGCTCCATTCGCCTTCCATCCGTTTCGGTGTAAAGGTGATCTCTGTAGCTGGACCGCAGCCGCCACCCCACCTTAAAAGCCTAGTTCTACAGGAGTTCTTTTAGGAGAATTGGCATTGGGATTCTACTACTACCCAGGGGCATGGACCCAATCAAATTCAAGGTCTCTTTGCGGCACAGAATGGGTTCAAGTCCAGCCTGGGCAACTTAGCCAAGACCCTGTCTCAAAGTAACAAGAGGGCTGGGGATATCTCAGTAATATCTTGTTCAGCAGCACAAGGCCCTAGGTTCAGCCTCCAGTTTGGAAGGCGTGGGCACTATTCCCTCACCTTGTCTGGGTGGAGCTGTGAGACTCACCCAGCAGGGCCAGTGAAACCAAATGGGACTTGTCACATGGTTAAGACTTGTCACATGGTTAGGACATGCTGGTGGGCACTAGACAGCTTGCTGGTAGATTGAAGTTTGTGCACTAAAGTTTGGGTTATTTTTTTTTTTAACTTTTTAAAAAGCCTATTCTTTGGGAACATCTGATAAACTCTCCCCAAGTAGGAAGTCCTTAACTGATAAGGGTAAACAGTTAGCTATTTCCAGAGGCGTCTGTGTTTCTAACAGCACAGAAATGCCCCAAGACAAAGAAGCAAATCCAGCAGCGGGAGGGAGGCAAGAGGCGGGAGGAAGGCCAGCTCCGAGAGGGCTCATCTCCCATAGCTGCCGTCTCCGTCTTTATTGGGACAGATAGGACATGATAAATGCCAAGCCAACACAGCTGCACGGCATAAAGCCCATTTCCGATGCTATTTCATTAGAGATCTTTTCCATTGCCGTGTGCTGTGTTAATAACAGCTACTGCTGGACCAGGGGCTACGTATCCATCCTCCCCTAGCTACTTCACAGGCGTGAAATTTCTCTGGATGTTTATCTCAATCCCAGGAGGTCTTGTTATCCTTTCAGAGGAGTCAAAAGTTAGCTTTTGGAAGGTCAGGCCGCCCAGTGTTCTAGCTTGCTTTTCTGCTGTGGCGATAAAAACACTCTGACCTAAGACCATGTCGAGGAGTTCATTTCCTCTTACACTTCCAGACCAGTCTGTCATGGCGGGCAGGCAGGGCAAGAACTGAAGAAGAAACTATAGAGGAATGGTGGTTTCTAGCTCAGTCTCTGCTGACTTTCTAATACAGCCCAGGCCCATCTGCCTAGGGATGGTGCTACCCCGGGGGCCTGGGCCCTCCAGCATCAATCATCTCTCAAGACACTTCTTCAAGGACATGGCAACATGCCAATCTGACAGAGGCAATTCTGAAATTAAAGATGCATCATCAAGTTGACAATAAAACCTAACCAGGCCATTATGTTGTTGCGGCAGGGTTAGGCTCAAGGTGTCTGACCATGACGGAAAGCCTTTCTGGAGGGTAGTCATCGGATGCTTTACCTTTCATCCAGGCTCTATGGGTCACTTTATCAAAAGTGTGCAAAATCTGAAGACTTGACAACATAAGTTTTAAAAGAACAATTGGGGCTTTAAAGCCATAACTTACAAGATGAAGCCAGTCTGTAGGGGCTGGAAGGAGGCTCAGTGGGGAATGTGGCTGCTGTGCAAGCATGACGACCTTAGTTCAGATCCCCAGAATCCACATAAAAGCCAGGCATGGCAGCTCTGAGGGAGGAGGATAGGCGAGGATACCAAGGACTAGCTGGCCAACCCGTCTAGTCAAAATAGCAAGTTACAGATTCAGTGAGACCCTGCCTCAAAATATAGGCGTGATGGGGAAAGATATCCAAAGTCAATCTCTGACCTGCACACATGCACACAATTTAGTGGACCCCCTTCACACAAACACGAAACAAAAACATTGTCATATCTGCAAGGGCTACCAAATGAGATTCATTCAGCTGAAGAACTATATAGATTAGCACTATTTGAATTCTGTAAGTGGCGTGCCCTAGGGTTGGTTTAGTGCAAAGAAGGGCAAGAAAGAAAAAAGAAAGGTGGGCAGGGAATGGAGCCCACAGGACTGAAGGTCAGACCCTGTGCACAGATAAGGCAGCCACGCCTTTAAAAAGGTTTACTGGGAAGCACCTGTCAGAGAGAGAGAGAGAGAGAGAGAGAGAGAGAGAGAGAGAGAGAGAGAGAGAGAGAGAGAGAGAGGCGAGCGCAGGCCAAAGCAGAGGCATCATTAGACCGACATGGTCTTGTCAGCCAGGTGGAAGTCCCCAGGCAAAGTCTGCTGCCTCTTAGAGGAGGCACAGCAGTGGGTAGCCTTGTGGCACTGCCATGTTCAGACACTGGCCAGTGACTGTGACTTTTTTGATTTGATGGTTTAAAGCCGACCTTGTAACAGCAAGGAGGCTGTCAGGTGGGGCCATTCCTTGCATTGGCGGGGAGAGGGTGTAAGGCTCCCCTTGCACAAAGAGAGCTGAGCAGGACCCCTGCATCTGAACCTCAAGGAAAGATTCTGGAATGTATTAGAGATGGAACTATTGGATAGTTTCAATCAGACATGATGGGATTCACAGCTGCATAAATATTTAATCCTTCTTCAATCTTTCATACAATAAATAGCTGAGTGTTATGTGGCAGCTGCTGCTTAGAATATGAGTGAAGAGAAGGCTGTTCTGGGAGGGCTGATGGCCTAGCCAGGGGCATAGAGGAAACACGCTTTAACAAACCTGTAAATTACATGCTGCTCGGCATGAGGCACGACCAACTGCATGAGGCTAGGACCACTCAGACAGCGACACAGAGGTTTGTGTTACACACAGCACAAGCCCCTACTGAATTATAATCTGCTGTACACAGGACACCAATACAGAATCCACACTTGAAGACAGAGAGAGAAGACAGCTATCACTCTTAAAAGGTCATGTGAACAGACCTCTCTGAGAAGTGGATTTAATCAAACAGAAGGAAAGTGAGTTAACCAGGAGCCTGGGTTGACATTTCCAGGCAGAGAGAGGAGCCGGGGACAAAGCTCAGAGGTAAGGTGTTCTGGGAGTTTGAATAGCAAGCTGACCACGTTTGACTGGAGAGTGAGTGGAAAGGACAAAGGAGAAGAGAGTAAGAAAGATGGAGGGGCTGGAGATGGCAGATGTGGTAAGGCCTCTGTGGACAGTGCACACTGCTTACTCTCCGAACGACACAGGGAAATGTTAGAAAAGCCCGAGCTGAGGGACATAGTATGCTGCTCCCGGGTCCCACGGCTGCTGTGCTGGGAAGACTGGAGAGCAGAGTCAAGGAAGAGGCCCTTAGGAAACAGGAAGGAGGTCCTATAACATGAGTGAGGTGAGACAGTCCAAACCCATTACAGGGGAGGACACAGGCTTGATCCAGGGGAATTTTTTAAAGTAGGTACAATATGACTATTACATATTTATTTGACTGACTGGCAAGAGTCACATCACTTGTTGCCCAGGGCAGTCTTGAACTCACAATCCTCCTGTCTCAGTCTCTGATTGCCAGGATTGTAAGAATGTACGATACTGCCCAGCTTCACATAACTCTGTAAATACAGAATGTGAGAGTCAAGGTTAGCTCCCAGTGGGAAGGAGTGTGAATAACTGAGGTGGGAAGGCTGAGGGTGAGCACATTTTCAGGAAAAATCTAAGAATTGCCTTAAAGAACTACTATGTATCCAAAAGATATATACTAGAGGTGGGTGCAGAAAGGCCTGTTCCAGGCCTAAATGTAGGAACCATGACCAACTGTTCCACGTGAAGTCATATAGAAACAGGCTGTCGGTACTGCACAAGTCATGCTGGTAAGCCTGCTGCCTCCACCAAACCACATCTCTGCAGAAGTCACTGTGACATGAGCTTGCTCTCAACGACTCCCCTAGGTTATAATACGTAACTTCAGCTGCAAAAAAATAGTCAGTACACCTTAATTTTTTTTTAAGTTTTCAAATGTAACTGTAAAACCAAATAAAACTCATTAAAAACCAAAATAAGACAACCCTGAAAATAAAAAAAAAGGTCATAAAATCAAATCAGTTTTTGGACTTCCCACTTGAGATTGGGTAAAAAAAAAAAAAATCTCCAACAACCCACCTCAGGACACATTTTCATGTAAATCTAGCACAATTCAATACAATAGAGCTCCATGCAGAATGTCAGTACTTACAGTTCATGCTGCTTTGGGCCTTAAAACATTTATTAACACTATTTGCATTTATTATCCACTTGCTCCTCAGTCTTTAGGGTGGTCTGCATTCTACATCTGGTGACCAAGACTTGGAGACATTATATTGTGAGTTCATGGGAAGTAACAGACTCAAACTCCCAATTAATGGCAAGTGCCTAATTTTAAAAAGCACAGGTCAACAATCTGAAGTTGATAGGATCTCTTACTTTCGAATAAATTATTCCTTAAAATGTATTAGCTTTTATTTTGCATGTGAACATGCACATGGTGTGTATGTGGTCAAGACAACTTGCAGGAGTCTGTTCTTTCTTTCCATCATGTGGGTCACTAGAGTTGGAAGGCTGGGTGGCAAGTGCCATCTTGTTGGCCCTTGATTAAATACTCTTAAGTGCCAACCTTCTACAGTCAATAGCTATGACACATGAGTCCCATCCCAAGCCATACTTTTCTTGCTGACTTCCTGGACAAGCTGATACTGATGACGGAATTAAGAAAGAGGGTAAGAATTGAGTATAGTTATTTGTACTTTCAGATTTATCTTAGCAATGCTTCAGTGAAATAAGGTACCGTCAGTGATTTATTAAAAGTTTATTTCATGTAATAAATTATACAATTTATTTTTAAAGAGTCTATAGCAAAAAATATTTTTGGAAGTGTTTCTCCCTTTTGGTACAGGTCTGCATCAAAGACTCATAGCTCCAATCCCCACAGTTACACAGCTAAAGTCAGCCTTCCTTCACCTTTCTCCAAAAGAAAAAAAAAAAAAAGATGGTATAAACACAATCTGGCTTTGTCCAAGGCCTTAGCTTGAACTGTCGACTATTAGCAGGTAAATTACAAAGATGTATTCAATCACTATAAAATTATCATCTTGTGTCACATAGAACAACCATGAGGCCAAAATGAAAGTAATATGTAAGGCAATTTACTAAAGGAGGCAGCAAGCCAGATCTGAGCACTAAGACTATCCAAAGAGTAGAACCAACAGACAGACAAGAAAGCACCATGCACCTGTCTGGATGACCCCCAGTACACACGTATACACACACACACACACACACACACACGTGCACACGCATGTATACACGCACATACAATCACACACAGATACACATGCATGCATACACAGATGCACAAACACACACACACACTTCTGCTATTAGTGTAGCCAATTGGTTCTTAGCAAATTATTCAGAGATTAGGAAATTTCTGAAATTAACCAACTTCTGTGTGTATAAAATTGGAAATTTTTAACTCCATATAAGTAAGGTCAGTCTCATCAATGTATAACACAAAACCATTTCTGGTTTGGCAGAAATTAGTGCATCTTAGATTTCTAGGCAAAGCAAATCCAATTTTTATAAGTACCAAATGTGTATATATGTAAAACTTTTCTCTGAGAACAATATGAATGGGATTCATCAATGTTTTTCATGGCTGTTTTCAATTGTTGGTCACCTACTTCAGTAAAAAGATATAAAATTGAGCTTGTCAGGATGAAGTCACTAATTCAATATTATCGCCAGTTTAAAATGTGAGTACATTTTCATAAGTCCCACTAAGATCTATGGAATCCATTGGCACAGACATATTCTATAGCTACAACCTCAATGACAGTTCTTCCTGTCCTGTGGTTAAAGAAATGGAGTCATTATTCAATTCAATGTGCTGGGACAAGGCAGTAGAAAAAAAATTAATTTAAATCATATTTAAATTTACCATTTGTACATCAAGGGCCCACTGGTGGAACAGAGCTGGATTACATAGCTCATCTTGTGTAACTCAGTTCAACTACTACCATAAGCCAATAGGAAGCTCACAGTTAACATTGGATTACAAGGCTGCTGTCATGTCTTCCCGACCGTGAGAACGCAACAGCAGTGTGTGTAGGCTGCATTAGTGATCAAACATTCCAGGATTCAGCTTTCTTCTCTAAGCAGACTACTCCAGCCCATTGACTTTAAAAACCAACCTCCAAAATCTACCTTACAGCCTTAGTCATAAGAGGAGTTGGGCCAGGAAGACAGTAGTAGTGTCTCAGGCAGTGCCTGGAATGTTCTCCACTGCCACAGTCTGCGAGCAGAAAAGCATCCAAGCAGTAAGTGCTTCACAGCAGACACTTGGGTATAGTTCTATAAACACATATATGTGAACATGAGGGAGCTAGGTAAAGGCTGAGGAAAAAGAAAAGCCTATGACAAAGAAATATTTTATTCTTTTAAAAAAAAAAAAAAAAAAAAACAACTGAGCAACCTTAGGGTCAAAGTTGGAGCCAGGAGGAAGAACTGGAATTGAAAACCACTTAAAAGGGAAAGGGTTAATAACCAAAACTGCAAGAGATTTTATGTGCCAGGAATAAATGTTATACCATAGCTATCTTTCACATGTGGGCTCATGTAATTTATCTTCAATTAGAATTATTATCCATTCAGCAGCTGAAGCCCAAGAACTGCTGATACTCGGCAGATGAGGAAGCATCTTCAGTCTCTGGACTCTGGCCTTTCTTAAGCAAAATGATGATCACACAATATAGATCACTTGTTCTAGAAAATCATTTCGGCCTGATGCATAGGAAGCTGCACTGCCAGCATTTCCATTGGCAGCAGCATCTGACCCTCCTGGGCTCCATGGAGACTGGGCTTCTGTAGCTTCATCAGGTCTACAGGGCAGTCCTGAATCCAGCAAGAAAACAGCACACGCCTTTTCAGTCCAGGATTACTCCCATGTAACGAGTTACTGTAGCTACTCATGAGCCATTTCAGTGTCTGGTCCACTGAGTACAGAATGTATTTAGGAACCACCTAGATATCTTCAAGGGAGTTATCTCCAGCCAGCAAACCTTCACTTCCATGGATATCAGTGGCTTACATAGCCCAACTTACACAATCAGCATCTGGCTGAACTCAACTTTATAAACCCTCTATGAACGACCCCTTTTCATACACAGCTCAGTGCCAACTAATACAAGCAACAGAATCCAGAGGCCAACACATTTGGCCCATTGTGTTGGAAGAGTATGTTTGAGGAGACATTATGAGTGTTTGTTTCACTTCGGAGAACTGGCTCCTGTTTAGAAAAGCAGGTCACCCTTTACTAAAGGAATCCTCTTACAGCATTTAATACACTATGAGCAAATTTACAAAGCCATTTTCCCAAATTATTTCTCCATAGACCCTTTTCCCCATGAGTATGTCTTGGGTAGAATGACACTCCACAGAGCAGGTCTGAGAATATAGCTTTGGCATGGTGGTCTAATTCCCCAGTCTGTTTTTTGTTTAAATTAACAAAAATCACTGTTAGAGCCATTGAGCCATACACACACACACACACACATAGTACTACAAACCTAAATATTCTTTCTGCCTATATAAAACATACATTTGCAGTACTGTATAATTTTGACAGTCCTGATGGCGGCTGTGCACAACACCTGAGTGAACTAGTCAATTCACAAAGGCCGCTTAAAGCCAAGACAGTATGGGGAATAGTTTTCAGTTGTCCAAATGGAAAAATGAGCAGACTTATAAAAAACCATTTATAGCAACTTGTTTAGAACAAACGGTGCTGGCTGTTAAGAGTTTCTATGCAGTAAACTTGGTAACAATCACAGAGCTGTCCTTTTTGATATGCAGTTACATGTCACTGATATGGTCTAAAAATGTATAATTTGCTGATTTTATATGTATGTGAACAGTATGACTCATAACTAACAAACCAAGAGAGCCATCTCATCACTAGGTGTTGTACCTCATGGGACCACTGACTTCCATGCAGCCCACCACGAACAGCAATGCCATCAGGCAGCGCAGGAGCAAGCTGCCACACAAAGCGACTTTACTGAGGGGCTCGCTTCCATGACTCATATCACTACTGACATCTGGAGAATTCTCTTGTGGAAACCATGTGCTGGACAGTAAGACAGACATTGAGCAGAACCACCGGCTTCTACCATTTAATGTCACTAACACCCACTTTGGGTCTTATATATGTTGCTTATATAATCAAGACAGTCTAGTTGAGAAAACTGCCCTTAGGTTTACATTAAACTATGTCTTGCCTCTGCTCCCTTAAGGACTCCCTCTTACAGGCACAGACAGCTAAACAAGCACCTAGTATTTAGCAACACTGGGAACATCTTTCTCAATTCTGTGTGATCAGAAACAAAAAAGAAAAAACATCTTTGAATGCCGGAGAACAACTAAGAAGAAGCACTCTGTATTTCAATAAGAATTACATGTAACTTTACAGTTTATATTAGTAAGAATCATCTGAATTGTGTTGTTTAACTAATATAACAATCAGATAATGTTCGTTGTGACTGCATGTTATAACCTGTGAAGAATGATAAGGACTGAGGTATTCTAAGGATAAAAAAACAGCAATCACCAACAGCTACCCTCAGACCAGTCTCTTCCTTGACAGAACATTCTCTATAAAATTCTCAATTCAAAACTTTAAATATATCCTTTAAAGTGCTTGTATGAACCGTAGCAAAAAGAAACCTGTGTCATGAAAGTTGGTCCTTGTCACCAAGCACACTATCGAGTTTCAAAGCCATTTCCTCAATGTCCACATCTCCAGCTCTGTTACTGTCGTCAGCTACAGACACAGCACTTGCTCTATTTTGTTCTCTTCTTAAGGTGTTTAAGCACTTCTCAAGTCTCTTTATGAACAAGTCCACATCCTGCATCTTCATCCCGATGGCTGCCGCCGCATTGAGGTAAGCACAAGGGTAATTATCTGTATGGGACATGAAGCCTTGAAAAGTGTGGCCACTCACAGTTTGCACAGACCCAAGAGGCACAGCCCTGAAAGGGAAAAGATTCATCAGCCTGATGATGCTAATAGATGCCGCCCAGAAACAAGGCACCTGTCTCACTAGTCACATAACCACAGGCTAAGACGCTGAGAAACGGCATAAATCATGACCTCTGCAAACAAACTGCTTAAAATGAAATTGTAAAATACAATTAAAGAGTCCTGCCTAGCGACGACCATTTACTCACCTTCTATAACAGAGAACAGGAACCTTAAGGAATCCCACCATTTTCACATCTTCTTCAAGAAGCAATAAGAAATTTAGTTTTGTGTCAAATCTAGACTCTGACTTCAACTGTGTAAGCCAAACTGCTTTGGTTTACTGTTACCTCACCATCAACAAAAGAGAATTCTAATCAAGCAATCAGCACGGTTGCTCACAGTGAGCTCTAAGACCTATGTAACTGTTTCAGTGGGTGGAGGTCACCAGACAGCAAAAGCCACCTTTAAGGTTGACTTCCACAGCATTCTTAGACATAGGCAAATTTCTAATCTTTTACTGTGTAAGAAACCAATTATAGGCCGGGAAGTGGTAGCACTTACCTTTAAGCCAGTACTCAGGAGGCACAGGCAAGGGGATCTCTGTGAGTTGGAGGCCAACCTAGTCTACAGAGTGAGTTCAGGACAGTCAATGCTATTTTGCAGAAACCTTGTCTCGAAAATCCAAAAAAGAAAAAACAACAAAAGCAAGCAAGCGAGCAATTAAGATCAACCCACTCATAGAGACAAACAGTGGCCTCTTACAAAACCATTTTAAAAGCATCAAAACTATGCAGCATATAGACAGTTTCACAAGTAAAAGGCTAAACTGACCAGCCAGGCCTGGTGACACACACTTTTAATCCCAGCACTCAAAAGGCAGAGGCAGGCTGCTCTTTGTGAGTTCGAGGCCAACCTGGTCTACAAGGCAACTTAAACAAGTTCCAGGACAGCTGGGTCTAGGCCTGTTACACAGAGAAAATCTGTCGCAAAAAAAAAAAAAAAAACCAAATAAACAAAAAGCTGAACTGACCTACATTTGTTTTTTTCTTTGAACAAGCTGTCACTCCAGCTGTGGTTAACACTGGAAGGGACAGGAGGATTCAGAGGCCCATCAGAGTACATAGCTAGACACTACTAGCTCAAAAAAAAAAAAAAAAAAAAAAAAAAAAAAAAAAATGGAGCCAGAGGGATGGCTCAGTGGTTAAGAGCTCACATTCTTCTTGCAGAAGACCCAGAGGATCCAAATTCCATTAGCACCACCCACATCAGCTAGCTCATAACATGCCTATGACTCCAGCTCCACAAAGATCTAATCAAAGTACAAATAAAAACCAAGTCCTTTAACACGGGCATTTTATTCTCTGCAAGTGTGGAGACATGAATAAGAATGGTCTCCATAGGCTCATATATTTGAATGCTTGTCATCAGAGTGACAATACTTAGAAGGATCAGGAAGTGTTGTCTTGTTGGAGTAGGCATGGTTTGTAGGAGGAAGTATGTCACTAGGGATGGAGTTTCGAGGCTTCAGAAGCCCAAGCCAGACTCAGTGGCTCTCTCTCTCCCTTTCTGTAGCCTACAGATCAGATGTAGAATTTTGGCTACTTCTGCCTGCCTGTCCCCATGCTCTCTGCCATGATGAAAATAGACTAAACCTCTGAAACTGTAGGCAAGTCCAAATTAAATGCTTCCTTTCTAAGAATTGTCACAGTCATAGTGTCTCTTCACAGCAACAGAAACTGATTAAGACTGCTAGTCAGAGTAAAATGCTTTCACAGAGATGTGACAGAAAGCACTTAGAGCAAGATCCATCGCTTTTCTCTAATGTAAAATACCTGATTTTCACGCCCATGTACATGTATGCTTCCAAGATAGTACTTGGTGAGGAAAAGCATAACTCTTTTAGTTTAGTGTTCTGGTTAGTTTTTATTGTTAACCTAACACAACCTAAAGTCAATTAGAAGAGGGAACCTCTAACCAGATTGGCCTCTGGGCTTCTCGATGGGATATTAATATGACTGCTAGTTAATGTAGGTGGGTCCAGCTCACCGAGGGCAATATTATCCCTAGGCAGGTGGTCTGGACTATTTAAGAAAGCTAGCTGAATGAACAAGTTAATGAACAAGTCAGAAAGCATCTTTCCTCAATGGTTTCTACTGCAGCTCCTGCTTGAGATGCTACCCTGACTCCCCTCAATGATGGAGTACGACCTGGAATACAAGCTAAAGAAACACCCTCCTTCCCAATGTGCTTTTGGTTAGAGTGTTTTAATCACAGCAACAGAAATATAACTAGAACAATTAGAAAACAGTTATTTCCTTAGCAACTTTCCCACTTGAAACTGACTTCTTTCTAGTCTACTATTATAATGCGACAGTACAGCTAAGAAGACTTAGACAAAAATCTACATAGAAGCTGGGCCTGGCAAGACAGGAGTCTTGCAAGGTCTAGGCCTAACTGGGCCAAATAGTAAGTTCAAGTTCAACCTGGACAGCTTAGTGAGAACCTGTCTGAAAATAGAGAGCTGGAGATGTATCTATAGTCAGGTGCTTACCATGCATGCCCTGGGCCCTCGGTTCACTCCCTAGAGCTGCAGGAGCAGCAGCAGCAGTTGTAACAACTCCTCATCCAGAGAGGTAGTAAAACAAACAAGACTCCTGTCTTCCTGCAGTTTGACCAGAGTCCAGAGGTGGGGTGTTAACAGTCTCACAGGTTCATTACCTAATTGTTCTTTGGCCACAGTGAAGCCTCAGGCATGGCTCAGTATACAGTGAAGGACTACTAAAGAGAAGTCCTTGATTAAACTTACTTTTCTTTTGAAAGAAAAGTCAACATACTTTTATTGCATAGAACCTGAAACCCTTATGTGGTGTAAGGTGGGGTTAAGGAGTCAGACAAAAGAATATTTATCTCACCAAATCACCATGCAGGACAGAAAAGGACAAGAAGAGTTGAAGAAGGAAAAGTTAAGAAACTGGAATCAGTAGAAAGCCAAGCACCAAAACCCAGGAGGTACCAAGGTCAAAATGACAGCACCTTTGCCTCAGACAGCACTTGTATCACCAGGCTTTCACTTGTTGGTATGCATATAAACTGTTCCTTCCTGAATGTTCCATCTGAACATTCAAGTTCTTAAAATGCAGAAAGTGGAGCTTTGAAGTTATTAAGATTACAAAAGCCTTGAAAATCCATTAGTAAAACCATAGGATGAAACCAAAACAGGTCAAAAAAGCTACACAAGTCCCTGCTGGCTGAGGGCAGACACAGATCATGCCTAGAGGTGACAACAAAGGCAAATAAACTGTCTCTTAAAGCTCCTCACCTGGCTCCAGAAACGTGTCTGGTAAAAAGCATTGACCCAAGCTGGGGGACAGCTTTGTCATGCTGCTCATCTACTGTCCTGAGTGTCATAGCTAGGAGAGAACAAAAACAAGGGTAATTCAACAAGCTTGGATTACAAAAACACCCAAGACAAATAATGAGAAAGAAACTACTTTCATTCATCGTTCCATAGAATAAGAGCACTTTACTACACTTGATAAATTACAGCAAGGATTGCTTCCATATCAGACAAGCACAATTTAAGCAAACAAGTTCACAAACCATGGACAAAATTTCCGTATCACCATGATCAATGGAGCTGCTAACTGAATCCAACCAAGTTGGAAGGACTTAAGCAATATGTATGCATATTGTCTCAGCAGGACTAACTCCTACATACACAAATGTACAACTGTCATTCTGAGACCTCATGGTAAACTGCGTCCTTGGCTCCCACCACTGCCATGGCCATTACTTATTGAAGACTGGCTTGCCAAGCTAGACACTTTGCAAACCTTGTTGTATTGGCTGGTTTTATGTGCCAACTTGACACAAGTTAGAGTCATCAAAGAGAAAGGAGCCTTACTTGAGGAAATGTCTCCATGAGATCCAGGTGTAAAGCATTTCTCATTTAGGAATCAATGGAGGAGGGTCCAGCCCATGGTGGGTGGTGCCATCCCATAGCAGGTGGTCCTGGGTTCTATAAAGTGGGCTGAGCAACCAAAAAGCAGCTCCAATCCATGGTCTCTGCATCAGTTCTTGCCTCCAGGATCTTACCCTGTTTGAGTTCCTGTCCTGACTTCCTTTAGTGATGAACAGCAATGCAGAAGTGTAAGCCAAATAAATCCTTTTCTTCCCAACTTCCTTTATGGCCATGGTATTTTTATTGCAGCAATAGAAATCCTAAAACAATGGTCTCAACCATTCCTAAGCAATCTTGCATGATAGATTATTTATTATCTCTATCTTAGAGATGGGGAAAAGGGATTGGCAACTAAAACATGGCAGAACTGATATTCCCAACACCACCTGCTAAGTGGACAAAAGATTAGGGGCTTTGTTATTAGGTGTTGGTACCCATATGGTTCTCCATGAATGCACATTCCAAAATGGCTTCAGTTATACATGATTCACTTTTCTGAACTGGATGAGAAATATAAAATATATTCACAAACTAATTATGAAGCTTTTAAATACTTAGGTATATACAAGTCAATTATTGACTTTTTAAAAATGCTTTTTATTTATGTGTTTGTTTTGGGGCATCTACAAGAGGATGTTAGATTCCCTAGAGCTAGAGTTAAAAGGCAGTTGTGAGCTGACCTTGACAGAGCTGGGAACTAAACTCAAATCCTCTGGAAGAGCAGCATCTTAACCACTGGAAACCCCTCTAGCTCACTAGTCTCTTCAATAGTCCCTGAACTGCATAACAGAAACATTAGTTCTTATATCAGCAGATCAATTGATGACAGCAGAGGCTGAGGAAAAGAAGCAAAGGCACTGACAATGCTATGCTGGATGCTGGAGCTTTGTTAACTGAACAGATTTTCATTATAAGAGGCAAGCCCTAAATTACTATCTGTATATTCATTATATTTACTATTAACTCTGATTCCTTCACTAAACAGGCTTTACCTTAGAGAAATTAAAGCATTTCTAAAGGCTAAGCACATTTTAAGTTATCACTGAATATTGGGATGGATTTAGAAATACCAGCATAATCAAAACAAGTTCATTATTTCTATAAATGACAACTGCCTCCTAAGATATTTCAGGCATACTTTCTTTTATTAAGGAAGAACATTACCTAAAGATATAGGGTTGTGAGGTGTCTGTAGCAGTCTTTCATTGTAGGCCTCAGCCAACTTCTTCAGTTGGGTGGACAAATAGACAAACATTTCCTGAAATAAAAATACCGCAAATAAATACAACTCAACCTTAATACAAAACCTGACTGGTATGAAACGTATGCTATCTACCATCTCCCATGTCTCTCCTATGCCACAATACAGTGAGATTCAGAACCACTGCGAACAGCAGACTGGGGGAAAGACAGCCCAGCCCACTGCTCGTCTTGGGCTATAATATATCGCATCTCTGCAGAACTTTCAGAGTTGATACTTCAGAATTCTTTTAATGGGAAGACCAGCATATTGCAATGTTGCCCAGACTAGAGGTAAACTTCTGATTCTCCAGTCTCAGCTTTCTAAGTAGCTGGGATTTAAGTATATACAATACATCTGGCAAGAGCAAGCACTCTACCCAAACAGCCATCTATTTCTGCACACGCTACCAGCCCAACTCTTCCTCCCTCTGCACTGTTCTACACAGAGTCCTTCCACACCATTAGTTCCTGTTCTTCTCAGATGACCTCCTCCTGTTACTACTAAGAAAATCTCTCCAATACTAAGTACTTACTACGCAAGTTACATAGTAAGTGGAAGTTTAAAAAGTGTACTGCCTGTGTGTTTGCATGCATGTGTGTGTCCCCAGGTCAAACTAGAGGTCTTGTGTGTGCTAAGTAAGTGCTCTACCTCTTTGCTATATCCCCAACCACAAATCTATTCTGTTTAAGGTACACATAGCTAAAATGAACAATTCTCTTATCTCAAGGACTACAATAACCAAAACTAAAACTTACTCTACTTTGCCCATAGCAGAAAGTGTAATAAATGTTTCTAAGTCTAAAATGTCACCCACACAGACACAGCAGTATAGCTGAGTCAGCAGCTATTTAAACTGAAAAGTTATTTTCTTCTGCTTCTGCTTTTGAAAAGGTGCAAAAAATGAAAACCTACCCAAATACATTTGCAGTTGGATGAGTCTACTTTACTGACCTCCATCCACAGTTAGACATAAATTCTAAAGAGACTCCAAGGCTAACAGCAGAAATGACACTTCTTGAGTTCAAAGGCCACAAAAGCTGCTTCTGCTTTCTCCCTAAGGTAGCTCTCTCAGCAGCTTTTCGGGTCTAAAGTCCACAGATGAGCAACTCTATCTGGTAACAGATAAAAACTAAGAGAGGAGGGAGAATGCTGTCCAGTTTTATGAATTACCAGTTCCTTACAGGTACAAAGGCCTTACCTTGCTGACAATATATTCTCACCTAAAATGTTATACGAATCACCATTCTTAAATTTATAAGAACAATTCTTAACATATCAGAAACATAAAATATTAGATCACTAAATTAGTTCTTTTTATAAAAAATTGCTATTGTTATCTGATAGATGTGGTAAGACATCCTCTTGTCATAAGTATATAATAAAATGTATATAAAATATATTATATATTTATACNCATTATTTTTTAAAATATGGGTGTTTTGTCTGCATGTATACCTGTGTGCCTGGTGCCTGTGGCCCAGAGGAGGCTGTTGAAAGCCCCTGAAACTGAAGTTTCAGAGGGTTGTGAGATGCCATGTGGGTACTGGGAATCGAACCCAGGTCCTCTGGAAGAGAATCTCTTCAGTCCTTATTTTCATGTCTTTCTATTCATTACTTTCAACAGCACCTACATTTTCAGAGCTATGTTCAGCAGTAATTCATCTAGTAACTAATATTTTTTAATGAATTATTTTTTCTGAGCACATTTATTAACATTCAATGTTTGCCTGTATTTCCAAATACATCCCTTTGTGCAAGCTACACTTGATAACGACAGCAACAATTACCATATACAGCTCCCATAAATCTGCCTCATATTGAAAGATCAGTATTCTACTTTATACAAGTAGCCAAAATGTTTATAGAAAAAAAAGTTTCTGCTTACTTATTTTTTCCTGTATAATTTATAACTTCATTAAACTATAATTAAACATAATCTGAGAAACATTAAAGACAACTGTGGTCATTTTCACAAATGGGACAAAGTTATGTGAAAAAGGTATCTTTTCTTGGACATTTTGTATATTTTACTGGATTATCCTCAAATCAATATTCTAATACTCCTTCAAAATGTAGCACATGTAAGAATTAAATGGAAGTAAAAATACCAAGAACTGTATGGCAACTAGAAAAATTCACAATCTCTTACCGCGGCATCAGTCCCTAAAAGTAGAATTCATGGGTTCTGGGTGTGTCTTTTCATCTACTACAAAGTACAAAGTTGCTAATTTTAAATGCTCTGCATTAAAAAAACAAAAAAACAAAAAAACAAAAAAACAGTCCCTTATTTCCACATAGATAAGAGATGATAATGTCTCTTTATCTATAAAATCTTAACTTTTATCAGTATGTCTAACACTCAATAGCCGCCAAGAATTGCCCTTTATGTATCCCTATGTCCCCCAGCAACAAGGCTACCTTCGTCTTTGATTTATTGTTAAAGAAACAAAGTCCTTTGGTTTATGTACTTCAATGCAGAAGCCCAGTTTAAAATAATCTCCTATTTTAAACTGTGGCTGTCATATCCATAGAGTGGACCCTAACGAGAACTTAATTTGTACCTGAGCTAACTTTTCCTGAAGTTACCTAGAGGGTACCTGCAAATGTAACCATGCACATAAAACATTGATAGAAAACTGAATTTGTGCATGTTCATTTCTAATCCACTAATAAAGTACTTTCAATCAGTTCTATCAATCACCGGCTAGTCAGAGGTTCAGAGTTATCTGTTGAGATCTGGTCTCGCCATGAAGCCTAGACTACCTTACCCTTCCGAGTGCTGGGATTACAGGTACATGTCTCCACCCCTAGCCAGAAATCAGCTTTTACTGTAACTAACATAAGGAGAAAAATCTTTACTATAAAGATAATCATAAGGTAACTAAGTCTCATATATCGTTAATGTTTAACTCAATTTTTAAAACCTATCTTCGAATGAAGCTCATGCTCAACAACAAATATTTACAGAGTCTTTACTGCGTGTAGAGGCTGTAGGAGGTAAGCGAACCTCAACTGCAGCATACTGAACTGCACACAGGCCACAGAGTAGGGTCCTAATGTCCTATTAATATCACCACACTTTAAAATATCTTTCAGGATACCGTATAGCGATCCTACACTAACACTGAGCTAAGCAGTTTTACCTGATGCATGAAGGTGCTACAGAGCTTGTACTATTTTCTGCTACCGTTAAATCTATAACTGACATTTATTATAAAATACTTCTGTAACAGGAGAGATTTATAAGCAGCACAAGCAAATGTGTATAGAAAGATCTTACTTTCAAGAAATGAAATAATATTGATTTTCTATGTCCCTTGCGCTGTATTTAACTTAATTTTAAAAGACTCTCACTACAGATAAACAGAACTGTATACCTGAATGCTAATGTCAGCTATGTTTCTAGAATATAAACACAAAACCTTATACTTTTCATGAAAAAGGAACTCAATTATATTACACATTATCTTTTGTAAGGGCTTTGAATCGCAGGCTGAAACCCAACATCCAGACTATCCCTCACTAGAATCCAGATGTGCATAGTTCATCAAACTTCCAAGAAAATGTCTGTGCAACACGCTACATCATGTGATGGGGTAGGAGAAAATGGTGTTCCATGTCTGTCTCAGAAAGTAAGGAACCATGCGTGGACAGATGGACAACAGCATGGATACACATCCACACACAGAGATACCCACAGCTGAAAAAATTGATACTAAATATTGTGGTCTCCACTGTGGCTGCCACCAAGGACCGACACGTGTTCAACAATGCTTGCCTCAATGGCAAAAACACTGCTTTCAAGGTGCTGAAGTCTCATAACCAGGCCCCAAATCAAACATTGACAAGAGATTCAAGAATTCCACTTTCAGGGCACAAACAAACTCCTTCTTCCAAATTTAGCTCTGGTTAAACCACTGCTGTTACAATCTAGTGTTCTAGAACATGGTTTATCCTCTAAGCGTCAGCTCACAAGTTCTAGCCCCAGAACAGCCATTCTACTACACTCTTCTGAACTTGCCCGATTCAGCAGATACTTGCAACAATAAATGACGGTCTGCCACCCTGGTCAGCAAAGTATTTTTCTATAAAGAGAGCTGGGCAGATAATGGGCTTCTTTGGAAGCAAGGCAGAAGTGGACAGACTTCTAAGGCTGATCTTCCTTTTAGCATAAGAAAACTCAAAGGAACAGTCGCTTGTATTTTAACCTCTTTTCTTCGAGGCCTCTTCGTTAAACTCCTGGTCATTCCTCCCTCTATGAAGCAGATGCACTGATCAGGAAGGGGCTAAGGGCAAAGAGGCTCAATTCACACACAAAGTTCCACTCTCTGATCCTTTCACCCTTCAAAAAGGAAAGCTTGAGGAAAGGAATGGCTTCCAGCTGAGCTCCTGTCTACTCAATGTGACAAAGGTAAAGCCTTTCCTGAAGAGAGATAGCTGGAAGAAATAACCTCTAAAAATACCATTGTGGGGAATAAGGGCACAGAATAAAAAGAAATCCCAAGTTTTCCTTTAACACCCCTCTTTTAGTTCACAGAGCAGCAGTAACATAAAAAGGCGCTCTCAGTGATGGTTTATAAATAGCTCGGGCTGGCGCAAAATAGCTTTGCCTCGGCTTCTCCACAGCTGAGCCAATAAACTACCATGATGAAATGTTCACAGCAGAGAGAGTCCATTTAGACAAAAAAAGCTATATTTCTGCACCAAATCCAATATAAAAAAGCAATATTTATGCTACATTTACGCAGTTGTACTTATGGAGGACATACACATTTTCTGCAGGAAGACCTACTATGTGGAGACATTAAAGAACAATTATTTTTTCATGCAGTGTCAGAGTTCTCAGATCAGTATTTTAGTATTCTGGAAATTACTCCATTAGACAGGCTTTGTTCTAAGTAATTCTATACAAAGAATTTTAAATAAAATCAATTAGTGCATTTGAGAGCCTCTGGGGTTTAAATACCTCCTCTAGATAGAATGGGAGGGTCACCAGATCAATCATCATCTTTATGGCTCAAATGCCTAGGAAAGAGGATCGATCACTCCCTCGGTGCTGTAGAAGTAACTGTAAACATGAGAAGACAGTGGTTCAGACACAGGGGCACGAGCAGCACCCAGACTCAGTCTTCACCAGCAGTTCTGGGACTTGAAAGTGGCCAGTCAATCTTTCTGCAAGCTCATCTTCCCAGATCACAATTTCATATGCAAAATGGAGACAATCCCTACAAATGAACTTGATGCACATCAAAGAATGGATACAATGAACCAAGCAGGGGACCAGTGGCATGGCTGAGTCGGCTGTGCAAGCTCGACAACCTGAGCTCAGTCCCTGGTACTCACAGTGGAAGGTGAGAACTGTTACGAATAAAGCATCTGTTAGTTTCTTTTAAAAGGCTGGCTCTCACTATGATGACCAAAACTTCCTGGGCTCCAGTGATCTTCCTTCTTAGCCTCCTCAGTAGCTGGAACCACAAAGCTCATAACTTTTCTTTTCAAGGCCAGCATAAGTCCAGCATTTCAGCAATGATGGAGGGATTTATTATTTTAGAATAAGGAGGTGGCTGACTCCTACTGGCTCTTCCACCGAGGACTAGTCCTTCATACCATAACAAGCCTTCAGGCTTCCAAATCACTCAAAAGAAAACTTTTCCATTACTCTTTCAAGAGCCTCTATGCCAGAAGTGGCGACAGATGCCTGTAGCCCCACTGCTCAGGAAGCAGAGGCTGGAGGACTGCCCACTGTATGAGGCCTGCTTTGTCTACATAAAGCAAGCTCCAGTCAGTCAGGGCCTCCCAAGACCCTGTCCTAAAAGAAAAGGCAGAGCTGGTAAGCCTGCAAAGCAGGTAAAAGGCAAGGCGACTCCTCCTCCTCCTGATGACCTGAGTCCAATCTCTGTACCCACAGACTGACCCTGACCCCCACACATGTGCCATGGCACATGCACGTGAGCACACAAATAAATGCAAAAGAAAATTATTTAATAAAAATGAGTAACAAAAAAGGAGAGCCCCTCTACCTTTAGGTGATAAATGAACAAATAATTCCCAATACAGATGTTTCTAAATAACAAATACTAATAGTAAAATAATGCATCTGAACTATTTCTCAGCATATCTGGACAGAAGGGATGATTAGCTTCTACAGGACAAATAAGAGATGGAAAAAACCCAACAGTGGCTCCTATATAAGTGAGATATACAGGCTAGAACACTGGCATTCAACAAGGAGCAAACCTCACCTTTCTTTCCTTTAACAGTTTCTTGTAGCCATTGCAGCCCAGTGACAACAAGGTGATGAGGACGTCTAAGGATGGCGAAGCTGAAGCTCTTCCTGAAAACAGAGGGACAGGGCATATGCAGGAGGACTGATGGGGAGGCTCGAGAAATCAACTCATCACAGCAGACTATATGCACATATATTTTTGTTCATTAGTTAATTTTTCCAGAAAACAAGTTATCTATTTACCTGGATACATCTTGCTAATTTCCTGAATGAAGGATTCATTAAAGCCAGCAATTATAGCACCACCTACTGGAACCATAAAATTTTTGTCCAAGCTCTGAACGAAAGCATCGATTCTACCAACCCGAGCCCCCTAGAATCAAACAACATACGGGTCACATGTCAGTCACTAGGACAGACAACAACTTCTATTAAAGAGCAAAGGCCACAACAAAAATGTCATACAAAAGATACATACAATTTAATTTCATTCCCACATTTACAAAGGCTAATTTTACCTTAATTAAAAAGTAAAAATGAGAAACAGTGCATAGACATTTGTTTAAAGGCAGGTGAAGGGATGAAATTTTCTATGTGGCAGTGCAAGTCCAGGGTTTACAAACTGAACTCCAGCTTGGGTGGCGCTCATTACACACACAACACCCAGCACACTGCAGTGGACATCAGCTTTCACAGATTAATCACTAAACTCAGCCTGCATAAAGCAGGTGGGGTGTCATTACCAGTGCAAGAGGGAATTCCTCTGAAACAGCTTTTTACCTTAAAACTGAGTATGAGACAAAGCATTTCTCCCATGCCCCACACCTATGACTTTTATAAGGTCTATGGTGATTAAGTAGTTTTAAATACCTAGCATCAGAATCTAATAAACTACAGCAGCCCAAAGTGCCAACCAAGCAGCTAGAAAATTAAGTGTCTCTCTCTGATACTTGGGAAAATCTACTAACGTTTTTTATCTTTTGGGTTTGTCTGTGTTACAGTGCAGGAGATTAACCCCAGGGGCTTCATACAGACCAGGCATAAAGCTCAAGCCCAGCCTTTAAACAAGCTCTACTTTCATGACAGCTCTGATCACAAAAGAGAAAACCCAAATTTTATGTTTATCATCAACCATGGCAATATCATCTGTATATTCCTGGAAGTTCCAAAATCAGTGTTTCTCCATAACTTGTGATCCTTAACATGTGATCTTAGATGGTCTCAAGGCAAATGAACTTCAAATGGAAGTCTAATATCCCAGCCCAGAGCTGAACACAGACCTACAGAAATGTGGAGCCAAGTTCTGTCCCATCTGACACAGCTATGACCTTCTGTCTAATGTGCTGCAATTTCCTCCTCTTAAAAAGGAGATACCATCTAAATTTCAACTCAGAGGTTTTTTTCTTTATCTGCAGCCACAGATTTTCAATCTGTATTCACAATCTACATTCCTATTAATATTATAACCACATTTGACCTTCATTTTCACACTTCTTCCCCATTTCTGTATCTCAGGGAGAATGGAAATTGCAGATAGCTGGTCTAATCTGAGAGACCAGATTCAGGCAACAGGTAGAGGCAGTAGAAGCCACAGAAGGGAACAGACAGTCAGAGACCATCGCTGACTGTCTCAGCCTTACTCTTGCCAGGACTCTTATTTCCTAGCAGACAATGAACAGAAGAAACCCATCTCAGAAGGAGAGGACAGCATAAACAACAGAATAAGTGAAGAGAAAGCACAGCAAGTGGGGCCAGGTTGAGAGTGTCCAGAAATACTGTCTAGGCTTTCTGAGAGGAGCAGGAGCCTGACCTGGGAGTGGGCAGACTGAGAAAGGGGAAGCAGACTCCAGACTGCTACACCCATCCTTTCACCATGAAGACTGCACACTCCTTCACAAAAAACACTCAGAAATGGCCACTAAGGAAGAAAATGAAAATCCTAGCAGGACAGAGGCTGCTGGGAAATAGGCTGCAACGCTGTGTCCCCAGCACATTCTGTGGTAGTCACATACTAATGGGAAGTCAGAAAATCTACTGAATGAAATAACAATCGGGTGTGTGGGTAAGTAGCAGTAACACCTACTTTGCACCAATTCTTAACAAGTGAAGTTGCTGCTTCCCACACTTTGGAACTTCACCTTCCATCCTAAACAGTCAATCCCACACACATTTCCATAGCTCTACTATGTGCCCTCTATTAATCTGTCCTAACATCTCAGATTAGGCATTTCAGCAAACAGAACCAGGAGTGTACTTCTTGAAATTACACATACCTAACAGAGAATCTTATCTGCTCAGAACCAGGACTGGGACATCTTTTAAAAGTGCTAAGACATTTCAGGTATAACAGTTTTCTTCACTAATTACATGGTTACTGTGATACTGCTTTCTTGGGGCTTTGTTCTGTTTTAGGGAAACTGGGGGCCCTGGTGGCAGACTGCTATACAACTTCCTCAGCAGCTATGAGACTCAGGTCAAACGCTTAAACCACTGAGCATATTTCCTCATATATAAACAGGAACAGTGAAAATACACCTTAACTTAATAGGATTAGTTTTAAAACATTAACAGCCTGACCAGATGCCTACCACACATGGTAGGTCTTTGGTAAGCTGTCTGCATTATGACAGTTTTGAGTGAAAGTTAACTCTACTTAGAATGTCACAAAAAAGCAGTCAGAACTCAACAAGACTTACACATTTATGTTGTAAACTAACAGTGCTATGCCCTCTCCTCATGTAGGCCAATCTGCAGAAATGTTTATTTACTACTTAAAGACAAGTCCATTTTAGAAAGTAATATAATACCTACGAGACAGCATCTGCATTTGAGAAACATTACACACGTACATGCACGAGCACACGACAAAATGGTGTGCCAGGAAGAGCAGCCCCAAGGATACCTTTCCCATCAGCTCCACAACTGCTCCCCTTAGTTTGGCCCTCCATTAGTATACCACTATCACTCCACTTCCAAGTGTTCAAAAGTATTATGAGCCCCAGAACCCTGAGCAATTCTCAATCAGGGAATAACATCTGAGTAAGTGACTCATCTCAGGCTGCAGAGATAGCTAAGCAGTTAGATAGAGCACAGCTGCTCTAGTGGGAAGAGCAGAACTCCGACCCCAGCACCCACCTGTGCAGCTCACAAACACCTTAAACTCCAGTTTCAGTTTCAAGGGATGCAATGCCTCTCTGGCCTCCTCAGGCCATCTCTCTCCCACATATAAATAAATATTTAAAATGATGTGTGTGAAAACAAATATAGGCATGTGGAAAGTATAAACATACAACTAACAAGGCTTAAAGTCTTTTGTTAAATATACACAGTATCTAAAACTATGTGAAAACAGAAAAATATTCATTACAAATGACTAGCGGTACTTATAAGATAGCTATGATTAAAAATAAAGATAGCTATGACCACCTGCTCCTTCCTTTTATAAACTTTTAGAGATGCTAATGCTTTTGAACTTTGAAAGCGTTAAAGATACAAAGGGGGGAGGAGCAGTGAGATGACTCTGTGGTTAAAGGTACTCACCACCAACCCTGACAGCCCTGGTTCTAACTCTGGAACCACATGGTTGAGGAAAGAACTGACTCCAAAAAGTTGTCCTCTGACCTCCTTATGCATATTACGGCACACATGTGTGAGCATGAATACACACACAAATAAATGTAGTAATTTTCTTAAGTACTAGCAGAAGAAGAGGAAAGGAAGTGCAATTCAATAAAAGCGAGTCACCCATATAAAGTGTTCTCACCGGTTCCAGAACGGAACACTGTATCCCTTTCTTCTGCTCCACCTAGACCTGTGAGGCCACCTTGAAAAGTTAAGGAATGATGAAAAGACACCAAAGGAAAGGTAGGAGTGAATGAGTAAAGGTCATAGAGCAGCAGCTACTAAAAGAGTCTTTAGATCCTGGAAAATTTTTAAATGTTTTGTATTTTTTTTAAGATTTGAAAATATGTTTATGTGTTTACATGGTTCACTCTTACTCTTCCTGTTTTCTTTTTCTTCTATATAAAATATAATCATCAATAATGTAATTCAATACCTTAGAAAAATGAGCATCCAGGGTTTAAAAAAATCTCAGAAAGTTAAGAATGCTACTGAAATCTTTCTGTGCTGATTCAGGACCATCAAAGCTATTTCCAGGGGCAGGAGAAATGAATGCTCATCCAGGAAGAACACTTGTGCAACATGAGGATCAGAGTTTGAAGCCCAGAGCCCATGTAACGGGTCAGGCATTTCACACACACCTAAAACTCTCGCTCCAAAAAGGGTAAAGACAGGAGGACCACTGGGGCTTGCTGACTTCCGGCCTGCTTGAGAAAATTCAACCTATAGGTTCAGAGCGACTCCGCCTTGATGAAATAGGAGAACAATAGAATGATACTCAACACCCTCTTCTTGTCCCCAACTACACAAACAAGCACACACACACAGAGACATATAGGTATGCATACGCTTACACATACAGACACATGTATATACACAAAATAGATGCATAAACAAATCTTTAAAAGTTACTATTCAATTACCATTAGACTACCAAGGAACAATGACTTTTACCAAGAGAGTACTGGTAATGCTCCCCAAAGTAGAGAAAGTTAAATAACTTTCACTGTATTAGACTGTAGAAAAAAAAGTCATAATCCTATAGTATATAATATTAATATAATAAATCACCTGCTGAATGAGATGCATGCACTTGGAAGACTGTAATCCATAAGCGTTGTTGACTACATGCGGAATGTCATAATTAGCACAAATCACAGCCAGTTCTTCTAATCTATAAACATAAACATTTACAGAGAGACATACTCATACTGTGCTTTATAATAATTATGGAAAGTTTTTATCAATAGTGTTAAAGTATGGTAGGGAAAGAGAGAAGGGGATGACAAACTGAATTCCCTCTGTAGTATCTTTGCATGTAATTCATCAGCCTGGAAATACACAGCAAGCACTTTAGAAAACCTTAGAAAGCCTTTCAATGTTACTAATAAATGAAGGAAAAACGTATTTTGAAAAGCTTATGACTTGATACGCGGAGGCACTGTGAGTGTGAGGTCAGCCTAGTCTACACAGCAAGTCCCAGGCCAGCCAGGCTACATAGTGAGACCCTGTCTCAAAGAAAAACAAAACAAAACGAAAGTTTACAATGGGAACTTTTCAATAATTTCCAAATTTCTTACAAAGAACAGAGATTAGATGATGCTTCACAAAGGGCTGCGATTCCCCTTCTTACTGCTTTGACTACTCACAATACTGAAGCTAGTACTGAGAAAATAAATAAGCATATCTGGAAACCTTAAGAAATCTCACAAAATTTAAAAAAATACACTTTCAAGTAGACCTTAATTTTAAAAAGACAAAAAGGGGGGGGGAAGGTTGGGAACTACAACCTTCCTGTACCAAAACTCACCGACATTGTCTAACAACTTGGATACATCCTTTAAAATACTGTTGGCTTAAAATCTACCCTTTTTTACTCTTTCATTTGACACCTCTCATAAAAAGACATTTAAAAGTCTAATTTATGTTAAATATGGTAATGAACCACAATACAGCAGAGGTTCCTTCTCAAAACCCAATACTACTTGTGACTAAAGTCACCTATAAAACAATGTCAGTACACTTCAAAACTATAACTGTGATGCAACAAAATTGATTTCTAAAAAGAAGCTTGGTTTCACAAATAGAATTTGGAAGCAAAGCATTTCTATGCTTCTTTCCAAAAGGAGGTATTTAAAATACATGGCACAGGGAAGCAGAAGCAAATGGATCTCTGTGAACTTGAGGCCAGCTAATTCTATACAGTAAATTCCACGCCAATCAGAGATACATAGCAAGACCCTGTCTCAAGTAAGTAAATAAAGGAGTGGTATGCATGAGATATCTTTTTTCCTAGATGTGAACAAGTATGTTTTAAAACTATAAACAGGAATAAGATCACGTTCATTGCCAGAAACTTTCAATTTGCTTCCTTTAAGTATTATGAACTGTTGTTTGGATGATAATGGGCCCACAGACACATAAATTTGAATGCTTAGTCATCAGGGAGTAGCATTACTTGAGAAGGAATAGGAGGTGTAGCCTTGTCGGAGATGTGTCATTGGGGATGGGCTCTGAGGTTTCAGAAGCACAAGCCAGGCCAGTGTCTCTTCTTGCTGCCTGCGAATCTAGATATAGAATTCTCAGTTACTGCTCCAGCACCAGGTCTAGAGCTGCATGTCACCATGCTCCCTTTCATGATGATAATGGACTAAAACTCTGAAACTGTAAGAAAGACCCCAATTAAATGTTTTCCTTTATAAGAGTTGCTGTGGTCATGGTGTCTCTTCACAGCAATAGAACACTGACTAAGACATGAATAAAACAATCTTTAGGGATGGAGACATGGATCAATCAGTCAGTAAAGTGCTTGCCTTGCAAGCATGAGGACCTGAGTTCAATTCCCCAAACCCACATTAAGAAGTGTGTGCCTATAATCCCAGCACCAGGCAGGCAGAGATAGGATGATTGCTGGGGCTCAAGTGCTAGCCACTGGAACTGAAACAGGGAGCTGCAGGTTCAGTGAGAGACCCTGTCTCAAAGAATAAAGTGCAGAGTAATAGAGGAAGATGCCTAAAATCAACCATTGGGGCACACACAAATACACACACACACACCTGTCTCACAATCAATACCAAGATTTCTTCTGTTACTAACAAAATAGAATTGGAACACTAATGTGGAAGGGTCTTCTGTTTTGTGTTGATTTCATTGGTTAATAAAGAAACTGCCTTGGCCCTTTGATAGGACAGAAAATTAGGTAGGAGAAATAAACAGAACAGAATGCTGGGAGGAAGTGAGGCAATCGCCATGCCTCTCCTCTCTGGTCAGAAGCAATGGAGCCAGCTGCCAGGTCAGAAATGCTGAATCTTTCCCGGTAAGCCACCACCTCGTGATGCTATACAGATTATTAGAAATGGGTTAATCAAGATGTGAGAGTTAGCCAGTAAGAGGCTAGATATAATGGGCCAGGCAGTGTTTAAAAGAATACAGTTTCAGTGTTATTATTTTCGGGTGTAAAGCTAGCAGTGCAGGAGCTGGGCAGAACAAAAAGCAGGCCTGCCTGCACCTCCTACTACAGAACACACATAAATATATTCTTCAGAAGATAAAAGGCATGTTTTTCGTGTGTGCTAGTGAAAGGATAACTTTCTTGAAAATAAGATACCATAACATTAAAGTTATCGAAAATACGACAAACCTGTAAGTAGCTTTTAAGTGATCTACATTAATCAGATGTGTTAATAGGACATAAAAGAGGTATTAAATGAAAGGCCAAGAAAAGCAGGAAACAGATTTTCCATGTGAATTCCACTGTATTCTAAAGCAGAAGCTAATTTTAATAGCTACCAAAAGTGACATCCTTTTAATATTTCTTTTACATGGGTTTCCTACTCAATACTTTTTGATAATTGACCAATAAAAACAAAATAAATGATATACCACTAAAAATAAGATTATAAAATCATAAGATCAAATACACTAACTTTATACTGCCATTTTCATAACCTCACTCATTAAAAGCAATCATTACATCATACAACAAAAAGCAACAAGTGACAACTTGCCAACTACTAAATTCTCTGGAATCTTTTCTATCAGGTATATGTGTAAAACAATACAGTGCCACACACTGAAAATATGACTCAAAATGAAGCAAAACTCCACAGAGAAAAATAATTCAGATAATACAAACATCCACATGCTTGCTGCTTAGAAATTTAAAGTGAGGCCTGGAGAGATGGCGCAGAGGTTAAGAGCACTGGTTGTCCTTCTAGAGGTCCTGAGTTCAATTCCCAGCAACCACATGATGGCTCACAATCATCTATAGTGAGATCTGGTGCCCTCTTCTGGCCTGCAGCACACATGTATGAATAAATAAAGCTTAAAAAAAAGAAATTTAAAATGATTGGTCATTAATAAACTACTACAGAATATGCAATATAATTTTAAAACAGAATTCATAGGCTCATAAATGACCCAAGGCAAATTTTCAAGAGTATGGTTTCAATATGATCTTTCAAAATTTGCCTGTAAAATAATAAAAAGTTAACATGTGGCTATCACTGCCAAACCATGAGTCCACAAACACAAAAGCTTAGCAACCAGAGTCCAAAGTCAACACAATTCTTATTAATTATTAGCACTTCTGTTAAAGATGTTGAAATGAGAACAAGCCAGAGCTTCTGGCAAAAACAGAAATTCCTGTCAATAAACTTAAGCCCTATGACATTTTCAAAATAAAAAAAAAATAAAAAAAACTGTGGCTATCCTTTAGAAAAATGAACATCTGCCACCCCCGTTGTTTTAATTTTCTAATTTATATTATCATCAACCATTTTACATATCTAGCTTAATCTCCCAATCAAAGACATGTAAATAATCCTAAAATACTTTATAGTGACGATCGTTCCTACTTAGTAAATGAATTGCAAAGCCAAAGAAATAGTGATGGGGAAAACTACTAAGCCAGCAATTCACTTGGAAAGGCTAAAGCAGTGAGGACAACACTGAGAGACTTAAAGCAGCAAGAACAAGAAAGCAGACAAATAAGGTGTACTAAGATTTGGATACGGGGATCTCCACCTTCACATCAGCTGTTTTTCCTTCAGCATCAAACTTCTCCAAACCACTACAATAAGTATCCCTAGAATTGACTTATTCTCTCAGGCCAGTACATTCACTACTCACTACCAAGTGTTATCTCGTTGTGCTTGGGAATTAGTGGACAAAGTTTATTCAAAAGAGCATCAAAAGACCAATATTCACAAGTCAGTTACCTATCAGGCACCCTTGGAGCAAAACAGGATGTAGTAGAATGAATGCACAGAATATGATCAGGCCCGAGTTCCCGGACTTTAGCCTCCACGGCATTCAGGTCAGTACGCAGCTCGTCGCCTTCCAAAACATTTTCAATCACCACTGGTTCAAAACCTAAACAAGTCAACCAGAAATCTAAACATTAGTGTCAATTAAATGCAAGATGATTCTAGAACTCTAAGAAGCAAGGCAATTGTACGAAAGAACTCTAAATATTTATTTCACTGACAAGCTTTTCCTCTAGTAATAAAGATGGCTCAGTATAATTGTTTAAATGTAATTGGCCCCCATAAGCTCATAAGTAGTGGCACTATTAGGCGGTGGCCTTGTTGGAGGAAGTGTGTCACTGTGGGTGGGCTTTGAGGTCTTATTTATGCTCAAGCCTCACAGCGTATCTCAGACCACTTCTTCAGCTACTTCTCAGCACCATGTCTGTCTGCACGCCACCACGCTGCAGCATGATAATGGACTAAACCTCTGAAATGAAAGCCACCCCAACTAAATGTTTTCCTTTTTAAAAGTTTCTGTGGTCATGATGTCTCTTCACAGCAAAAGAAACTTTAAGACAATCAGAACTGGCATTAATCAGAAACAAGTCAAAAGGGTGTGAAGAACAACCAGCAAACAGACTGGATCTTTAGCTCTGTGAAATGAAAAGGAATGGAGTCTATAAAATAAGGAAAACACATGTTAACCAGAAGCCTACAGAAGTTAATTGCTCGGGTGTTGATAACCAAAAAGACTACTAGTCCAGTTAAGTTCTGTTTAAAAAAAAAAAAGGAATGAAGCCTACTCATTCTCTGGGAACATTTCAATTTCACTTGAGTTTACGTTTTTCAGAGATAGACATAAATGATAATAAAATTCAAATGCTAAAATAAATAAATCATACCCATAAACTTTGTGTTTTACTGCTAAAGAAAAGTATAAATTTCAGTCACCTGGAGATCATTGACCCATCTCATGGCCCAAGAGTCCTTCAGATTTTTAACTGAAATAATGCACTTAACTAGCATATAATTAAAGATGACCCCACAAATAATTATGCAAACTTTAATGGTAAATGTAAGTATATATAAGCTTACAAATTGCTAAAACAAAGTATGTGCTAAATTTTATGAATACTTTACTAAAATTTCTTTAAAGCATGAATATGGAGTACATTTAATTTTTCATTTACCTATCTCTATATAAAAATCTGAGTTTCCCAATGGATGTTTAAAACATTACATATGCTGTATGTCTTTTACCTGCAGTGACCATGGACTTATAGCAGGACTTCTGGTCTATTCGCGGCCATATGATATACTTGGCCTTAGGTCTTTTGTGTCGCAATGTTAAGAAACACAAGGTTAGACTCATACCAGTTGCCATAGGAACTACAAAGCAATTGGCCACAGAATGAACACCTACAAATAAGAAATAAAGCAATTTATTATCTCATAAACAAAACAAAACAATGAAAAGCCAACATCCTTCTGGAAGAAATGATAAATTTGGTTCATAAAATAACATGGACTGTAACCCTGGTTCTCTTTCTTATTTGCTCTCATGAAAGTCATGGTTAAAAGTCATCCCTGCGGGTGTTTTCTGTCTTGTCTGAAACAGGTTTACATGTGTGCACTTTTAAAAATGCAAATTCATGTTGCTTTGAAGAGATATAAATACAAGACACTAGTGTGCTGTCTACTCACAAGTCACATTATGATTGACATGATACATACCGGCCAGCTTGATGACATTAAGCACCAAAGAATTGGTAATTTTGTTCAAGAGGCTAGAGCCTGCAGCTTTTGGTTGCACAGCAGAAATATCACCAGACCGCCCAATTCCATGGATGAACCTAAGCAAAAAATGGACCAAAAACTGTACAAATACATTTAGTGTTCAAGTAATTAATACACATATTTACAATTAAATAACCAAAAACTAGCAGAGGCAGTCTTCCACTATTGCAAGCACACTTCATAAATGACTACTGTGGAGTAATCCCCAAGGACCACCAGATCAGTCTCTGTTTTCCTGTTGGTCCACACCAACAGACAATACAACAGACCTGTCTAAATCCATATGTGGGTGTTCGTACTGACTTGGTTGACTCAGAAGTTACTGTCTGGAGCCTCTAAGTTCTAGAAGGTCATAAGAAGCACTAAAGCCTTCATCAGACTTCTTGAGGAGTTTGCTAGTGTGTACTGCCTCTCAAAATCCTTACAGGAAGAGACAAGCTGAGCCCTCAGCCACGTAACCAAGTCATCTTTAGTAGAGTGCCGACTCTAACCTTCCACAAAACTACACTCTTAACTGACATGTGACAACTACACCAGACACCCAAAACACTGAGCTGCTGAGCTCAGTTAACACACAGAACTGAAGAAATAGTCATCATTTTAAGCCATTAGCCTTTGGAGTAATCTATTTAAAACCATGGTACAGGGAACATCCTATTCCCTCTTCCCTTCCTCCACCACAGCGGGACAGATTCTGACCTGAATGGGATGCTTCAGAAACTGCCCTGATTTGCTGGTGGTGGTGACAGTGGCCTTTTGAGACGGGATCCCACTAAGTAGCACTGACCACCCTATATTTTAGACCCTCCCCATTTCTGCTAAGTGCTGGGATTACAGGCAGTACCACCACCCTTGGCAAAAACTGTTCTAATTTTTTTAATTATGTTTCTTGAAAATGAGTGTACAAATCTACTTTTAGATGGCCCTATACCCACACTGACAGATGCCTTTGAATGTTCTTTAAAATAAAGAAATAATTCTTCTGTAAACTCATACAGTCAAGAAGATCAGAAAGTGTGTATAAGGAGCAGATCACAGAGCACTAGTGCTGTACCTCCCTATGAGCGCACTTATATGTGAGTCTTCTAATATATTATATATGAACCAAGTTACCAGGGCAGTTAGACAGGAAACTTACATCCATACTCATTATCATAGTTCATGTTAAAATCAAATTTTAGTATGCCTCTAAAACTGTACTTTGATTTAAAAATCAAAAAAAAATGTTTTTACGAGTTAATATTTCTCACAGAAAGGGTAGAAGATGGAAATAAGCAATCATATCCAAAAGCACTATCAATTAATAATTAAAGTTAACTTTTTGCAGGAGGTGGTGGCTCATGCCTTAAATTCTGGCACTCAGGATGAAGAGGCAGGTCTGGAAGAAAAATTAAACCAATTTTCAGGATGGGTTAAAAAAAACTTTCAAAACGAATGCAAATAATGTAATCATCTAATACACCCGTTCCTCCATCGATTGCAACAAAAAGAAGTACTTATAAAGTGGGATTCAGATACTGATAAACTATGCTCTCAAGTTCATTACTCTCCAATGAAACCTGCAAGTTAAGAAGGGTGTGGGGGCACATGTCTTTAATCCTGCCATTCAGGAGGTAGCGGCAGGTAGAGTTCTATAAATCCAAGGCCAGCATGATCTACAAAGAGAGTTCCCGAACAGCCACAGTGACACAGTGAGACTCTTGTCTTTGAAAATCAAAGAGAGAATTAGGCTATCTTGTCAAAAGAAAGACAACTATGATTTATGTCAACTGAAATTAAAAAAAAAAAAGTCTCACCCGCATTAAACATTCTATGATTCTATGTCTTAACTTCTATGATTGGGGTAAGCTGGCAAGGTACAGGTTCAGAACCAAAATGTCTCCCCTGTGTGGGGGCTGTCACCTCCATGACTATTAGGGAAATCCTTCCAGAACGTTCAGAGACCTTGGAGTGGATTACACCTACCCAGAGGCTATCTGATACTTACACTAGGAACGCCTTGCTTTGCTGTAACTGGCCTACCTCCATATTTCTACCAGTGTGTTTTAAAAGTCTTGGTCTATGATTTAGTATTTTCTTTGCTCTATAACTATTTCATTATAAAAAGCTCATGAAACTGTTACACCACAACATGGTGAGCCACTATGTGGTTGCTGGGAATTGAACTCAGGACCTTTGGAAGAGCAGGCAATGCTCTTAACAGCAGAGCCATCTCTCCAGCACACCACAACATGGTATTTGGTGTCACCTGTCACTTGTTAGTATCTCGAGAGGAACTCGGTGTTTTTTTGTATTGACAATATTAAGCTTTTAGAACCAAGCAGATTTCCTAGTTTAAATATTTATCAGAACACAGCACTGTTGACCATAAAGTGTCTGAAAGGGAAACCATCACATATTAGAACTTCAACTCTGGCATGAGAAGCACCTGCTCGGAGTGTTCCCACCTCCTGGTTTCACTTGGTTCCCATGTCCATTTGAAGAGGGGAGAAACTGTGAGTGGAAAATTTCAAATTTACTATGAATACCTTAACCATTTTTAAGTTCCTCCCACTCCACCTGGGGGAGGGGCCCAAAGGCTCTCACAACTGGCATAAGAAACATACCTGTAATGACGACGAGCAACCAAAGCAGAGGCCACTCTCCCTTCCCTTTCTCCCACCCCACAATTACCCAAGAAATTGTTGCTATCCATGACTGCAAGCTCATGCAGAAAGAGCTCAAGTGTGCTTTCATCCCAGCCGTCCTCTGGACACTTGCCCTTAAAAAAAAAATGGTGAAGATATTTATATTCAGGAAAATTATCATTCCCTAAAACCCCACACCGATGGGCCGGAATTTTTTAATGTGTTTTGTGTTATGTCCGTTGACTCCCCAAATCAAAAACAGACTCAGCAACTATGAAGAAACTGCCAGCTGACCGAACGTTCGTATTCTATTTGACTACAAGCTAGAGACTGAAAATAGATGGAATCCAGACACTTAGGTTTGCTAGGATTCTTAAATCCCAGTTAAGTTAGGGAACGGTCAAGGCGATGCCCTCAGTGAGGAGTTTTCAAACTTCGGGGGCACTGAAGTTCAGCACTGCGGCCAGGAGCAAGGCCCGCCTGAGAGGTCGGGGCGGAAAGCTGCCGGCTGGAGTGCGTTTCCCAACAACACACCGTGCCTTCCCGGCCATGCCTTCCCCAACCGGCCCAGGCTGGCGAAGACCCGGACTTTGGCAATTCCGTGGACACCGAGGAGCACGCCGCCCCGCCCCGCCCCTCCCCTCTCCTCCCCGGAGACGCAGAACCAGGGCACCGAGGCAGGGGAATACCTGCTCTAGAAGCAGCTGGATGAGGTGCTCGTGCGCGCGCCGAGCCTCGCGGCCCTGCCTCACGTATGCCGGCGAAACTCGCCGCTCGCCCGCCGCGAAGCTCTCGGGGTTCATGACAGCTCCCACAAACTACACGCCGAGGCCCAGGATGCAACGCGCCGCCCGAACGGTACGGGGCGGCCGTGGACCCAAAATACCCCAGGCCGCCGGACTCGGCTTCCGCGTACGGGCAAAGTCCGCTACCCGCGCACTTGCCTTCCCGTCCCAAACACACACACCTCGCACACTCCACACACACACCCACCACCATCACCCTTGAGCATTCCTAAGGGAGTTGGTAAGTTTAGCGGGTTTCAGGCCGGAGGAAAGGAGCATTGACTTGGGCTAGGTAAACTCTCTCAGAGACAGGAGCATTGCTAGGTCTTTGAGAGAGGGCAGAGAAAGCAGAAGTGTCCTTGTGTGGGATCCTTAAGAAATGAAGATTTCTGATCCGCTCCAGTCATGTTGTTTCAGTCTTCCCCAGACTGTGTCAGAGCCCAGAAACTTACATCCATGCCTTGATATGTTTCAACATTTACTGCGGCCGGACAACCTTATGAAGTGATAGAGCCCTACCTACTTCTATGGTGAATTTATCTCGTGGTACTTTTTTCATTTCAAATTATGTGATAGTCTGCAGTAATAGAATCCATCACCCTACTATTGGAAGAGAGCCTCGGGAGTGTCTTCCCTGAGTTCTGAAGCTTTCTGTACTTCATTTAGATCTACAGAATTCCTTCGAGAACCTTGTACTAACGCTACTCACTCATAAGGGTATCTTAAGAATGTAGTACTCTACACAATGGAAGAATTCACCAATGGCAGAACATATGTATTTGGTGGCAGCAAGACAGCAAATATGGCCTATGAATTCCCCATGACTCTGAGATGTTTGAGGGGAGAAAAGTGTCTCATCTCTGTTGGAACCCACAACCAAAATGGACAAGAAGTTCAGGGATTCTGTGATGCACTCCTGTTTCTTAGGTTGACAGCCAGACAAAAATAAAGACCCATTTGAAAAGAAGGGATATGTGGCAAATAACGAAAATGTTCTGAGAGGTCTCGGTGCCAAACCAGAATCTTTGCCCATTAATAATCCTTGACCATATAAAGGTCACAGCTCTTCTGCCATTCAAAGACTCCATTGTACAGTACCAGTGTTTCATCCCTTGCCTTTGAAAAGAAAAAAATAGGGGAAGTGTAGTTGGACCTTTTACTGAGTTAATCCACGGGCCTCCAAGGGCAGTTGCTTGGGGCTATCAGATATCTTCAAAGGATATCACGTGTCTCTATGAAGTCACTCATTGTAACAGAGACAAACTGGTCCCTCTCCCAAGTCAACATTAGTTGTGAAGCTGTACAAATATCACTGAGGTCAAGTGAGGATCATGTGTAACCTGCCTACAACATAGTCTAGGAAAAATCTAAATAGTGGGCTGAACTGTGACCTCACTAGCCTTTATACCATTTTTAGATTGACTTTTAAAATATCTTCTAGCTATTGTATGTCTGCTTTCAGGGTGGTCTACCGTATTTCCTTGCCAAAAGCAACAACCTTGACAGTCACTGAAAGTTACCTGATTTTGTTTTAACCTGGGTGGAAGGGAGGAAGAAAGGAAGGAAGGAAGGAAGGGAGGAAGGGAGGGAGGAAGGAAGGAAGGAAGGAAGGAAGGAAGGAAGGAAGGAAGGAAGGAAGGAAGGGAAAAAAATCCTGCTAGGCAGTGATGGCCCACACTTTTAATCCCAGCACTCAGGAGGGCAGAGGCAGGCGGATCTCTGTGAGTTTGAGGCCAGCCTGGTCTACAAAGTGAGTTCCAGGACGGCCATGGCTGCACACAGAGAAACCCTGTCTTGAAAATTTAAAAAAAAAAAATCTCGGTAGTGACCAAGACACATCATGCAGTTCTACTGTAAGGTATTATCCCTTACTCAGTTGAAATTCTGAAGACTGTGTGATCTCTACAGAAACTTCACTGCCCTTGAAACTCTTTTTGATGAATAATATCCTCACATTTAAATCAGCAAAACTTGAAGACATCCTTAAACTTTCTAAACCAAAGGTAAGCACCACTTCCATAAATCTATATGACTGTGTACTTCATTACTCTAAAGGTACATAGGCTATTTCCTATGAATCATTGGCTGGAAGTCTCATAATTAGAGATTTCACCTCTAGTAATAGAATCTGCCCTACCACGCATAGATATAATGAAATTGCACAAAATTTGTGTTCAATACGTAGCCATAATTGCCAGACCACTGTCCTAGTATTCCCGCATCTTCCCAAGCAGCCTCTTTCTTCATCGTGGTCTTCAACAAAGAAAGCTCATGTCTTGGGAGGATGTAGGAATATTGTTCTTGGGCCTCACTGGAATGAATTTTATTAGGTACAGTCCACATCAAATACAAGAGTGAAATTTCACAGTCAGTCTTTGGGCTCTTTCACAATCAGAGAAGCAATATGGAGCAACTACTACAGATGTCAACAAAAAGGTTTCTCAAAAAATTAAAAATAAAGGCTGGGCCAAGGAGCATGTGTCTTTGATTCCCAGCCCTTGAAGGCAGAGAGGCAGATCTCTGTGAGTTTGAAGCTAGCCCAGTCTATGTAGTAAAGTCCAGACCAGCCAGGGCTATGTGGTAAAACCCTGTCTCCAAAAGCAAAGAAAGACTTAGAAGTAGTACCATAGGGCTGCCACCCAGACACTTGTGCATCCACATCTGTAGCTGCACCAGTCATAATGTTTAGGAAATTAAAAACCAGATTATATGTCCATCAGGAAATAAATGGATGAATATATTTGGAGCATATATACCTAGTGGAATTTTATCCAGGCATAAAGAAAAGCTAAATCATAACATTTTTTATGAAGACGGATAAAATTGAAAACTATTGTTCGGGGGGGGGGGAGCCAAATTCAGAAAGATAAATTTGGCATTTTCTTCATATTTGATCATAGATTTTAATACATATATACATATATGTGGAGGTCGTAGATACAGAACAGAGAAAGGGTTCATGAAAATGAGAAAAAGAAATCTTAAGGGGGAGCTATAATGGGGAGACCCCTCAAGAAGACCACTCAGATACAGTACAGTCAATTAAAAGTCTTTATTCCACATGTCTGGGACTACACTCAGGTATGTGAGACCCAAGTGTAGCCCCAAGTGTATAGAGCAAACAGCTTTAAAAGGCAAAAACCAACTCATGTTATTTTGCTTGGCAGTTGCAGTGGGAGATTTTGTGCAAGCAAGCAGTTTAAAAGAAGCTAAGACAAGAGGTTAGCTGGAGGGGGAGGTTTTACACAAGCAGGCAGTTTAACAGAAGCCAAGATAAATTATCTGGGACACCTTGGCCTCAAGCACCTAAAATAGACTCAGATAATTTTCCATAGGATTTTCCATCAAGGAGATCAAATTCCAGTCAAACCCGAAATGGCCTCAGCAAGAGCAGGAGATGAGTTAACCCGCACCCTGTCTTGCCCTGTCACGGAGGTGGAGAGAGGCTAACAGAATGTGTGCAACATGAAGCAAGCAAGCTCTTGGGGGAAAGGAAAGGAACACTGAGAGGGAGGCAAGAGATGGAGGGAAGGAGAGAGAAAGGGGCTCAAGAACAAAGTATGTATGGAAATACCAGAATGAAACTCTCTTCTTTGTGTACTGACATCTTTTAAGAGCTCAATTAAGAAAGCAGATCAGAATTCTGTCAGAATGAAAAGTTAACCTGACAAGATACTCCAAACAGGATTTTAAAGAGATCTCTCAGAAACAGCCCATCTTCTAAAGCTGTAGGCCACACAGGACCTTCACAACAAGCCAGGGACCTCAGAGTAGACAGTTCCCTTTCCAGGCATTCAGCCAGGTCACCGTCTACTTGTTTTAGCTATTAAGTCTGCTCACATCCTTCTCATTTAAATAGACCCTGACTTTTGGCCTCTTTTCTTTTTATTCTTGCATCGGTATAGGCCAGGACATAGTTATTCGAACGCCATTCACTTCTCTCAGTCACAGTGAATGCTACATGGACCATCTATCACTAGCCCCAATGATTAAAACACCTAAGCAATTTCAGCCTTATGTAAAAAAAGACCAGAGGGAATCGTGACCACTGGTGTTCCCACTCGCAGCTATGAGAACAAGCGATCATAAGCAATTCAGCACAATCACTTCGCTTGTGTCCATCCCTCCCTGCAAAGAAGCGATGACCCTTACAATTTTGATTAGACCAAGAGTGCTTCTGAATTTGAATTCAACAATCTTAATAGGGTAATGGGCCAAAGCCTTGCCACCTAGAAGTGACTAGCTGAGATTCAAATATGTATCCCCCGCTAATATAAAGCCTTGGTTCCAGTCTTGTGTCAGGAGTGACCACTTCCCTCGTCCCTGTATCTCCCTGTGTCCCAATCTGAATCCACCTTCTATTTGGAGAAGACATCAGCCAGGGGAGGGGCCAGGGACCAGGGGCCTGCAGTTTGTTTGCAATGCAGTAAACTTAAGTCTCTTAGGGCACTTTTGATATTGGAAACCGCCCACTTCTGTTTTATTTCTTACATCAGTTATTAGCCCTCTGTTTTCTTTTTGAGCCCTTTGCAATGTCAGTTGTAGAGATTCAATTCAGCTGAGCCTGCAGGTCTCTAAGGTACCCAAGGAAAATCTGTGACTCTGTTCCCTGACAATTGGAAAATCACTTCAGTCTTCGGGTGAAGTGGCTTAAGATTAAAGGCACCTGCCCTAGAGCGCCTTCCCGTACAAAATGTCAGGGAAACCTCTAAAGAAACCAAAACTCAGGGAAATGGTAGCACACCATAGAAGAAAGGACAGCTGGGGAGCTGGGGAAGGACAAAGAAGGAGCCACCCTAAAATATTAGAAGAAAAAAATAAAAAGAAGAAAGAGCTACCTTGAGTCTTTGCCCACTGAGGCATTTATTAAAACTAAAACCGTACAGTGGATAATGGCAAAAGTTATGCCCAGGCCTCTCCAGTCAACGGAGGAAGAAAAATTTAACTACATTCTATTCTTGCTGCAGACAGCTAAAGGTTGTTCCCTGTGGCTCCAAACTAAGGTTGGTGTTTGAGATAAGAGAGCTATTGTGCACTTCACCTTCTAGCCTCAGTGCCCTTGACCAGCAAGGCACTTGTATTCGCTGTCACCAGTTTCTCTTAGTTCCACAGCTACCTTAAACTCTTTTTTTTTAAATATTTATGTATTTATTTATTTATTATGTATACAATATTCTGTCTGTATGCCTGAAGGCCAGAAGAGGGCGCCAGACCTCTTTACAGATGGTTGTGAGCCACCATGTGGTTGCTGGGAATTGAACTCAGGATCTTTG
>NW_026067949.1:12505447-12510351 GCF_014885135.2 Alexandromys fortis
AAAGACAGGCAGAAGGATAGAAAGAGCTAGAAGACAAAGTTGGGTGGATAAAGAGGTGAGGTTCTGGGAGGAGTTAAAGAAATGAAAAAAAACCTGATCAAAATATATTATATCAAAAAATAAAAATAAAACAGTAGCAATTAGTATTTGCTTGGCCTTATAAGTATGCAAAAATGAGCAAGTCCCTTGAGAAAGAGTGGTGTCCTGGAGGAGAATAAAGGCAGGTAGCTCACAAGGCCTGAGTAAAGACTTGTGGCACATGGCTAAATGCTCTCACACAGTATAGAGGAAGCATTTCAAAACACACTAGAGTTCGGGACAAAGACATAGAAAAAGAAAGTTCCAGGAAGAGGGAAGTGAAAGAGCCATTGTGTGTGATAAAAACAAGCTTGGTAGACCTTTCTGGGCCAGCTTCAAAGGCCAGCGTGGACTTCTGTAGTCAGATTTCAAAAGCACCAGCCAATGCTTCCTGCTTGCAGCATGGGTGTCCTTAGGCAATTCTGTTCCCTGTCCCCACCCTGACCCTGGCATTGGCCGTGCCATTGTGTCTGACCAACAGGATGAAAGCGGACTTGAACAAAGAGCTTGCCCACGAGGGCTGACACTGCCCTTCCGCTTGGAATCTTTCTGCCACCACGGGAACAGCCCTGCTCTAGATGGCTGAATGATAAGAAACATGTGACCCTGACTTCTGTTATGACTCAGTCAACAGCCAGCACCCACAGTCACAGCAACCTAGTTTGAACCTGGTCAGGAGCAATAAAGCTGCTCAACTGAGCCCAAGTAAGAACTGTGACCAAAATTAATGGTGGTCATTTTAAGCCACTGTATTTTAGGGTACCTAAAGGTTGAAAGGTTGCTAAGGGGTGTTGGGTGATGGCTCAAATCAGTCAAGTGCTCGCCATGCAGGCTTGAGGGCCTAAATTCATACCTCTATCTGCAAAGCCGGGTGCGGTGACAGCCTCTATAATCTCAGGGCTGTGGAGCTGGAGGCTGGCCTCCCTGGGGCATACTGGCCAGAGGTAGTCTAGATGAGTTCATGGAAAAGTCGCAGGTTCTCAAAACAAATGTAAGGAAGCAGTGATTGGGGAAGAAGCCCAAATTTGACCCCTGACCTTTACATACCTACATACACAGAACACCCACACATGAATTTTTTTTTGTACACACACATACCTCACACACACACATTCACCCATAGAGCTTGCCAATTACAGGGAACTGTGAAAAGGTGTGGGCAGGGGAGCAACAGGAGTGAGTGGGAAAAGCCATCCAGGTGTCTGCGGACGTAGGAAACTTGAGGCAGATCATATTAGATTCATTAAAAATAATTGTCAATGTAAATTTGCCTTAAAATGAACAAGTTGGCACGTGATTGCTGAGGATAATTGGCAGGAATTCATGCTAGCCCAGCCTTCTACTCAAGCTATCTGCATTACAAAGAACTTACGGAGGAGCTGGGCCCCATTCCAGATCAGCAGATCCTCACTATCTATATTAAATGTTTATTTGATATTCACACGGGCATATAATATGTTTGGATCCATCCCACCCTGCATTCCCTACCTTTCAGTTCCTCCCTTATTCGTCCCCATACTTTCCCTCCCAAGTTCATGTGTTCTCTGCATTTTAAATGTAATACCCACTGAGTCCATGCAATGCTGCCTGTATGTACATGGGTGTGGGGCCACACACCAGAGCATGAATAGCACCTTAGGGCCTCTATCCCGAAGAAACTGACTCTCTCTTTCTCCTAGCAGTCATCAACTGTCAATGGTTGCTCAGTTGGGGGTAGGATTTCACGAGCCTTCACCCGTCCACACTGGGATTTTGGCTGGCTTGACCTCGTGCATGCAGTTTGTGAGTTCATGTGTGCAACTGTGCTGTTACATTCAGCAAATGCTGTTTCACCCCAGACATCCACGCTTGAAAACAGATGTTTCCTGACCCGACTGCCTGTTCCAAATAATAGGCAGCTGCTTCCCAAATTACCACACAGAGGCTTATATTAATTATAAATGATTGATTGATAGCTCAGGCTTGTTACTAACTAGCTCTTACAACTTAAATTAACCCATTTTTCTTAATTTATGTATTGCCAAGTGACTCATGGCTTTACCTGTCCTCTAGCATGACTTGCTTCCTGGGTAGCTGGCTAGCATCTCTCCTGACTCCACCCTCTTTCTTCCCATCATTCTGTTTGACTTTCCTACCTAACTTCCTGCCCAGCTACTGGCCTGTCAGCTTTTTATTAGCCAATGAGAGCAATACGTATTCATAGTGTAGAAAAGGATTGTTCCACAACACACTCTTACAATCTTACAATCTTTCCACCCCCCTTCTGTGATGATCTAATGAATTTCTTTGTCATTATTACAGCTTGACAAGCAATATTTAATCTCTAAAATACCATCAGCACCACACTGAGTACTCACCTCATCCTTTTTCTCATGAGACATCTCTGCTTCAATGCCTAGGTATCCCCTTCTCCCTTGCTCCCTACCATAATTTTAATTTAAAAAAAAAGCAAAAAGTAAACAAAAAAAGTTGCTCATAAGCCGGGTGGTGGTGGCGCACGCCTTTAATCCCAGCACTCGGGAGGCAGAGACAGGCAGATCTTTGGGAGTTCGAGGCCAACCTGGTCTACAAGAGCTAGTTCCTGGATGGTCACCAAAGCTACAGAGAAACCCTGTCTCGAAAAACCAAAAAAAAAAAAAAAAGGTTGCTCATAGCAGTACACATCTTTAATACCAGCATGCAGGAGGAAGAGGTAGGAGGATCTCTGTGAGTTCAAGGCCAGCCTGGTCTAAGTAGAGAGCTTCAGGGCAGCCAGAGCTGCACAGAGCAACTCTGCCTCAAACAAACAAACAAAACGGTTACCTTTTCTTTGAAAAAGTACGTGTGTGTTTCTTAAGAACTTTTAATGAAAACCAAAAAGTAAAATTACTTTCCCTGTGCAGAATTTTAGCAATTAAAAAAATAATCACATTATTTGTGGGGGTAATGGTGGGAGGTGCACTTGCCACAAGAGCACATAGCCAGAGGGCAGCTCTGTGGAGTCAGCTCTCTCCTTCCACCTTTAGGTCGATTCTGGGGATCAAACTGTGGTTGTCAGGCTTGCTCATCCTCAGACAGCATCTTTACCCCACAAGCCACCTCACCAACCCTAAGCCTTTTGTTGTTGTTGTTGTTGTTATTGTTGTTTTTCGAGGCAGGATTTTACAGTGTCGCCCTGGCTGTCCTGGAACTCACTCTGTAGACCAGGCTAGCCTCAGATTCACAGAGATCCACCTGCCTCTGCATCCTGAGTGCTTGGATGAAAGGCATGCCCCGCCACCACCCACTAGAAACACTCTTTAATGAAGATTCATCGTGCGAAGTTCTGCTGAAATGAAAACTGCAGATTGTCGTCATCTGTGAGGTTGTCAAAGTAATGGTAGAGTTTGTGATGAAAGCTAATGATAACTGCTGCGCTCTAAATGCCTCCACCATCGCTCATATTGAAAATGCAATCCCTAATGCGAGGTATTAAGACATGGACCCATTAAGAGAGGATTAGGTTGGAAGGGATCTGCCCATCAATAGATCAATTCATTTAAAGATGAATGGATTAATGGGTTAAGGGGTCATCTGTGTGGGGGTCTGTTTTAACACCAACTCAGCTATATCGCTTGTATGCATCCCACTGCCCATGTGATACTGTTTGCCATGCCTGGACTTCGCAGTGCGTCAACAGCAGTCCCTACCATGCATGGCTTCTCAGCCTTGAATTTCCCAGCCTCCAGAGTCACGAGCAAAAATAAATCTCATTCCCTATATGGCACCCTGTCTCTGATACTCTGTTAATGTAACAAAAAAATGGTCTAATGGTCTATATCCATAGTAAAGAGCAGGCCTGGAAGCTTATGAACAAGAATTGTAATTTAAAACAAATGCTTGCCATGACTGGTCACAGTGGTGCACCCCTATCAATCCAGCACATAGGAGATGGAAGCAGGAGAATAAGGAGTTCAAGGCCAGCCCCAGCTACACAACAAGTATGACATAAGATCCTGACTTTAAAAAAAAAGACAAAATGCTTACTAAACATTTTCCTTCCACTCTTGTGAGTAAAAGCTAAACTTCTATTATTCCAGCTGCTATGCAAATGTTTCTCCCGTGACACAGAATTGATATTGCAGAAAACCACACACTCAGCAAAATCATACATTAAAAAGAACACTTTTAGGAAATTAGGATTATAGTTTGACCACTAAAATTTTATGCAACTTTGTAGCTAGAGTGTTAACCAAAACAGTAATTGGTGTCTTGAGAGATGCTTGGATGGTCCAGGCGGGCAGCGCTGCTTGGTTGGAGTTTGTCTCAAGGCTATTAAAATGCTATTAAAATGATTGTATGCAGTTACAGGGATGGGCATGACTATGAGGGAGACCTTTTGGTGGATCTCCTGACCCACACCTGCGATAAAAAGCACAGCAAAGAACACACCAGCCGTTCCCACGGTGCACACAAAACTGATAAACACTCATAAGCCCCGTGGATCGTTCTAATGACCAGTATCTGTTTCCCAACGCTAATATTATACGATAGCCACACCGATTTCTATTGAGGAAGATGGATGCAGGGTAAATGAACTCTCTCTAAACACTATTGCTTTTGTTGTTTAGAGATTCCCTGCAAATCTAAAATTATTCAAAATCAGAAGATAGAAAGAAGGGAGCTGGAGAGATGGCTCAGTGGTTAAGAGCTTTGCCTGCTCTTCCAGAGGTCCTGAGTTCAATTCCCAGCAACCACATGGTGGCTCACAACCATCTGTAATGAGACTTGGTGCCCTCTTCTGACCTGCGGAGATACATGTAGGCAGAACACTGAATACATAATAAATAAACAAATCTAAAAAAAAA
>NW_026067949.1:12510702-12557338 GCF_014885135.2 Alexandromys fortis
ACACACACACACACACACACACACACACACACTGGTTGAACAGAATTATGGCTGGGAGTGGTGCTCTAAGCCAGCAGGATGGTATCTAAAAAAAAACTGGAGGGCAGAGCAATGTGCCCTGGCTGGACCTGTAACTGACTTGTCTCAGAAGGAAGATCCCAGTGGGTCATTGTTTGTTTTTTTAGTATATACCAGAAAGGGTTCCATCTATCAGTCAGATTGGAGGCTTTTTCTCTGACTGCTGAAGATTACATGTAATTCAGCTCCCACTATTCAAACTCGTCTTCTTCCAGAATACATTTACATTATGAATCTGGTCGTTTTCTTTGTTCAGGGGCTGCCTAGTCATTTAGGAAGACGTTATTTAACTGTACAGGATGTCACTGAAAGGATTTGGAAGGAAAGCTGGCGTCAGATGAATGTGCCTCCCCGTGGAGACACTCTGCAAACTAGCTTCTGAAAATTGTTGATGACCCACGTGTAAACAAAGACACATGAGTCAACTCAGCTAAGTATGGGTGCCAAGTGTGGAGCCCCTCAGCTCAAACATCAAATCCATCAGCGAAGAGATGGCGTTTAAAATGCAGTCCTATTGGTCTATTGGTCTGATGATGAGGTACAGGAATTTGCAGATGCACTGGGAACCCCAGGGGATGTTGATGCTATCTCTCTGAGAAACACTTTGAAAAGCACAGGCTGAAATCTTCAACAAGGAAAAAGACTGTCCCACGAGCTTTTAAGTATTTAGCTGACTTCCTGCTGAAATAGTGCAATTTGGCTGAACGACGAGCTGTGGAAGAGACAACCCAGCGATGCTTCAAAGACATGCTGAGCAAACTAAAGCATGGTGACATTGCTTCCAAAGCTGGGGACTGACAGCAGCTGACAGTCGTGCTGGTACCGGTGTCACCTTCGCACACAAAGAACACTGGGTGTTTTGACTTTATTTCAGCAGGCATAAAATGTTCGGAGGAAAACATTCCCCCAGCAGATTCCCCTCCTCTGAAGCAGCTCTGCGGAATAACAGTGTCGGACTCCTGAATCGGCTTTCCAGTCACTCACGGATCACAGGAGAGATCTTTAAATCATCTGCCCTTAGGCAAACTGTGAGGCTCATGAAATTTCCTCAGTGTTGGAAAGTGTACTTTTGAAAACTGCATTCCAAGTTCTTTACAACTTAGAAACATCTCTCGATGTTCAGGAGAGTGGAGTTGATGTACAGAGGCCATGGATGTGGCAGGACCCCATAGGCCAGTGATACACATCAAAGAGAGTTCCAAGCCCATGTGGAACTGTGTTGCGTTTGGGTTCTTTTAAACTTATACATCAGAATGGAGCATATTTATAGGTATGGTGTCCCCAGGCAAACATTATGTAATATCTGTATCAGGGCAAGTCTTTCTAGCCCTTCCAATATATTGCCCTTGGAGAGAGGGCATAGCAGATAAGAACTGGAAGGTTGCTTGACCTTAGCTGAAAGGAGAGGAAGCAATTGTGTTTGGGTTTAAAACTCCTAAGACCTGGGGCTAAAGAGATGACTTCGTGGTTAAGAGCACTTGCTGTTCTTGCAGAAGATTAGGGAGTTCAATTCCAGCATCCACAAGGAGGCTTACGACCGGTTTCAGGGGATCTGATGTCTTTCTCTGAGCTCCACAAGCAGGCAGGTGGTTCGCATACACACAGGCATAGAGGCAAAACAGTCATTCACAGAAAAAAAAATTAATCTTGAGATCTAGACAATGGTGCCCCAACACCCAATAAAGAACCGCTCATGTCCAAGAGACTTTGAGGTCTGTCTGGCCCATTTTTAGAATTAGAATTTGGAATACCTTTGAGTCTTAAGGACGCCAGTCCCTTGTTTTTGACATTCTAGGTTAAGCATATTATCCAATGTGTAGATGATATTCAGTAACACCAAGACAAGGCAAGTCTCTTCTGGAACGCACTAACCAAGAGGCATCTAGAATGAAATGGAAAAAGGAAAGGGTATCTTTAGAACCCCTTCCTTCTTTTGGCTTTGAAAACCCAGGGACTTGGAAATTATTCATCAAATATGAAGAGTTACCGAAGCTAGATGAGGACAGAAAAAGTAACAGACTGTAAGAACCATCATTCCCATGGCCACCTCAGAGTTGGAGATCTCCAACAGATAGGACCAAGTGCCAAGCATCCTGCTATAATTATACTATATTAGACATTTGGATCAGACAGAATTTAAAGCTAGTAATAATGCCACAACTACTAGAGGAGACCCTTTATTTGAATTAGTGCCTTCTAATCACACAATAATAAAAGGGGGGATTAATAACTGGAAGGGACCATGGTCCTGCTGGCTAGCCATTGTATTCCCAACTGCTATCACCCAGAAGAGGAACAAATAACAGTGTTGCAATACTTGAAGGAACTTAAGAGTCCCCACTCTGAGGCTCAAGGACGAAAAGGAGCTGTATCTGAACAGCGCTTTGTGTTGCTCCGTGTGCTGGTCGGTGTCACAGGCTCCAGTTTATTTTATGCGCTGCTGTCTTTTTCTGCAGAGTCGCCTCTAGGTGCTGCAGTGTGGGACTCTTAGCAACCAGTAGGTGGTGTCTAAGGTGTATTTAATATTTAAGCTACATCCTTCCCAACTGGTGACCCTTTCCAAAGTGAAGAACAGCACTCTCAAGAGTGTCAGGTAGTTCTTCACAGTTAAGGAGAAATAAGAAGCCAAAGGGTCATCATCCCAGCGGCCTCGACAAAAGTATAATATTCAAAATGAATGCTGTTTTCCAGGTGTGGTGGCACACACCTGCAACCCCAGCACCTGCGAAGTAGAAAGATGTTGTGCCCTGTTTTACTCCTTTGGCTTTTTGGGAGAGCCGCCCCCCAGCTCCCACGTAAACCACACACGGAGGCTTATTCTTAGTTATGAATGCCTGACCTTAGCTTACCTTGGTTCTTGTCAGCTTTTCTTATCTTAAATTATCAGTTTTTCTTATCTTAAATTATTCTCTTTACCTTTTACCTCTTAGCTTTTCCCTTTCCTTCGTCTGTATATCTTACTTTCACTCTTACTCTGTGGCTGGCTGGCTGGCTGGCTGGGTGACTGGGTGACTGGGTGACTGGGTGACTGGGCGACCAGCCCCTGAACTCCTTCCCTTGTACTCTTCTGCCCTCTCTTGCACATTTCTCCATCTCCATCTGCCTGCCAGCCCCGCCTATCCTTGCTCCTGCCTCGCTATTAGCCATTCAGCTCTTTATTAGACCACCAGGTGTTTTAGACAAAGAATCACAGCTTCCCAGAGTCAAACAAATGCAGCATAAACAAAAGTCACACACCTTCCAATAATATTTCCCAACAGAAAGAGGAGGGTCAGCACCTTAAGTCATCCTCAAATACAAGGTCAGCCTGGGATATGAACCACATCTCAAAAAATAAACGCACACAAAATGACTAGTGTTGGTAGAGGGATAGATTGTGGCCCTCAAAATATGTTCACATGCTAATTCCTGTCAGTGTGATCTTTGCAGGTGTAATTGTCTCACTCTTCAGATAAGTACCTTAGTCCAGTGTCAGGTGTCCCTGTAAAAGCAGAAGAGAAGGTTCTGTAGAGACAGAATCAGATACTGGGGTGATACAGTCATAGGCCAAAGGCTGCCTGAAGCCACCAAGACAGGAAGAAGCTATGGAAATTACTCACTCGGATCTTTCATGGGAAAAGACAGGGTGCCAGTCCTTGATGTACTGGGTCTCTGGCCTCCAGAATTGTGAAAGAATAGTTTGTCTACTTGTTGGTTTATTTGTTTTTGTTTGAGTGTGCACACGTATGTGTATGTGTTAGTATCTGCTATGTGTGGGTGGGTGCCCCATAGACCAGAGGGTGTTGGATTTGTTCGAGCTGGAGCTGCAGGTGATTGTGAACTGCTCCACATGAGTGTTGGGACCTGCACTCAGATCCCCTGGAGGAACAACAAACACTCTTGATGACAAGCCATCTCTGCAGCCTCAAACAGCCTCAAAGAAGAGGTTCGTAACTTACCAAATTTGTGGTTTTTCATTTGTTTGTTTGTCATTTTGTATTTTGAGGCAGGGTTTTTTTTTTGTGTGTGTGTGTAACAGCTCTGGCTGTCCTGGAACTCACTCTGTAGACCAAACTGGCCTCGAACTAACAGAGATCCGCCTGCCTCTGCCTTCTGAGTGCTGGGATTAAAGGCGTGTGCCACCACCGCCCAGCTCTTCTTTAAAATTTATTTATTTTTATTTTATGTGCATTGGCATTATCTTGCCTGTATGTGTGAGGATGAGTTACAGGCAGTTTATGAGCTGCCACCTGGGTGCTGGGAATTGAACCCCGGTCCTTCAGAAGAGCCGTTAGTGTTCTTAACTACTAAGTCATCTTTTCAGCCCCTGGCTTTTTTTTTTTTTTTTTATAGCAGACCCTGGAAACTGATACACAATCTGTTAAGTGAAGCTTAGTAAAAATAAGACAGATTGTTTAGTAAAAATCACAAAGTTTTGAAATCAAGCACACATGTAAATAGTCTACTTGCTCGGACATGGACCTTCTCTACATGTGCCATTGGAGCCGGTGTTCATGTCACAGAGAGGCAGCGTTAAACTTCCTCACAGATGATAAACCTTGTCTCCTTTCTGAGAACAAACCGCCCCCATCCATCAGTCGGGAACAATGAGGTATCCAATTGACCATGACAGTTTTTCTAAGTGCAGTATTAGAAGCAGAGCAGAGATTACACAGAGATAAATGCACATTGCCGTTGTCCCTGAATAAGCCTTTCTTGTCTTATTTATAATGACCTTGCAGAAGCACTCATTCAAGTACAGTCAGCAAACACTGTGCGTCTAGCAGGTGCCCAGGCTCTACCAGGTGCTGAGTGGGCAAAGAGGAATCAGAGTTCTTACAGCTCCGGGACAGTTATGGGTCAGGGGGGGGGGGTGCATGTGATAGAGGAGAAAGCACAGGTAGGAGACACCTTCACCTGGGATACAGCAGGAGGAGATTAGGGTAGGATGGGGGGGGGGTGCCTTGAAAACTTGGCTAGCAGCAGGAGAGTTTGGGGTACATGGTGGGGGGGGCAACCGCTTGGAACATAGAGGTCTGGTGTGGTATTAGTCTCCATTGTCAACCCAGTGAGATCTGGAATCACCTGAGAGATGGGCCTCCAGCTATGCCTGTGGGGGATTATCTGGATTAGATTTATTGAAACGAGATTCGCTCACTGCCATTGTGGGCGGTACCATTCCCTGGGCTGTATACAGCAGAGGTGAGCTGAATGTAAGTGTTCCTTGCTCTCTGCTTCTTGACGACACGCTGCTGTCTGAAGTTCCTGCAGCTGGAACTGACCTCCTGTGAGCCAGAATAGACTCTCCCTTAAGTTGTTTCGGTCAGGTTGTTTATCACAGTGATGGGAACAGCAGCTAAGGCATCTGGAAAGCAGCTAGAAGATGTCTGGATTAGAGAATTCCACTATGGGAAGTCTGGGGGAGCCAACAGGAGCAAGGAAGGGAAAGGGCCTTGGTAAGGAGCTTGAGTTTCTTCCTTAAAACAAGAGGGAGCCAGAGAAAGACTTGCTGCCAGTTACAGTGACAGGATCATATTGCTTTTAGGGAAAGAGAACAGATAAGAATGGGACAGGAAAGCCTGGGATGCAGCTCAGTGGCAGAGTGTATACCCAGTGTGTACAAGGTGCTGGGCTCATCCCCAGTGAGGATAGCAGGTGAGAGGAGGAGGCAGTCATCCTCCAGAAGTCAGGGAAGAGGCACCGGCCAGGGAATGAGGAAGCTCTGGAGGGTGCATGAAGGGTTGCTTCCTAGGATTAGCTGGGAGCAAAGCAAGGACAAGCAGAACAAGAGACTTCTCACCAGTTTTGAACCCCTGAAAGATCAGCCCCAGTCCTTCTATCCATCCCTGTGCCAGCCCAGCCACTTGTATAAAATAAGCCCTCAATTTATTAGCAGTTGAATCAAATTTCCCAGGTTCCTATTAGAGCCCGGGGTTCTGGGTACTTTCCACATTCTCCTGGAATACCCTTCACTTTCAAGTATTTAAAGGTGCTGGAAGAGGTGATTGACAGCTCTCAGAGGGCCCTCCTGTTTTTCTTCGTCTGCCCATTTAGTGCCTTCTTACTGGATTAATGGTCTGGTCCATGAATCACAGTGACTGTCAGAGCAGAATGAAGTGCTGACCGGAGGTTTGTTTCTGCTCCCTCCTGACTCCGTCACCGTCCTGAGCCCCAGGCAAAGGGCAGCTACCAGGAAAGCAACGCATCCCACATCCCCTGCCCCCAGCTCATTCACAGGCATCTGTAGCATACATATTTATACTCAGTCCAACAGAAAAGCCACTGTTCATTTCTCTCTTGATACAACCTCGAAAGAAATCCTGATCGCTCTACTGATTGAAGCCTTGTTAAATCATCTTTTGACTGAGTGGCTCAGCAAATGAAGCATTGTGCTCTTGAAGGGCTGGATGGAGTTCACCAGCAGACTGGCTTCCTGAGGCCAGAGTGCCTGCAATGTTCCTTGACGACGGGCTTTTACACAACAAAGAGAAGGAAGGCATGGTGATGGGAGGGCCATCTACAGAGAGGTGACTTGGGGCTGGGGCACAAAGCCTGGCAGAGGAGGTCAGCTGAAATGGGTCTAGACATAATCCGGATTCAGCCAGCATTTGGGAGGGAGAACTCTTGGTACCCAGACCTGGAGGATTTATTCTGAGAGTCTTGCGTGACGTTTTTAGCCTTGTTGAGTCTTGACCACCAAGTACTTGTTGGTACAAACCGCCCCTCTCCTCCACCCACACATTTTCAAACACCCCTGGAGAACTGTACTTTACTGGGTGTGAACCACAAGTGGACAGCAATGGGGAATGTGAGAAATGGTGTGAAGGAGGAGCTAAAGGCATCAGGGAGGGACCTGAGGCTCAGCACAGCACTGACGAGCATCACTCTCCAGGTAGAGGTAGGCACAGATGGGTATGTGCAAAGGACTCCGAAAGTCCAGGTTAAATGTCAAGTCCAAATATGAAATTAGGAAAGGATGTGAGCACTAAACTTGGTCTAACTAGGAACCAAGTCTCCATACTTGCTGGATACCATCTTCGGCAAGTTAGTCCTATACTCTCGTGGAACTTTACCTTAACAATATAGACTGTACGGCCTCTAAGAGCTGGTGCAGAGTACACTAAGGGCTGTCCTGGTACTCAGAGGGCAGCTTGAGGATTTGTCTTACTTTTAGTTGGTGTCTTGCCTAGTAATGGGAACATGAGAAAAATGGGAACGTGAGAAAAAAAATGATTTTGAAGCATTTTTTCCAGAGATGCACAAAAATAAAAAATGATCTTGATTGAACTGCTTACTATGTGACAAATTCCACTGACTTATCTAACTCCATGTTTGCTCTCAGAGGCAGACGTTTGATACTTTGCAGACATGTAAGTGAGACACAAACATTAACTAAGCTGTTTGGTATAGGTTAGAGTTAACCACTCCAATTCCTACTTCATGTTATTTACTAACAGTAATTGGAGATGAATCAAACACCCAAACATAAGAACTAGAATAATAAAACTCTTAGAAAATAAGATAAGACAACTTTCTAACCTTGGGGTAGGCAAAATTTCTTAGCAAAAACATAAAAGCACTGACCTTAAAAGAAAAAAAATTATACCTTAGACTCCATCAAAATTGACACTCCTATTACTAAGTGCTTTTGAGAAAGTAACCTACTTTAGGGGCTTAAGAAGCGGTTCAAAAGTTCTTGCTGCTCTTTCAAGAAGGCCTGAATTCAGGAAAGAAGGTGGAGTCAGGAGATGCCATGGAGCCGCCAGAGGGGAAAGACACAGAGCTGCCAACTGGAACCTTGCCAGTAGGCCACGAGCCTCGTGGTAAAATATAAAATAATGGAAATCAATTAAATTAAGATAAAGAGCTAGCCAATAAGAAATTAGACCTAATAGGGAAAGGAGTGATTTAATTAATACAGTTTCCGTGTGGTTATTACGAGTGTGGGCAGCCCAGAACCAACAAGCAGCCATCCTACAACACAAACCCACAAGGTAGAAAAAAAGAACCTATTCCTCTGACCTCCATACATGTGTGCGTGTGTGTGTGCACAGGCACACACACACACACACATTTTTAGCAATACTTCAACAAAAATCAAAATGGGAAGAGACTTTGCCCATATCCACACCTATATGGATCTAGACAGTCCCTCAAAGGTCCATGTATTCAATGATTGGTCCTCAGCTATTGGAAGAGGCTAGAACCGGTGCTGGGAACAAGTTCAGGGCACAGGAATAAGAGTATTTACTAGACCAGAACTGAGAGAAAAGATTTGAAAAGTAATAGACACTATGGACATAAATGAAGGAGGAGAATACTGAGGGAGAAAAAAGGAGAGGGGGGATCCCTGCCTGAAGGGAATGGGGTCCTTTCTATGGCAGTTAAATGAAGTTACCTGTCATTGACTTCTGGGCTTTTTACTTGAACAAGGAAGATGTGGGCAGTTCTCTATCTTGTCAGGAAGTAAATTTTATGACTCCATTTGTCTTTCCAGAGACTGGCTATTCTGGGTGAGGCACTAGGGACAATTGGAAGCTGGGTTGTAATTGATCATATAGGGAGGGCATCACAAGTCACTGGGTCAGGCTCCAGCTGTTAAAGCCTGATCAAGGTCAGAGACTGGATGGTTTTGCTTCTTACTTTTGGCCTTTTACTTTCTTCAGAACCCTTAAAATATAAAACCAAGTAAAAGGTTTTAGGTCATTGGAGGAGTGTTCTCAAAGGGAATTGTGGGATACCTGACACTTCATCTTCTGTTATCTTTCTCATTGCCCAGCCATAGGCAACGGGGCTGGTTGATCATGGACTGAACCCGTCAATACTATGAGCCGTGTGTTTGCTCTTGATAAGTTAATTTATTTCAGGCACCTGTTATACAAACCCGACTGGAATATGTTTACTCCCCTCACTTTGGCTGTAGACAGCCACTAAACTACTTTTTGTTATTATAAGATTTTTATTTGCTTATTTTCAGGCTTAATTTGAGACAGGGTCTTTTGTAGCCCAGGTAGCCCTCAGACACGACAAAGCTGAGTGTCTTCTCGACTTGTCCATGCTACTGTATAGCGATATTGTGGATTTGAGTTGTCATTTTCCTGTTAAGTAATAGAATTGAGCACCTCTTCCTATCAATTACTCAGCACGCAAAGTGCCAAAATAGTCGATAAAACATGATTCGTCAATAGGGAAACTTGAACTTTATCCTGGTGACATAGCCCAGTAATACAGTACTTACTGTAAATGCTCAAGGCAAAAGTAAAAATAAAGTAAATAAGCCCAGACTTACCCACCATGAGTGCAGGAAATACCGAACATATTAACTGACGACTCTTCAGCTGGTGCATATAATAAGGCTGCTATCATGGCTCAGCTTCAAGGATGAATCATTGACTTAAGCACCTATTTCCAATTGGATAAATGTGTGTTCTGAAATGGACTGGAGTGAAATGGAGGAGGCATATAGTTACATGAGATTATACACAGACACAGTTTCATCTAGGAGGTAACTTATTGGAGAAAGGTATTCAGAAAGAAAAATAGATCATTTGTGACAATGAACAGCTGTCTGATTTCCGCATTTCATCAGACAAACGCTGAAGAAAGAGAATATCTTTGTGCTGGTGCCCTGTGACCTAGAATGACTGTAACAAAATGTCACAGCCCAGCTGGCTTTGACAACAGAAATACACAATTCTCCAGGCTTGGGAGCCAAGGTCAAGGTATCAGCCTGTCTGATGTCCTCTCTCCTTGCTTATAGATGTCTGTCTTATCCTCATGGACTCCAGTGACTTGTATTTCACATGAAGACACTTTGGGTCTTGTTGCCTATCTGAACTTCTTATAGAAGAACTTGTCAGATTGGATGCAGTGTTGTTCTAATGAGCTAACAACTCTTTAAAAGTCTGTCTCCTGAGCTGGAGAGATGGTTCACAGTTAAGAATATTTGCTAGTCAGGCATGGTAGTACATGCCTTTAATCCAAGCAATCAAGAGGTAGAGACAGGTATATTCCCTGAGTTCCAGGCCAGCCTGGTCTATACATAGAAAACAAACAAACAAGCAAAATAGCATTTGCTGCTTTTCTAGAAGACTCATTGGAAAGCTCACACTGTCTTAAACTCTAGCTTTTGAGATTCATTTCCCCTTCTGTTCTCTGCGGGTTCCTGCACACATGTGGCACACACACACACACACACACACAAAAACAAACACTACATATATATATACATATATATATGTATATATATAGTGCCCATAACAATTCAACAGGCAAGTCAGGCTTAGGAAGCCCCTTGACTTCTATATAACACAGGACACCAGCACAAGCACCTTGCTAGGTCAATTGGGACAGGAAACAAACACTGTTGCCCTGTTATCTGGGATAACCTTTGTGCTGTATGACTTACCTGTGTCATGAATAACCAACTACCAGGCTCCAAAGTCCATCTCTTGAGACTGACATTTCTGGATATTTTTAAATCAGCACTAAAGAGAGTTTGTTTCATCTGTTTATAAAAGTAATATATGCCTGTTGCTGAAAAATCAAATATTAAATGACATATATAGAAGAAAACAAGTATCTTGGAAAACACTACCCAAAGGGTGATACCCTCTGTTATTACTTTTGATATAGAGCCATCGAAATATTTTTTGTATGCAAATACTTGTACTTTTAGAAGTAAACCAGATGTGTCCAACCTATTGACATTGCAATACATCATCTAAAAAGTTCATGCATAAGAACTGCAAAACAAACAACAGCATAACAAGACAAAAACAAAACAAAATATCAATGTTTTAAATAAGCTTCCAGTTTTATGTTGGGTCACATTTACAACTATCCCGAGGCTCAAGTGCAATATATAGTATTTTTAGCCTTTTGGGTTGTGAATGTTTTAGATGTACAATTCAATGTTTTAATAAATATACATAGCAAAATAATTGCTCCAGTCACACAAATTAACATCAGGCATCTCCTTATTTTCATACTTATTATGTCTTTTCCTTTTTACAAATACTTTGTCTTAGCCTGCATGGTGTTGCTATAATGAACTACCGGAGGCTAGGTACTTCGTAAAATAAAGGATCCAGAGGTCCAGAAACATGGTACCAACGTCTAGTTGACTCTGGTGTGGATCTTGTGGAGGACCGCATCACATAGCGGAGACACATGTAAGAAGATGGGTCCTAGAGAGATACCAAGCTTGCTGTCAGTCCATCCTCTCAGTAACTAATCCAGACCAACAAGGCCTGACCCAGACACATAGGAAAGCATCATTCTCTTTATGAAGGTGGAGTTCCCTGACTGACATAACTCCACTTAGACCATATCCCAAAGATCTTACCACCTACTCACTGCTGCCCCAGAGGCAAGTGCCCAGCCTCATGAGGCTTTAGACAACGAACTACAGCACAAACGTATCAGTATATATTAAGGCTCATCCTGGCCACCTCCATTCTGACCACAATGCTGGTTTTCCTTAGACCCATTGCAGTGTATAAATTTCAGGATCAACACTCAATTCTAAGCAGAATACAAACAGCCTTTAGTCCAGAAGACTTCCAAGCCTTTGCCTCAATTCAGAGATTTTTTTCCCTCCCAGTGATTTGGGGGTGTTTCTGAAGACCTTAGGGGCTGACCTTTCTTTTGACATGGGAACCACCTTACCTTTTTCACTGACTTCCCTCCAGGGTGAAACTGAACTCCATCACCTGATCAGCATTCTAGTCTCTCACTGAGGACATGCAGGGACAATGTTCCCTCAGTTTTCAGACAGAAGCACCCAAGCAGCTCAGCATGGCCTCTAACAAATGATCACAGACTAGACAGAAAGTGCCACATCACACGTCCTTCTCTGTCACTTCAAGTACAGGTTCATCCTATGCGCTCTACCAACCTTAACTGCCCCAAGCAACATCAACTCTCACCCAGACACTATCTGAGAGTTTCCAGGGGCAAAGAAGGGAAATAAAGGTGAGGAGGAACAAGATGATACAAGCGAGCCAACAGGACCAGACAGTTGCCACTTCTCCCCTCCAAATAGTTAGCAAGAATGAGACGTAGCACTGCCAATCTGATGGCAACTGTCAACCATTGTCCTCCTACACTGACAATGGCTGCCTCATTGTCACATTTGACCTTACTACTTTTATCTAGAGTGGATGCTTTTTCCTGGAAATACTGAAAAAGTTCATATATGGTGCTTGTTTGTTTTATCCCTGCTGAATTTGCTAAGATTAAATGCTGAGAGGCATTCTGTCAGAACTAGGGGTTGGCTTCTCTAAGGATGAAAATAGAGAAATCAGGCCAGGCAGGAGACATGCAAACTAACCCCTCTAGATCGGTAGTTCTCAATCTGTGGGTCATGACCCCTTTGGGAGTTGAACAATCCTTTCACAGGGGTCACCTAAGACCATCAGAAAACACAGCTATTTATTTACATTATGATTCATAAAAGTAACAAATTACAGTTATGAAGTAGCAATGAAATAATTTTATGGTTGGGGGGGTCAACACAACATGAGGAACTGTATTAAAAGCTCACAGTATTAGGGAGGCTGAGAACCACTCTTCAAGATCAAACCGTGTCTGAAGGCAGCGTGACCTAGACATTTTTAGTCACTGGGGCCAATCAATTCTCTTTTTATAGTCAAGAAGTTAAGCTGAATTTCTGATATTGAAACCTAAGAGGCAATGTTCCCAATGACCTAACTGCCTCCAACCACACCTCTCTTAAAGAGCCAATCACCTCCAAGCTTCCAGCACATGAAACATCACTCTATAAATCAGATCAATGACTGTAACCTTTCAAATCTGTGTCTTCCTAGAATATAAAGGACTTCGCTACCAATGCTAAGTATTTATCTACTCTGTGACCCCCATATCATCTGCCCTTGAGACATCCCAAAATCAAAATACCCACCATGTGCCTTACACAGGAGAGGGGAAAGATTTGCATGGAAGAAAGGAGACTCAATTCAAAGAAGGAAATAAAGTTCATTAGGGATTGACCTATTCCCTAGACCCTAAGTCCTGAACCAATCACCTTATCCATGTACCCTCACACTCAGCAGAGTTGAGAAGCAAGAGGAATCAGCAGCCAGGAGGGATAGAGAGACAAATGAACACTAAGTCTCCTGCTGCTTTACTAAAAAGATTTAGCACTAGAAACCACCGTGAAGTCTCATAAGCCTAAAATTCATGACAGCCATAAAAAGCACCACCATATTTTCATGAACTATTAAAACAAACAGTTAAAAATAAAGCCCATTTGGTATCCGATATCCTTTGCCCGATCGTATTTTTTTATGTATATATGGAGCAGCACAATTTGGTTAACTGCAATCCATCTCCCTGTAACTGACTCAAATGTCCACATTCTCTCTGGCATCCTGGACTAATAAACTATGATTTCTCCGGCCACATCATCAATAAATTGCACAGACTTGTATCATAACATGAAATGCATTTTCTGTCCCCCTTTGCTTTTTTCCCCTGGCCTCTTGCTTATGTGATTCTTAGTGAAGTCTCTATGAAGATGGAGCACCATGGGCATTGGATGAGTACCGAGAAAGAGGGTTAGCATTCCCTGATACCTATTGTGTGTCCCCACACCCAATGTTAGTCATTTCACTTAATACTGACTCTAGTCCTCAAAGCAAGTGTCACTGTCTCTGGTTTTCTGATGGGAAAGCTGCAATGGGAGAGAATTACTTACCCAAGTTTAAAATACTGTCAGCGGTTATGGCTGGCACTGTAGGTGGGAACTGACAACAATTTTCCTTACTCCCTATAGGCTTCATGGTGTTTTTCACTCTGGAAATCCAAAATCCTGGTCTACGGCCTCAGCCATCCTTGCTGCTGGGGCCTGGGCCGATCACACTGCCCAGTCAGTAGACACAGAGGATACGCATGCTGAGAAGTTGGGAAGTTATTTCTGCCATATTAAACAATAAAATGAAATGCATAGCCACTAGGAGGACCACCCCGCTCCTCCTTTTTCTTGGTTTTGGAACTACTTCATCCCACCTCCACATCCTTTTAACCTGCTGAGTCCAGTTAGTATTGGCCAGGTGCACACGGGTATGGGGCCAGCCACTGGATCATTGGCAGACAAGCCCTCAAAGAAAAATCATCCTTCCCCAAGTAGCCACCAATATCTCCTCCGCCAGGGGTGGGGCCTCATGGGTCCCTACCCCACCCATGCTAGAATGTTGACTGGCTTGATCGTGTGTAGGTTTCAGGAAGGTAGCAGCTACTGTGAGTCCATGAGAATAAGAGTCTGGTCCTGCCCAGAAGACGTATTTCACAGCACCCACCCCTCCCCATCCTCCAGCTCTGATATTTCCTGTCCCTTATTCTGAGAAGTCCCCTGAGTCGTCTAGAGTTTAACATAGGTGGTCTCTTTTAGGGATAAGCATCTCATCTCAGCATCTTTTCCAGTTATGAATCTGCACTAAGTACTGCCCACCGTAAAAGACGTGTCTCTGACCAAAGCAGAGAGCAGCACTACTCTATGGATATACACACACATATTTATAACCACATGTCCACTTAGCAAAACAACAGTCACAGGTTCCCCTCTAGGGCCTACAACCTCCTTAGCCATGTACTTTTGACAGTTTTTCCAGTACCAGGCACGAATTCCCTACTGTTTAACAGGCCTCCAATCTAATTAGAGAGTGGTTGGTTAAGCCCATAACCTTCACAACAATATTGCTTCAAGGGGATCAGCTTGGCCTGCAGGTCAGCATTGTAGCATTCAGGGTCCCCTGCTGGGTAAGACCATTGATGACCTTTCTTCCCGAGTGGCCTCCCTAACACCACCCAGGACCAGCTACCAAGCCAGGAGGAAGCTTCTGTGTTATTTCCAGCTTGACTTCTTTATGTTCTGCAACCCAGGTATGTTTTGTCTTCTGTAATATGTATTTGGATTTTGACAATGAACACATCATTTTGCAACAAAATTTTTTAATCCATTATAAACAATTGGAATTATATAAACTATTAGGTATGGTGTCCTTTGGGTAATAGGATTCGAGAATTTCTTTCTTAAAATTAGTGGGTTTTAGTAGGGGTGTTGAAACAGGGTTTCTTGTGTAGCCCTGGCTGGCCTGGAACTGGATATGTAAAGTAGGCTGGTCTCAAACTGAAAATGGTGTTGTTTTTAAGAGATAGGGTTCTTGGTACTTATCTAGGCTGGCCCTGAACTCTTGGGAGCAGTGATCCTTTCCTCCTCAGCCTCCTGTGGAGGCTGCTGGGCTTGAAATGCCCTCCTTAAACATTTCTATGCTTTCTACTATCCCCATGATAAGCATTCGTTTCTTTTAATCTGCATTTGCGTGTACACTTATTTCAAGGAGACAATGCTCTTGAAGACACTCTGTACCCTGAGAAGCACTCAATTATAAAAGCGATTTTATTGCAACTGTAAAAGATATTAAATGCTGGCCATGCCATTTCTCGGTGGCAGAGGGCGGATCTGCTATCCACCTGCCAGCGCACTCAGCTCACACCCCGGCACCTTCCAGAAAGAGGGAGGGAAGCTCGGTGAACCACTACCACCCACGCAGCGCAACTGTCCTGCTTCCCTGGCGGAACTCCAGGTGCTGAGCTGGAAAAGTATTTCTCTGGGCTTCGCTTTTCAGTCCTGGCTGTGCTTCAGAATCCCGGAGGGAGTTTCATTCTTTAGTGCCCCACCCCAAAGTTACAACTCAGTTGCCTTAGGTAAGACCCATGCCTGGGTGTTTTTAAAAACGTTTCTCAGTTAGCGCCAATACATTAGCATGGCGGAAAGTGAGAGAATTACGTTGATGCTGTGGACAAGTGCTCTAGGCCAGCTGCCCAAAAGAGCTACAAAATTTCTCTGATTTAACTAGCTCCCCAAGAAACACTGTTGTTGGTGATGGTTTTTTGGGTTTTTGTTTGTTTGTTTTTTGTTTTTTACATTTATCTCCTTGAATCTGCCTGAGTTGTTTTCTTCTTCTCCTTCTCCCCCACCTCCTCTTTCTCCACCTCTTCTCTTGTTTTTTCTCTTCTCCTCCTCCTCCTCCACCTCTCCTCCTCCTCCTCCTCCCTCTCCTCCTCCTCCTCCTCCTCCTCCACCTCTTTTCCTCCTTCTCCTCCTCCTCCTCTACCTCCTCTGACTCCGTTTCTTTCTCCACCTCCTTCTCTTCTTTCTTCTTTCTTCTCCTCTTCTTTTCCTTCTCCTTTTAAATAATAATAAAAAAATGTTACTAAGCATGGTGGCAAACACCTTTAATCCCAGTGTTTGGTAGGCAGAGGCAGGCGAATATGAGTTCCAGGCCAGCCTAGCCAGGCTAACCAGAGCTATAGAGAAAGACCCTGTCTTTAAAAAAAGAAAGGAAGGAAAGAAGGAAGGAAGGAAGGAAGGAAGGAAGGAAGGAAGGAAGGAAGGAAAAAAAAGAAAAAACTTTTAATGTACAATGATATATTTACAGTTTACAGAAGGTACTCAGGAGATAATGTCTTTTGATTGCTTCATTTAATTGAGTTAATGGGTGTAAACTGTGAACAGGTGTTACGATCTAGGCAGTTCTGGACAATAGACAGCATTCCAGTCATGTACCACAGTGTGACATTTTATCAAGGGAACCCCATGTACCATGAATGTTCCATAAGATTATAATGAAGTTGAAAACGCCCTGTCTAGTGATGTGGTAGTCATGGCCATGTCACGTGTCACATGTTGGAGTGAATAGACCTACTGTAGTGCCAATCATGTAAACGTGTAGCACATAACACGGCAAATGATATTACACATCTATTGTGCTACAGGTTTGTATGTTTGCTGTTTATGTCATTAGTATTTTCAGGTGTTCTCCCGCTCATTTAAAAAAAGGTTTACTATAAAATAGCACGTCATGGTATACTGACAGCAGGTCTTGCCATGTAGCCATGAGCTAGAGCTCATTATGTAGACCAGGCCTGCCTCTCCCTGTGCCTCTGCCTGCTGAATGCCAGGGTTGAAGGTGTGTGTCACCCTGCCACCGTGCCTGGCTATCTCATAACTTTGTTTTGTTTTTGAGGCAGAGTTTCTCTGTGCAACAAACTGGCTTTCCTGGAACTTGCTTTGTAGACCAGGCTGGCCTTCAACTCAGAGGGATCCTCCGAGTGCTGGGATTAAAAGTCGTGAACCATCAAGTCTGCCTCTTATATCTTTTGATTGCATCATTGTTCCTATGCTAATCAGTGACTGCATCCTTGACACTAAGGCCAAATATTTCACAGAAACAACTTGGGGGAAGGAAGATTTGATTTGTGATTTCAGAGATGGTTGTCCATCATAGAGAGGAATAAGTGAAGCAGACAGTGTCCATCTCATGGCAGCCAAAAAGCAGAGAAAAAGGAAAATCAGGAAGGGGTCAGGGTGAGAAAGAGTTCAAGGGACATGACTTCAGTGACCTATTTCCTCTGAGCAGGCCCATTCCTACCCAGACTGCCTCGCAATAACGCCATCATGTTAAGAATCTGTCAGTCCTCTATCACATCGGAACCCTCCAGACCCAATCGTCTCTGGAGATGGCCTCACATACACACTCAGAGGTCTGCATTACTAATATGTCATAGGTTCTTCGCAATCCAGTCACAGTGACAATGAAAACTGACTATCATAGAGGCCTACAAACAAAAGCTATGACGCAGCATGAGTCTAATTGGTCTTAATAAAAACCAGGAGTCAGATATTAGGTGGTGAAAGCTGAAAGATCAGAGAAGCAGAGCAGCCAGCTACTAGTTCTATGAAATCCTCAGACTGAATGGGGTAACCTCTCTCTATAAATCCTCAAACTGAATGTCTTGAGGTCCTGTCTCCTCCTGCCTTAATATTCCTCTCTCTGCTCAGCCATACCCCTTCCTGTCCCCACCTCCTCTAGTACTAGGATTAAAGGTGTGAGACAACACCACCTGGCTCTGTTTCTCTTTGAGACTGGATCAATCTAGTGGAGCCCAGGGTAGCCTTGAACTCACAGAGAACTGTCTGCCTCTGCCTCCAAAACAAAACAAAGAAACAAAACAAAATTTAATAAAAAGGAAAGAGCAAGCCTTTAATCCCAGCACTTGGGAGGCAGAGGCAGGTGGATTTCTGTGAGTTCAAGGTCAGCCTGGTCTACAAGAGCTAGTTCCAGCACAGCAGGCTCCAAAGCTTCAGAGAAACCCTGTCTTGATAAGCAAAAAAAAAAAAAAAAAAAAAGGAAGGAAAGAAGGAAGAAAAGAAGAGAAGAAAATCTTGTCATGGAAGCTGTAGTGTGTCCCACTGAGTCATACAGTTTACCCTGTAGTCCATTCATGTTTTCTTACAAGTGTTCATTGCTAAGAGTCATTGGTTTGGCTTGAGACCTCCGTGCCACCAATAATGTGCTCTCACTGGGGCTCCTCTTGGATACCCTATTGTTGTCCAGTGTCATGGCGATCCTGCTGTTTTGGATCTATAGGTTCTTCCCCTCCACATTCTCCAACAGTTCATAGATGAGATGGACGTTGGGGTGGGCCAACTCATAGCCCTGGTTCTGGGCCTGGGTGGTAGCTGGGTTCATCCATTCACCAGCTTTCCCTCACCATCACTGCCTGGGTGAGCTCTCCAGCCCTGCCTCAGCTAGCTCACCCAATGCAGCCTGCAGAAGGAGCAGGGCCAGTTCTCCTGTGCTCAGGTCCTTAGATCCGGGTCACCACACTCATCCCACAAGGGCCAGCTTTACTGTTTTGCCCAGGCAAAGCGCTCCTCTCTCCTGAATGCCAGAGGGGGCATAGGAGGTTGGGGGCCAGGTCAGCTCTTCTGCTCTTCTGACTCAGGGCTGGGTCACCTGTGCCCCTAACAGTAGGGTCAGCTCTAGGGTGCTGCCCAGGCAGGGTGCAGGGTCTGCTCTTCCATACATGTTTTTAATCAGGAAAGAAAAAGATGTTTCTAGTGTACTTCAAAACGTTAACCAAAGTCCTAAACTGAAACCCACCCAATTGAAAAATGACAGTGGTCCATCCACTCATGGCACAGATTGTTGTTTCATAAAATAGTTGATGGACACATGAGTGAAAAGGACCCACAATGCCATGTGGCAACTGGCTAAAGAAAGTCATGAGTGAATCAAAAGCATAACTAAGTTGAGAGAAAAAGTCAGGTTTTTTCCTCTTATACTGAAGAGGCCACACACATTCACTCAGAACCTTGATGCTTAAATCATTACAGTTACAGAGACTGGAACTGACAACAGTTAAAGGCATTACAGTCCCCCCCTCCTTTTCCCATCCATACAACCACAGGGTTAATTTTACAAACTGGCCGTTATTTGATCATTTTTGGCCTTCATAAAAGGTAGCTTCCTGTGATTCAGTATAAAATATTCAATTAATGATTAATCAACCTGATATGCTGAACACACCCCATGAGCTTTGGGGAGTAAGAGTCGGATGAAAAAAATACTTTCCCTTTCTGCAAACCCTTGATGGGAAAAACACATACCGGCACTGTTTATAGGAGAGTTCTGCATGTCCAAAGCATTCTAATCACTCTGTCATCTTTGCACAGAAAACAGCAACTTGTCAGCAGGGATGTGTGGCTGGTGGGGACTCAGGAAACTGCTTCCTTTTACTTAACTCTATATTATGCATTTTATTTAACAATGGCTGGGGAGATGTTGTCATGCAAATGGAAAGACCAGAGTTCAGATCCCCAGCATGCATATAAATGCCCAGCTTTGGAGAGTTGGAGAAGAGAGACCCCTGTGGGGCAAGCTGACTAAATAGACTGGCAAAACTGGTGAGCTCTGGGTTCATCAAGAGACAATTCGGCCTCGATATATAAGGCAGAGAATGACTGGGGAGGACAGGAACATCACCCTCTGGCCTTCATACGAATGCACCCACACATATGTCAACCTGCATATGTGCATGCGCACCACACACGTCTGTCCAAAACCCCAACTGGTTATTAATGCCTGTGAGATATTTCATAATGAAAAGTTTGTGGTGATGTACGGTGAAGGTTGCAGAAATAATGGCTATTAGTGGAAGAGTTTAAGATAGAGGACTTCAGAATTAACACGTTCAGAACCACCTAGGGAAAAGAAGTAAGAGACTAAATAAACAATCAGACAATGGCCACACCACAGGAGACAATAAACTCTGGCCCACAGCCCATAGAAAACGGCCCATTATTTCTAGTAAACAGACTTCAAAGCCAAACAACCCTTGCAGATAAACAGCCAGGATGTTATTAAAACCTGACATCTTTCCTGGTTTTTGTCTGCAATCAGAGAAAGCCAGTTATGTTTCCTAAACCAATGATGCATGATGCTCTCCCTGCCGGGGAGTCAGCCACCTTCAGCTCCCGATGGCCAGTACCTTCCAGCCTGGCTGCTTCTGCTGCCTTGGTAGCACCACAAAGTGTTCTGGTCCTAGGCTGCCACCAAGTCTCCATCAAGCCTAAGTGACAGTACCATCCTCCGTTGCTGGAGCAGCAGTTAGCAGACAGCCCTGTTTTATTTTCATTAGCTGGTCTTGTTTATTTCCGCAGAAGAGAGAGAGGAAGGACTAAGGGCTGGGATTAACATAAAGGATACCACGCTAAGGCCTTTCATGTTGGAGAACTGCTGAAGAAAGCTGCCCTGTGAACCCCCACTGTCTACTCACGGCAGGGTTCTAAATGAGCCACAGGGAAGGGAAGTCATTTCCACACTTTCTCTTTCCTTTATTATCCCCGTTTGCAGTATAATCTGCTCAACCTTTTAACCTGGAAAGAGCACTCTGAACCTAACACATACATCTGTTTCATTTGTCCTTTGAAATCTCAATGTTATCAGAAACATGGAGGGGCCAGGTCTCCAGGCCTCAACCATCAACTCAACTAGGGGAGAGATCTATTGAACTGCTCACTATGGGTCCAATGACAGAAACACAGAGGAGAAACTGGCGAGCTCATGCGCACAAGCTGCTTACATGAACACAACTCTGACTGACTCATAATGAAAACCCTCTTTGTTTTCCTGAAGTCTCTAACCCAACACAGTCTGAGAAAAAACAGATAGATAGGAGTCACCAAATAAGGTCCAAGGGGACTCCCAGAGCAGGACTCAAAGACTGGGTACTGCTCAAATTTGCTCGTGGTATTCCATGCTGACTCGGACACAGATGCCTTTCCAAGCTCCATCTTTCTCTCATGCTCACTGGATAGTAAACATGAATCACCATTAATAATAATTTCCCATAGCACGTCCAGGACAATCCATCCAGAGAAAATTGGAACTTCTTCTTTACTGAGGTCCGGTCCCATCAATTTGATGCTCATTTTAGAGAAAGGCCATTGAGCAAAATTAATGTACCCAAACAAATAGAGTTTGTCCTTGTAACTGATTCAGAGTATGACAGGAAACAAAGGGGCTGCTTTAATGGCCTCCTTGGGGAAATTTATTTTCAGAGCATGGAGTTATTTTCTTCTACTTTATGAGATTAGATTAAAATCTTTTTAAGAACAAGGAAAGGGAGCAAAACTGAGCTGTCTGTTTCTATAGACATCACTCGAGAGCCCTCCTCAAGCTCACTCGTTTGCCATTGTCCAATCAGATTAGGCTGCAGTCTTAGAGGTATTTTATTCCTGCCATTTTCAGGTTGCTTTTCTCTATCTGCTTCATCCCACTCAAACATGGTTTACCCCCTACCCTTTAACATGAAGAGGAAAATAGAGAACTACCATAAGCCAGGAATTGGGGAACTCCAGCCTTTCGAGAATGCCACTATGCCTGCCTAAGATACTGCTTTAGACATGGAAATGATTTGAATGTGTCTTCCAAAATTCATGTGTTAGAAATGTAATCCCTGACTTCACGTTAATGGTACATGGGTTGGGATTTTTGGAAGACAGGACTCCGTGAGGTCGTGAAGATGAGGATACAATGACGTATTAGCTGCTTGCTAGGACAAAGAGAGACTCCACCTGCACTATCACATCTCATGTCCTCTGCCGTGCTATGACATAGCAAGAAAGTCGTCACCAAGTGTTCTTTAACTTCTCAATCTCTAGACCCGTACATAAGATAAACCCCTGTTCTTCATGAATTAATAAGTCTATGGTAGTCTACTACAGGAATAGAACACAGCTTAAGAATGACTATTAACAAAATCTCTGGCTATCTTTTTCTACTATCCTGGATAGGCCAATGATATTATATACCTTATACTAAGGAACAAGGAAAGAGAAAAAAATGTGTCCCCATGGTCTCTATGCAGAAAGCATATTCTGCTCTGTGTGATCTGCCTGCTTCCTGCCCTTGCCTCTCATTATCAATTAACAGTAGAGATAGGCGCTTTGGAAATAGGGAGATGGCCCAGTCAGAAAGGACTTGTTTTTCAAGCATGGGGACCTAATTAAATCCCTAGGACATGGTTAGAAATCCCGATTCAGAGGCAAGTGCACATAATCCTACTGCAGAGAGGCAGACAGGTGGATCGTTAGGGCTCGCTGGCAAGTCAATCCAGCCAAACTGTCAACATCCAGGTTCAGTGAGAGACCTTGGCTCAAAAAAGAAGATGGAGGTTGATTGAGGGAGACACCAAAGACTGTTCTCTGGTCTCCACATGAACACACATACATGTGTACATGTGCATGAGTGCGCGCGCACACACACACACACAGTCTATGGGCTAATTTATGACGTAGTCAGGCATAACAAGTTCTACCCAAAAAGGAAGGATAGTGATGAAAGCAGTCAGCCAGTTCTGCCTGGACAGAAACCAGGCCTAGAAAAAATGAAGGAAGAATCAGTTGAGTAGCAGGAAGAGAAGTTGGAACTTGAAAGAGAAGGCATGAATGAACCATTACAGTTAAGCAACTGCCACAGCTCAAGGTGACATGTATAGGGGGAAGGTCACTTGAGGGCACAAGCAGGAGCAGCACTGGCGATAGGACAATACTGGGGCACGTGAGCTTGCTATTTTTCTTATGCTGCCAAGAGTAGAGCAAACAGTTGGGTATATAAGAGTATATATGATGCCTTGCATACATGAAGCCTTGGGTTTGAGCCTCAGCACAGCATGAACGGGGTGTGGCGGGGCATGACTGAAATCCTAGCACTTGGGAGGTGGTAGCGCGAAGATCAGAAGTTCAAGGTCACCTTCAGTTCTACAGTGAGTTCCCCACCAGACTGGGCTATCTGAGGCCCTGTCTCATAAAATGTTGACGACTGCAGAGGAGAGAGAAGGACCTTTTCTTTGAGAGCGTGGCCACTAGCACCTCAGCCGATGACTCCACAGCCAAGCGCATATGAACAGCACTAACTAGACTCCATAGGTTAAATAAATAAGTAAATAATTATAAAAGGAGGACGTGTCCAGGTGGTGGTGGTGCACTCCTTTAATCCCAGTGCTCAGGAGGCAGAGGCAGGCAGATCTCTGTGAGTTCGAGGCCAGCCTGGTCTACAGTGCAAGTTCCAGGACAGCCAAGGCTATACAAAGAAACCCTGTGTCAGAAAACAAAACAAGAAAACCAATAAATAAATAAATAAATAAATAAATAAATAAATAAATAATTTTTACAAAGAAAATAAAAAAAGAAAGAAAGAAAAGGAATAAAGGAGGACATCAAGCTGGGAAGGGATGTGATGAGGAGAGCAGGAGGGAAGAGGAAGGGATGGATGGCTATGATCAAGATACAAAGTTTCAAAAACAAAACAAAAGCAGTACCAATAGTATCCTGCAAACTGGGTGCGCTGTCCACACTTGTAATCCTAGCACACGGGAGGCAGAGGTAGGAGGAAGGATTATAAATTCTAAGGCATTCTAGACTATATAGGGAAACATTGTTACAACAAATAAGAAAATCCCCTGTGACCTGGCCCTGAGTCCCCACATCTCTAAGGCATGGACCGCATGGAGAGACTCTGTGAAGAAGGGGCATCTAGTGGAAAGGACCCCAGTTTACGGACAGGAGCGGAGTGTTTTATGGGCCAGCTCTACTACCGTAATTATGAGTAAAGGTTTTGATATCTCTAAGACCACTATTTTGACCACAAAAGTTGGAAGAGAGGCATTAAGTTGGTGTTTAGTGAGAACCCTCTCTGTGAGAAGTCCGGGCCTGGCTAATGGAGGAGAGCAGGGAACTAACCAGTTGTTGGTTCCAAGGACCCTTTGGTAATATGGAGAGGTAAGCAGATTATTCTACAATGGCATCACGCTAACCTGTTGTCTTGGTCTCTTTCCCTGTTGCTGTAATAAGAAGACTCTGACCAAAGCAACTTAAGGGAGAAAGGGTTTATTTACACTGGCTCCAGCTCAAGCACACAGTCTATCATGGGGGAAATCAAGGCAGCGGGAACTTGAAGCAGCTGCTGGTCATATTGCATCCACAGTCAAGAAGCGGAGGATGGGTGATAGCAGGATGGTTTAGAGGATAGCAGTACTGCCAATCAAAGCTGGTGACATTGGTTCCATTCCTGAAACGCAAGTAAAGGTAGAAGGAGAGAGCCAACTCCACAAGCTCCCACACTTGCCCGGTGGAATGCACAGTCAATCTCCAATAATAACAATGAATGTTAAGAAGAGGAGGAGGAGGAAGGGGGGGAGGAGAGCCAAGTGCACGCTACTGCTCCAATCCCTGTCTCCGTTTACATAGCTCAGGATCCCAGCTAGAGAATGGGGCCACCTAAAGTGGACTGGTATTCCCACCTAAATGTAGTTAAGTGCAAATTCCCCAAAGGCAAGTCCAGAGGCCCATCTCCAAGATGATTCTAGATTCTATCAAGTTGACAATTAACACCATCACTCCTATGTTAGAGGTAGAGAAACTTAGCCAAAAGAAGTATGTCTAGTCTGGTTTGGGCAGAAGCTCCTCACTACAGACTCCTAGAGAATACTGAGACCTGATGAGGAAGGTTGGCCTGTCATACTGAGAGTAGGTGTGTTCTAGCTGAAGAAGGGAAGGGAAAAGTGGTCCATACAGCAAGCAGTTAGTTTATATGCCTACTTGGCTGGCTACCGAGTTCCTTTGATAAAGCGACAATAGAGATGTTGCTATGAAGAAATTGTGAGCAGGTGGTTACCATCTGCAGTCAGTTAACTTTGAAGTAAGGGAGATTCCCCTTAACAAGGTAAGTGGGCCTCATGCCATTAGCTGAAGGGTCAAAAGAGCAACTGATATTCCTCAAGGAAACAATTCTGCCTCTAGATGAGGTTCCTACTTCTTCCTGGATGTCCAGCCTACAGGCCTTTCCTAGAGACTCTAATTCTGCCTCTAGGTGAGGTTCCTACTTCTTCCTGGATGTCCAGCCTACAGGCCTTTCCTAGAGACTCTAATTCTAACTCTAGATGAGGTTCCTACTTCTTCCTGGATGTCCAGCCTACAGGCCTTTCCTAGAGCCTCTAAACTTTACAGGTTTCCCACATACACAGCCACATTTTCCAGACTACTCCTTATCATTTCGTTTCTTTGAAGAATTTGGCGTATGCAGTCTAGGTGCAGTACATCCAAGAGCTAAGATGAGGAGGAGACCAGAGGAACTGGCTTCACCAGTGAGGGACAAAGGCCAGAGGGCCTTGTGTGTGTAAGTAAGTGTCGGAAGTTCAGACACCCACTGAGAATTTGGGGGGAAAGCAAAGCATGCTGAAAGAGGCAAAGATGTGTCAATATGTACGCATGCATGGTACCTACCAAAGACACAAAACTCACAAGGAGGATCCAGATGACTGAGGCTTAAACACTCTCTTCATAAGGCAAAGGGGAGAGCCAGAAACAGAAGCCAGGCACGAGGGTACATGCTTATGATCCCAGCACTTGGGAGGTGAAGGCAAGAAGATCAGAAGTTCAAGGCCATCTTCCGTTATATGCTGATATGCTGAGCTCAAGACCAATTGAGCTACGAGTCTCTCTCTCCCCTCTCTCTCTCTCTCTCTCTCTCTCTCTCTCTCTCTCTCTCTCTCTCTCTCTCACACACACACACACACACACACACACACACACACCTGGGGAGAGTGCATTGCTGTAAGTACTTTCATAATGATAATAAATGACTCTTAGGGGACACGACAGTTTAGACTATGGTGGGAGTGGTACAAAGGAAGAAAAGTGGATGATGTAAGAGCCACTTCAGAAGTAGGACTAATGAGGTGGAGGATGGAGTAATGGAAGGATGTGTAAACTAAGTCATTAGCAGAGTCAAGTGCACATTGACAATTACTTCATAGCCTAACATGACATTTGCAATTTTCCTTCAAGCAGGAAGGGCTGTGGCGGTACTTCTGATGCTCCTTTGCATCTCATTTATCGCCCAACAACCCCAACTCTGAGATTAGAAGTTAAAAATAGAGCATCAGCATGTGAGGCTTTTAAAAGTTATTATAATATCACTGACGTTCAAAGGTCAAACTCGGGGACTAGAAACTACCATTCACTCCTGCTCAAGTGTCTCCACGGAGTCAGAACTGATACCTTCCAATCAGCAGAACTTCCTTGGACCAACAAAGTGCCTTTACTTGGAGGCCAACTTGAGAAAACCTAGCAAAGAAGCAGTTCCAAGAAGGTGTTATGCCAGGCATGTTTCTGTAGGTGGGGCAGCTCCCTAGGAGGTTCAGAGAGGTCTGGACATGTGGATAAGTTTGTACACTGCATCCTCGCCTAGTCTAGGCAGACTCACTCCGAGGAAGGGATTCTGCTGTGAGGCCCAGGACATTCAAGTGTGAATTCAATATATTCAGTATGTGGTGTTTAGTGGGTAAATTTTTAACAAAGAACTTTGACTGTTAGAAATTTAGAACATTTTAATTAGGTGTGTGTGTGTGTTGAGAACTTCCACTGCTCTATGTCAGCCCGATAGCATACCACGTAGCTTCTCATCTATTTCACCACGAGTGGACTTCAAAGCATATGCTTTTAACCACAGCCTTACATCCCAAACCCATGACCAAGTCCGATCAGAATTCTATCTGGCAGACCCCTGACTTGCGGCATCAGCGGATGGTCCAGTCAGCTCAGAGCAGCACAAACCCTCCTTTGTAGCCTGGTGTCACTGTAATCGACACAACGCAGAGCCATCTGGGAAAGAGGCTTTATGAAGAATTGTCTTGTGGGCCTGCCAGTGAGGAATTTTCTTCCTTTAAAAAAGTTAAAAATTATTTTTTTTAAATTGTGGTGATATTTTGTTTGTAATCTAACAAATAAAGCTTGCATGAAGATCGGAGTACAGAGCTAAATTACTAGTAAGCCACAGAGACCAGACAGTGGTGACACACACCTTTAATCCCAGCACTTGGGAGACAGCCGGATCTCAATGAGTTCAAGACCACCCTGGGCTACCTGAGATTGAATCTATCTAAAAGAGAAACAGAGCTCATATAAAAATGGTCTCAGCACTTGGGATCTCATGCCTTTAATCCCAGCACTAGGGAGGTGGAGACAGGAATAATATGGCTGCGTGGTGTGAGGAATATAAAGTGGAAGGAGACAGGAGCTCAGATGCAGTCTGAGGATACAGTCGGTCTGAGGACACATTCTGAGGATTTGTAGGACAGGATCACCCCCTTTGGGCGATCATTGATGCTGAGCATCGGTAGAGATAAGAACTGTAGCAGCTGTCCGCTCTGCTTCTCTGATCCTTCAGCTTTCACCCCTGATAGCCAACTCCAAACTTTACTATGAAAAACAATTAGAATTCATGCTACAAAAAAATTGTATGACTTCTTTGGGAATTTGATACATGCGTGAATGTATTTTGGTCCCACTCCCACTGCTCTCCCTAGCTCCTCCGAGACCCACTCCTCTTCCCACTTCCCCAACTTCAAGTCCTTTTTTTCGTTTTGTTTTATAACTCACTAGTCCAATTTGTGGGGCTAATACACTTACGGGTATAGACCCATCCATTCATGAGGACCTAACTCACTCTCCCTTCCCAGAAGCCATCCACTACCAATAAACAGTTCCTCAGCTAGGGATGGGGGTTCATGTTTTGTGATGTTGACTAGAGTCTTGATCGTGTGCTGTCCACAACTGCTGTGAGTTCATGAAAAACTGTACTGTCAAGTCCGGACGAAGATATTTTCTCAATCTGATTAATTCAGTGGGAACACTCACCCTGAATGTAGGTGGCATCTGTCCCTAGATATAGGATCTAGACTGTGTAAGGGTGGAAAAGGCAAGTTTCCTAATCATGGTCGAGTCTGTCACCTCACTTCCTCAGTGGAAGACTTTAACCCGGAGCTGTGAGCCAAATGAACTCTTCCTCCCTTAAGTTGCCTTTGTCAGGGTGTTTTATCACAGCAAGAGGAAAGGAAACTGAGGCAGGTGCCCTTTCCCACAATATGGTAGGTCAATGTGCCAATCAGAGCTTAGATTGAATTTGTGTGTGTGTGTGTGTGTGTGTGTGTGTGTCCTTGTGTTTCAGTTTGCTTCCTGTTGCTATAATAAACACTATGACCAGAACCTACACAGGACTCAAGTGTTTAACTACCTTGCACTTCCCAGTCACAGTTAAACATGGCAAGAAGAGGGACCAGGAGCAGAGACCATGGAGGAATGCTGCTTACTGGCTTGCTCAGCTCAGTTTCTTACACAGCCCAGGTTCATCTGCCTAGGTGCTGCGTGCACCTAGGTGAGGTGCTGCTCATGGTGGGCTCTCCCCCATCATCAGTCATAAATCCAGACAACAATGGGCCAATCAGGCGAAGGCAAGTAAAGGTTCCTCTTTCCAGGTGACTCTAATTCGTGTCAAGTTGACATTAAAAACTAACCAGTGTACCAGGAAACTTTAAGTTCTCTCAGGAACTTATATGAGGAACCATATAACATGGGCTCTGGAGGCCACGAAACTAGCTCAAATCCCAGCTCTTCTCACCAGCTATGAAAAGATGGATAAGTTATTTCACAATCTAGCTTCTTTGAACTTTAGAATCCTCATATCTGTAGCAGGCTTTCTCGAACAGCCAGCCCCTAAATCATGACACAGAGACTTTTATTAGTTATGAATGCTCAGGCTTAGCTTATGCTCATTTCTAGCGAGCTCTCATAACTTAATTTAACCTGTTTCTCTTCATCTACGTCTTGTCCTGGGGCTTTTTACCTTTATTTAATTCTGTATTTCCTACCTGCCTGCTTCTTCTCTGACTGGCTTGCTGGTGGCTGCCTGGCTGGTTGGCCCCTGGTGCCCCCTTCTCTTTCTCCCTCATTTATGGAGTTCAAATATGAGATGCTGACGCAATGAGCTAGATAGAGAGGGGCGTGTGTGTGTGTCTGTGTGTGTGTCTGTGTGTGTGTGTCTGTGTGTGTGTCTGTGTGTGTGTCTGTGTGTGTGTCTGTGTGTGTGTCTGTGTGTGTGTCTGTGTGTGTGTCTGTGTGTGTGTGTCTGTGTGTGTGTCTGTGTCTCTGTGTCTGTGTCTGTGTGTGTGTGATTGAATTTGTGCCCTCATACAATCTAAGCAAGTGCCCTATCACCAGGATGTAGCCATAGTCTGACACTGGGATATATTTAACATGCTCATTTGAACAGAAAGCGAGTCTGTCCTGGTTGGCTGGTTTGACAGTATAGACTAGAACTGCTAATTAACTCACAAGTTAGATGTTTTCCTTACAGGGAATGACACAAATCTGTGATTCCAAAGGCTTTGACAAAACTGTGTGTAAAGCTTTTTATCATGCAAAAGCACGTCTGCAAGAGTAAAATGCTGAATGAGGGGCTGGAGGATGGCTCAGTGTTGAGAGCACTGACTGCTCTTCCAGAGGACCTGGGCCTGCTTCCCAGCACCCAAAGACAAGGCAGCTCACAACCAACTGCAATTCTAGTTTTCTTCATCTACATCCTTTTTATTTCATTTATTTACTTACTCAATTTCTTGAATGTATAATGAGAGGCTTTTAAACTTCTTATCAAGCAACAAAATTTATCAAATCATTAATAATTATGCTAAAGCTTTTCCCAAGACACTTTATTTTCTTAACACTGAGTTGAGAAATAGAAATTTTAATATTTCTGTGAGACTATTGCTCATTCAATATTTAATTTTAAAAAAACCTTGTATTTAATGTATATAATGTCTCGCCTGCATGTGTACCACATGTATGCCTAGTGTCAAGGGAGCCAAGATAAAGGGCCGATGACAGATCAAAAACATTTTTCAAATTTTTTTTTAACAGATATCTTGGATTTTTTTGTTTGTTTTTTACAAAGATTGTCATGATTTTTCTTGTTCGTTAGTTATTGTTTTTGCTTCTTCAAGATAGAGTTTCTCTGTGTCACGCTGGCTGTCCTGGCACTCACTCTGTAGACCAGGCTGGCCTCAAAGGCAGAGATCCACCACCCCCTGTCTCCAAGTGCTAGAATTAAAGACATGCACCACCCGCACCCTGCTAATTGTCATGATTTTGCTAATAAAAATATTTTCCATAATCCACCTATTTATCCGGAAAGATTTTTTTCTCGGTGTATAAGTTTATAAAAAATAGAATGATGAGCAGAATTGATACTGCATCCTGTCCATTTAAGAGGTAATGCTTCTCTACTAACCCATGAACGGAGGCAACTACAACACTATTCATTTCACTAAAAGATGCATTCATAATAAAATATGTCATAGGAGGTTATATCAGACTATCCCTCTTATAGATCAAAATTATAAACTTTGGACAAAAATCTAAAAACAAGGATTTGAATATGCTGGCAGCCAGCCAGAAGCAGGCAGGCGGGAAGGGAAGGGATGGCTACTCTTTAGAGGATGTTAACATAACAAGTGAGATTTATGCTCAAACATTTTGCCTGAGGGCACTTCCTACTGTGCCCTATGCAAGGCAGCTGGCACTCAGTCAAAAAGCTACCGTCTTACTGGGTTAAGGCCGCGTGGGATGTGGTTCGTGTTCTCAAAGCAGCTAGAATACAGGAGGGGAATTCTAGAAAGGACTTATTGAGGCACAGGGCCCCTAAATTTTGCATATATTCTCTACCCAAATCCTTGCTGCATGGGGAGACTATGCACGGGGTCCAAGAAAACAGCAGTGGGATTATTGAAAGACATTATCAGAAGGTTGACTCCAGAGAAGTTGGTTACCTGCTAGAACAACACTCATTAAGAGAGAGGACAGAATGCAGAGGCTCCGTAGCATATCACCCACTGGACCAAATATACACATGCATATATACATATATACATATGCATACATACATATATACATACATATATACATGTGTATATACACACATATATATTATATACCTTAACAGACATATAAAAAAATGAAGCATAAAATTTTGACTTGTAGTCAAGAAGCAGAAGCAAGTAGAAACTGACTCCAACCTGGCCCAGATGCCATTTACACAGTCATTATACATTTTCAAGGACTCAAGAAAATACCCAGTTGCGATAAGTTAAGAATACATGGGAATCTCAGCAGAGAAATAGAGCTAATGTGTGCTAAATGGAAATTCTATAACTAAAAATAAGGTTTGAATTTAAAAAGTAAACGTATTCGTCAGGCGGTGGTAACACACACCATTAATCAATAACAGCACTTGGGAGGCAGAGATAGGCAAATCTGTGAGTTCGAGGTCAGCCTGGTCTACAAAGCAAGTTCCAGGATGGTATCCAAAGTTACCCTGAGAAACCCTATCTTGAAACTCCTCCCTTGCAAAATAAAATAAAATAAAATGTAATGAGTTAAAGAGTTATTTTATTGGCTAACTATTGGATGTGAAATAGATTAAGGGAAGTTTCCAAAATAAAGGAAAGTGATTAAAAGCTATTTTAAAAGCATGTAGGCAGAGCCTTGGGACAATATTCATAAGTCTTACATATACACAATAAGTATTTCAGAAAGAAAAGATAAAATGAGTGAAAAAAACTGGCATTGACACCCTCTCCAATTTTTTAAAAACATAAATCTACAGATTAAAAAAATCTCAGCCAGGGCTGAAGAGATGGCTCAGTAATTCGGAGCACTGGGTACTCCTCTGGAGGAATCTGGTTCTGATTCCCAGCACCCACACCGTGAATCACCAAAGAAGACCTTAGCAAAACCCGAACAAGATGCAGTTAAAGAGAAACCACACCAAGATGTAGTTGTTTGAAATCAGAGACAAAGATAAAATCTTAAAACCATCCAGAAAAATAGTGACATAGTACAAGTTGGACAGGTAGGTGGACTCAGAGACACGAAGGCCACAGAATCACTGTGCAACATTTTTAGGGCTGGACGCTGGACTTAGATGAAGACAGCAATATCAGCTGTTGTGGTTGGCATTTGGCCACCCTCCGCAGCTCACAGTTTGTTCCAGACTGGTGGCATTGGTTTGAGAGGTGGTCAAGCCTTTAGAAAGTTAGGCCTGGCTGCCGGAAGTGAGGGCCTTTGAAGGTGGCAGTGCTCCTGGTATGGGCCGTGGTTTCTGCTCCCTGTGTCTCCCCTACTGAGGAGTCCGTACCTCAGGCCCCTCCTGTCAGGCCTTTCCCACTATGAAACCATAATCCAAAATGGTTCCCTCCTCTCACGTTGTTTCTGTCAGGTGTTCACAGTGGTGAGAAAGATGAGCAATACATTAATTTGAAATCTACTACCCACAGGAAATACCATTGGAAAGTGATGGTGAAATAGATCATTCCAAATAAATAAACCCTAGATATTATCCCCAGATCTGCGTTACAACTCATTCTGTTAAGTTCTCCACTGGGAAGGGAAATGGTACTAGATAGAGCATGAGGCCCAGAAGAAAAGAAGAACATTAGAAATAGTAAGTATAAAATACTAGAAATTATTTTCTTAATTTGTTTAAAATAATGATTGTTTAAAGCCAAAAAATATGTACATTGTGTATAATGTATGCAGGTGTATTTTACATGGCAATAAAAAAAAGATGGCAGATAAATGGAGCTACATTTTTGCAGGGTTCTTGTGTATTATGACAATTAGTAAAATATAAGCTCTTAATACATTAAGATAATTTAAGGACGTAAGCGCTAAGCCCCGGAACAACCACTAAAAGTTAAGATAAACGTACTAGCAGAAAGCCAGGAGTAAGATTTAGATGTGCTAATGGGAAATACCGGATTAACACCAAAGAAAGCAAAAGGAGACTCAACCAAAACAGGATGGAACAAAAAAGATACAAATTTCCAAATGGTAGATTTAAATCCATCAGTGCCATCATTACATTTTATGGAAATGAACTAAAAGCTCCAACTGAAGCACAGAGATTACCAGACTAAATTTAAAAACTACGAACTAACTGAAAACTATATGCAAGAGACATCAAAACCTAAATAGACATATTTGGATGAAAAGTGGGAAGTACCTAAGACAAAGAGTATGCCTTAGAAAGGTGGAATGCTTATTATATTAATATAGAAAATAGACTTCAAGGCAGGAGTGTAACTAGAGATAAGAAAAAGAGTTCAGAATAATTGTTAGGAAGGCCAAATCAGGACTAGTGCAAGGCTTGCAACTAATCTTGTGTTTTATTCTTCAGAACTTGTATGCTAGAAAGAGAACACTAACTTCTGCAAGTTGTTATCTGACTTTCACAACACACACACATGCGCAAATGTAATTTTTATTTAAAAAGTAAAATTATTAGGAAATCATAAAAGCCAACAAAATAAAAAGGGCATATACACAATAATAAAGACTGTAATAACTTCCTTTCAATACTGCACCCAGATGAAAACGTCTGTGGCCAGATGGGTGACCTTAACAACATTGTCATTACTTAAATTATTTATAGAATCAACTGGGAGATAAAAACCCCTCAGCTTTAGAATATATGTTCTTTGTAAAAATGCACACAGGGGCTGGAGAGATGGCTCAGTGGTTAAGAGCACTGCTGCTCTTCCAGAGGTCCTGAGTTCAATTCCCAGCAACCACATGGTGGCTCACAACCATGTGTAATGAGATCTGGAGCCCTCTTCTGGCATGTGGGCACACATGAAGGCAGACTGTTGTTTACATAATAAATAAATCTTTGAAAATAAATAAATAAAAAAATGCACATAGGATGTTGGCCAAGTCATACAACGTGCTGGGCTAAGGAATGTCATACATTAGCATCTCTGTGGTTCACAGTGCACTTGTCCTAGTGTGCTTTCTGCTGCTGTGATAGATACCATGACCCAAAGCAAACTGGGTTTATCTGGCTTACAATTCCACATCACAATATTTCTTTGGGAGAAGTCAGGATGGGAACTCAAAACAGAAATCTGAAGGCAGGAACTCAAAGACAAGATCATAAATGGATACAGTAGGCTTACTCTCCATGGCTTGCTCAGCTTTTTTCTTGCTCAGCTTTTTTATACAGTCCAAAATCACCTACCCAGGGGATGGCATCACTCACAGTGGGTGGGACACTCCCATTTCAATTATTAAGAAATGCCCCAATGCCCACAGACTAATCTGATGGAGCCAATCTCTCAATAGAGTGTCCTTTCCCATGTGATGCTGTTTTGTGCCGAGTTGACAAAAAGTAACCAGAACAATACCTACACTAGAAATAACCACTTCTAGAAAGCCTTAAATACTTGAGGATAACATATTTCAAAGAAGCAGGTCAAAGAAGAAATCCTAAGAGTAATTAGAAACTCTTTCAGCTGAGACAAAAATGAAAGCACACTGTATTAGAAACAGTGGAGCGCAGGTAAAGCAAAGCTATGAGGGCAAGTCATAGCTTTAAAGGCATTGTATCTAAAAGGTAGGAGCCGCCCCAGTCAACATCTTAATCTTACTAAACAACTAGAAAAAGAAAAGTGAAACAAATGAGTACTAAGAAGAAAAAAAAAATCAGTGAACTAGAAAACAAAAAAATTAACACAGCCAAAATACAGCCTTTAAAAAAGATTACTAAACATCGATACACCTTAGTTTAGATTAGTCAAAACAAAACATGTTAGCACTATCAAGAATGTCTGAACAGAAACTCCCTGCTTGGTGGTAGTATCAAATAAATGTATATAATGTACAGATTATGATAACAGGACTTAGTCCACGTTACGTCTAAGAGACTCTCCCTGCTCTCCTGGACGTCTTCTATTGTAAGGTGTTAATCAAATATATATCACATGGAGTATTGTAACAGTACGGGGCCATTTAGGCTCTGTCCGAAGAGAAGCCCCCAGTGTTCATGAACTTTTAGTGGAAAGTGTTAGTGAAATAAATGTATATAATGTATATAGCAATAGAGGAGGAGTATTTAGGTTGGAGGGGATGCACCTCCACAGCACCGACACTGCTCCTGGCTCCCCGGAAGAGTCCCAGCAACTGCACACAAACACCTCCCGGGGCGGAGACACAGGTGGCCCGCGGAGACCTGCCCCGCCCGCCCTCGCTTGCCCCACCCCCGGCCCTTCTGCGCAGGCGTGTGGCAGGCGTCCCGGGGCTCGAGGGGCGGGGCGTGGCCGGCGGCTGGGCGGGGCGGGCGCGGGCTGGTGGACTGGTGAGGTGGCGTCGGTGCGGTCGGGCGGCGCGGTTTGGCGCGATGCTGAGGCCCCATCCTGGAGCCCGGCTGCCCTGAACGCCCGAGCCGCCCGCGGGGCCCATGGCGGAGCACTGCGAGCCCACCCGCCCCTCGGAGGACGAAGACGAGGAGCGGGAGCCGCTGCTGCCTCGGGTCGCCTGGGCCCAGCCGCGGTGGGGCGCGCCCGGCAGCGCTATGAGGCTGCAGGCGAACGAGGGCGCGGCCGTCCTCCGCGAGCCCGCCACCGACGAGCCGCCGCTGGCCTCCGGGGACGCGTCGACCTCCACGAACTTATCCATCGAGCTGGACCGGTCCCGCGTCTCCGGCTCAGGTACGACCCATGTGCGCGCGCAGCCCGCCTCTCCCTGCCTCAGTTTACTCTCACCTTTCCCTCTGTGGCAGGCGGACAGGGATCAGTAAAGTCTCACTCTTTAGGCTCCCCGAGAGAGTCAGTCCAAGTGGGAACCAAACATTAAGGGAAACTTCACCCAAGACCGTGACGTAAGTTGTTGGTTCAAGTTTGGACTTAAGTTCTGAATTGAGAACTCACGACGATCCAGAAAGTCGGACGCCTCGGAGTCGTGAGTTTACTAGGCGGATGACAGTCGAGAGACATAAAGAAAGAATGACCAGTTGCCGCTGAGACAAGTTTGAAAACTTTCTATTAAATGTTGCTATTGTGACGTTAGCCAGAGGGGGCAGAGGCTGGTGAAATATACTTTGCCGGCTGCAAAGTATATTTGTGCATTTAAAAAGAAAGCACCTTTGCAGCATCATGTGGGCTGATTTGAAGTGGACTGGTTACCTTTGAAAAAGAGGCTGACAGATGATGTTTAAACTAAAATTTAGGCATGCTGTTGCAGGCCTGGATATCTGTGTGGTGAGTTTGGGGTGGTGGAGTGTAGTTCGACTCATTTGGCTGAACCGGGTAGGTTTGTATGCGATCCATCTGGAGTCTAGACAGGCTTGTTTCTGAAAACAAAACTCCTACTTGTTGGTGTTAGGATGGATCCAAAGAAGTGGTATATACATTGTTCATCATTCCATGTGACCGTTTATAGAAATGCCACAGGAAAGGTAGTTTTTATTAATACTGCTTATTTTCCTAGAAGTTGCTATGTTTTACTTGACCTACAAATGTGCTGGGTTGCTTGAAAGGATTTTGGACAGAGCAAGTCAAGAGTTCTAACTGAACTTTCGTTCAAACATAAACACTCTAAATAAGCATCCTAAAGGAAACGTCTCTCAAATGCACCAAATGCCTGTCTGCCATTCCCATGACATTAGCTGATGGATGGGTTTGTAAAACAACACCGAGTTGAGCAAAGAGGTGTGAAGTTTCCCATCTTCACAAGTGAACCCTGGTTCAGCCGGCCACAGTGGACACTTTGGCCATATGTGATGTAAAGTCCGATCAGTGATGGAACTGAGATCATATGGCTGCTGCTTGCCTTGTCTTGCCCCAGAGTTACTTTGTGTGTTAGATTTAATAGAGCCTAAGATCTTAAAAGTACATTTATTGTTTGACAGGGTTGGGTCTGTTTTTTTTCTCCTGTTATTTGTGGTAAAAAAAAAAAATTGTAGAAAAAGCCAAAAAGAGACTAGAATGTGATAGAATGCAAGTGAGCTGTCAGAATTCTCAGTGATGATGTTTAAATCACAGTTGACAGTTTGTTAACATCTTAGTTCTCACAGCAGCACGGTAGGGGTTGTCAGTGACCCCCATCTTTACTGTGAGAGTTGAAAATTAATACAACTGTAATGACCAGTTAGCTCCTAGAACTTCAGGAGTAAGTCGTTTGCACAAAGTCAAGTATCCAGGAAGTGCAAACTCAGACTGAGCCTACTTCTTTTTGTTTTTCAGGTCCTGAGCTTTGTTCTCTTTGCTCTAGAACTCTGTGTTACAAAAGAATTGCTACTTTGGGGGTTATGTGGGGTTTTCTTAAATAGGATTTTAATAGTATTCATTAACTGCTTTGTTCTTTTACCTACCGTTCAGTTGTCATGAAACCACCTTTAATTTCAAGATATTCTTGCTTTTTAGATCAGTATGGACATTTGTGGTGTTTAACTATTTTGTTTATATAAACAAGAACTTTATGTATTTAAGCCAGTGGAGAATGCCATACACCTATTATCCTTATATTAACAATGTAGTTGGCAAAGTCTAGAAGTCGCATGAACTATAGTGTTGTTAAGTCAGTGTTCAGTCACCCTAATCAGGGAATCAGATTGTAATAGAGATGATAGTACCAGTGTACCAGTTGTACATGCTGGGCTTAGTTCCCTGCAGACTTCACATGTAATAGATCATAGCTAGTCCTGTGAAATGAATCCTACTTTGGATTCCCACATAGGAAAGCAAGCTTAATAAGCTTGACTTGTGATCCCAACAAACCTGTGATCCCAGCCCTTAGGTGGGCAAAGCAAAAGGACAAGCAAAGACAGTCAAGCCTAGTGTAGGCTGTATAGTAAGTACCAGGCTAGCTAGGGCTGGCATAGCAGGACTCTCTCTTCCAAAAAAAAAAGAAAGAAAAAAAAGGGTTTTAGAAAGAAGGAAGCACAGGGTAGAGAAAAGGTCTAGCAGTTAGAAGATCCAGCATCCATATGGCAGTTCACAGCTTTCTGTAACTCCAGTTCCTTGGATCTGATACAATCTTCTGACCTCCATCCGTACCAGACATGACATGATAAACATACATACTCACAGGCAAAACATTCACACACATAAAATAAATAAATCTAAAAAGTAAATAAAGAGTCAAAATGTAACTTCCTGAAGTCTATTTCAGTGGAAGGAACTCTTAATAGCTGGGGTGGTAGGTGTTGCCTGATCAAGGATCAAGAGGCTAATAATTAACTCTTTAGGGCAAGTTTTACAAGAATACATTTCCTGTGTCTTGACAGTCCACCCAGAATTGAGATTTGAAAGTAAACAATTATGGTACTGAAGATTATTGCTCAGTTGTGCTTAAAATACAGCTATTCCAAGTTGAGTGGGCTGACTCACTCCTGTAATAAGAACACTGAAGGCTGAGGCGAGGAGGCTCAAACACTGGATTAAGGCCAGCCTGGGCAACATAGTGAGCTCAAGGCTATCTTGGCCTAATAAAGTGAGGCTCTTACCTACAAGACAAAACAAAATATGCAGCCATTATTATCCATTTATTATAGAAATGAACAACTCTTATCAAATATCTGAGTATCTCCAGGGCACTAATAAAAAGCAGGCCTTGAGAAAACGATAGTCACCTATATCAAATGATAGCTCGTGTTTGACTGCTGGATGCCCACATAGCTTTGTAGCCTATGGTCACTTAACACAGTTTTGATGGGCTGTGTGTGTGACCTGACAGAGAAAGCTGAGGATTCCCAGGAGGCCTGGAGCATGCTCTTAGATAAGATCAGGGGAGTGGCACCAGTTGGAACCCTTGAGGTATGTTTATTCACCAAACTCATTTGCACTTTTTCTAGAAGGAATTCTAGTTAGTGGGTAAGATGTAGGAAAGAGGAATAAGATGAGTTCTTGTTGGTTTATTTAAATGAAGTTACCATGGTGGGTTACTTTCATCTAACCACAAAGGGTAACACAATAGCTTTTTCAGAATCTATACTGTCCAGAGCACCCACAATAGCCTTTGGTATGGTCAAATGGATACTTTGTTAGCTTTTTAGACAGATTTGTTGAGAGCCTTCCATGTGCTAGTCTTTGTTCTACATCAGATATCAGAAGGAGGTGCTAAGCTTTCCCAGAATTTAGGTTATTTTGTTCCAGTCTTAAACATGAACAGTGGCTGTGAGTTGTGGGAAGGTGGCTTGGTTTTCTGTGGGATAGTAAAGACAATCCGAGCATAAACTGCATGGACATCTTTGAAAATCAGAAGCCTCAATAAGACTGGAACTTGACTACATAGAGGTGACCCAAAAGGTGTTACAAAGATAAAATTGGGATTCTCCATAGAAAATATATTTTGCAGACTAAATTGATGACTAAGTGGTTAAGAAGCTTACTGCTCTTGTTGTAGACTCAAGTCCAGTTCCTGGCACCCAGCTAGGGCAATTCACAGCACTAGGGTTCTCATGCCCTTTTGTAGACTCCAAAGGCACCTCCACTCACAAATACACATAACTCCCTACCACAAACCTATAAACACTTAATTATAAGAAATTTTTTCTAGAGAAAAAAAGAAAATTTTGAAAATTTTCTGATATGGATACAAATAAAAGTAACAGTTTATTCCTTTAAAGTATAAACATAATTTTAATTTAAAAAAATTACAAGGGCCAGGAATATAGTGTAGTGATACAATGGTACTCAAGGGGCTCTAAGCTCAGTCCCTCACATACCTTTTCCCCCAAAGAAAATACACTTAACTATGTCTTCTACTAGTGGAACTCAACCAGATGTCAGCAACAAGCCTTCAAAGCAAATCATCCATAGCACATTAGGCACAAAGCAGTGTAATATCTGTGGGTGTTCTCCAAGTTAAACCCATTACCAGTGCGTATCTAAACCACTAGAATGTGGGAATTGTAGATAGTAATTACCAAGGACACAGCTGATGAAAAATTAGCTACTGAAAACCAGTCGCTTTGATTTGAAAATAGTTAAGATGTAGACTTTTCTCTAATGATAATTAGGCCCAGTTACAAATTCATTCATTCATTTATTACATAAAAGTACCTTTGTAGATTGTGTTGATAAATCCAGGCCATCTTCAAATAAGAGAATGACCATGTCCAGTGGGGAGGATACTGTCTCATGAAGAGGCTGAAAACATCCTGGGTTATTGTACAGAAATGCCTCTTGATTGATCTGATTTTGGTTGAAACCAAATTACTAAATATTTAGAGAGAGGTTGTGGGTTCCATGAGAGCAAGGAAGAGAGTATGTGTGATAAACTCCAAAGTGTATCTCTTGTATCAATTCAGTAACATTTAATAGTAGCAATGTACATGCAGTAGCCAAAGAACTGTTGAAGATGGGAAAGACCACAGTGGTCTAAGAGTTGAATCATTTTAATATAAATTAGTAGCTTATGGCAAGATCCTAAGTAAATAATGCAGTATTAGAAGGCATTGAGAATAGAGTGTCTTTGTTCTGCAATAGATATCTTAGTTCTGGAAGCTCTGTTTATGGAGGAATCATGGAAAACCAAAGCATGGAACTGGGGAGATAGCGCAGTGGTTAAGAGAGCATCATCTGCTCTTTTGATGGGTTTGGTTCCCAATACGTAAGTATCAGACTCACTGCCATCTGTGACTCCTGTTCCAGGGGCTCCAGTGCGCTCCGCAGGCCTCCGCAGGCTCCAGGTACTTGGTGCACATACATACATGCAAGCAATACACTTAAAATAAATACAATTTTTTTTTTGAGACAGTGTTTTTCTGTGTAACTTTGGAGCCTGTCCTGGAACTCCCTCTGTAGATCAGGCTGCCCTCCAACTTACAGAGATTTAACTGCCTCTGCCTCCTGAATCCTAGGATTATAGGTGTGCTCCACCACTGCCCAGCAATACAACATTATTTTTTCAATCTCAAAAGAAAAACGAGGCAGGAAACAGGCAGGAAACTAGGTCTGAACACTTTGATGTGGAAGGTAGTGAAGAGGAAAAGGCTTAGGGAAATGTGAAGTGATTCTCGACTGTGTGAAAAACCATCACAGACATGGGTAAGTAGACGTGGGGTTTGCACCAGGTGGCAGGTCTATGATAGAGACTCCATTCTGGAAAAAGAGGTTTGTATTTGTTTTCATGCATACAAAAAAACAACATAAGAAAAAGAGATAATATCTCTTTGATATCATTTTGTGTACACTCCTCTCAAGATTACTTGCTGGTGATATATTTTGGAAGGTACCCCAGCACTAAGAACAAATAAACACCTTTTCAAGATCGTTCTATCGCTAAGAACTGGTCCATTGGGACTGGGGAGATGGTTCTGTTGGGTATGACTCCCAGCACATGGCTGCTCACAGTCATCACTCCAGTTCCAAGTCAGCGGGATCCAGCACTGTCTTCTGTACCCTCGGGCCCCAGGCAGGCATGCATCTGTTGCAAATATAGGCATGCAGGCAAACACTTATGCCCAGGAAATAAAATAATATTTTTTAAAGGAACCTGTGAATCGCTGAAGTGTAGGAAATACAATTTAACTAATGATAATGGTTACTGGTGCCTATATTATTCAGATAAATATAAATGCCCACCACATGCTGATTTCTACCCAGAGTCACCAAGGTTAAAGTTCCTTGCTTCATTCATAAGGATTTTCAAGGGACAGGATTGTTTGAATGAGCATATCGGGCTTATAGACTTTATTAAAATACTTTGCTTATTCTTTTGAGTAGGTAAAATATGTCCAAATAGCCCTTTTTGTAATATTTTTGTCAGCAAAGATTTTAGAAAATAGTAAACAGCAGTTTTGTTTGGCTGAATTAAAGAAGGTTGATTGTGTTTTGAATTTTCATAATAATGTACATAGAGAATTGAAGTACCTTCCAAATTAAAGTGGAAGTGGCTTTTGGCTTGTCTTCCCATTTTAATGATTCATTATTAATTCATCAGCAGGTGATTATTGAGTGCTTGTTATGTTCTGGAAACTGTGCAAGTTCTGGGGGCACAGCAGTGAAAGAAATCCTTGTCTTCTCAGAGCTCACAAAACAAATCAGGAGATAATGCTCAAATAAAGTGGAGATTAGCAGCAGTTGAGTAAGGGGAAATGGAGGCAACAAGGACTTGGCCTTTGCTTAGAGTAACAGGAAACCCTTGGGCTGTTTATTAAAAATAAATGATATGATTGTGAGTTGGTTTGATATAACTTAAGAAAGAGTTGATAGGGCTGATTTCATTGTAGGAGTAGAGGTTATAAGAGTTTGTGCTTTGGATGCTGATGGATTGTTATAGGTCAATGTGGTCACACAAGAGTGTGAGAGCATTGATGAATCCAAGGGCTTTGACCCAAGCAACTGGACCTGGAATGGAATAGGGCAGAGTGACATAGAGATAAGGAATTGAGTTTTGAGGGTAGTGAACCTTGAGCTGTCTTTTAGCAGCTAAGAAGAGATGCTGGGTACAGTCGTGAGAGTTCAGGGTGGTAGCTGGAAATGGTGAGTGTTGATAAAGAAGAGGGGAGCATGAACTAGACCCGGATAATACATCTACGGCTTCCCATCATCTGCTGAAGGAGGGTGAAAGAAGGGCTTGGTGTAAGTGCATCAGTAATTCTAGGGCTGGGGAGACAGAGACGGCAAATCCCTGGGGTCTCACTGGCAAGCCAGCCTAGGCTAATTGACAGGCTCCCATTCCCAATGAGAGACCCTGTCCATTCTCCAAAAAAAAGTTGTGGTTGGGGAGGTGGTTCAGGGGCCTAAGGATGCTTCACCACCAGAGTCTAATCCCCAGGACCCATGTGGTGGGAACAGAAGATTCCCAAAGTTGTTCTCTGGCTTTACGCATGAGAGCATGCACACATACTAAATAATTAATATTTAAAGGGAGGGAGCTAAAGAGATGGTTGGCAGTTAGGAGCACTGACTGACCTTTCAGAAAACCTGAATTCAGTTCCCAGCACCCACCTAGGTGATCTAATTCCCTCTTCTAGCCTCAGAGGGTATGTGCAGGCAAAATACCCATATACGTTAAAAAAGAAGAGGAGGGGGAAGAGAGGAAGAATGAATGAAAAAGAAGATAAAAAGGAAAAGAGAGAAAGAAAAAACTAATAATAATAATTATTATTATTATTTGATTTTTCAAGACAGTATTTCTCTGTGTAACTGCCCTGGCTGTCCTGGAACTCAGTCTGTAAACCAGGCTGGCCTTAAACTCATAGAGATCCACCTGCCTCTGCCACACAAGTGCTGGGATTAAAGGTGTGCACCACCACTTCCCAGCGACAAATAAAAAATTTTAAAGGGGGACATGTATACCAGTCCTTTGTTTGGTTGACCTTTGACTGTCATGTGTGTACACCTGAATGCACACACAGGTACCCCTACAGGATGCACACAACACAGACTATCTGATGTTTGATTTCCTTTTTCCATATCTTACTGTCTTGAAGTCACTCACACAGGTCCATAGTTTGTGCATCCACGCAGCTGGTCTAACACAGTGATTGCTATTATTTCAGAGATAAATACATTCTTGGAAGATCCAGAATTTGCTGATATTGTACTGAGAGCAGAGCAAGCAATAGAAACTGGAATTTTGCCAGAAAGAATCTCTCAAGGGTCAAGTGGAAGTTACTTTGTGAAGGATTCTAAAAGGGTGAGAACTTCACATATGTATTGTGCACATTTTGGAAGACAAGACTTTAAATGTAAAATGTATGAGTTTCTGGAAATATTTTCCTATTACATCTCTTTGTTTCTCCTTTTCCAAAATAAAGGTCGGTGGTTTCTGTTTTGTTTTACTAATTGCTAAATAATATAGAAATGGAGCTGTTAGTTTCTAGTTGTAACTTTCTGCTCTGATGTTTTCTATTTGGTTCTGTTGGTTGAATCAAGCATTTATTGTATACCCATATTTACAGGTGAATCTGTTAATGCACCTTCATAGTCCCCCCTCTATACCTCTGTGACCATATTAACCAAATACAGGGGAAGTTGAGATTTTTAAAACCTGCCTAATGTCATTTCCCAATGCTTGATTTATTTTTTTAAGGTATAGTTTATTGCCCAAGGAAAATTTCCCTGGTATTATGCCAAGGAAAAGAAGCACGACAAAGCTTGAAGGCACTGGAGTGTAGCAAAGCAAAATGAACTCTCATTCTGGAGTGGAAAAGTCGGTATTCACTTTCTTCCACTGAGTCTGGAGTTTTTCAGAAATGGTGTTGTCTTTTCTAAAATATTTTTGTGTGGTACATAGCCCACCATTCTGTTTCCATGAGCCCCCACCCCCATAATTGAAGTTATATTTTAAAAGTGATTTTTAGCCGGTCTGTGGTGGTGTACACCTTAAATCCCAGCACTTGGGGAGGCAGATCTCTGACTTCAAGGTTAGCCTGGTCTACCGTGAATTCCACGATAGCCAGGGCTACACAGAGAAACTCTGTCTCGAGAAAAAAAAATGTGATTTTTTTTAAAGCATAATTTTATTTGTTTAAAAAATAACAAAAAAAAACAGGGTATAGACATATATGCATGGTCAAACCTACATTTCTTTGGTGGGGGAGTAAGAAATTTTGGATCTCATGTGTCCTGTGCTGGTGAAAACCTGCTCTTTCTGCCTCATAAGTACTGAATTGATGGGTCTGTATTGCCTGGTTTTATGTGGTTCTGGGTTTAGAACCCAAGGCTTCATGCATGCTAGGCAAGCCCTCCACCCAGACCCAGCCCCAGCCCCCACCCCTATTTCTTAAAAATAAAATATACATAATTGTCATTTGCAGGTACTGTCAGTCTTTATTCCAAGTTTTTGTTGTTGTTGATGATAATTTTTGGTTTTGAGACAGACTTCCTCTGTAGCTCATGCTGGCTTAGAACTCATTGTGCAGCAGGAATCCTCTTATCTTAGCCTCTCAAGTGCTAGGGATCATAGTAAATCATAAATCAGGTCACAAGCCTGACTTCCAGGCTTGAGTTCTTAATTTGTTCTTCTTTTGCTCAAGTTAATTTTTTTAGAATTTATTACATTATAAATAAATTATGTTTAAAATTATATTTTTATTTCTTGTCTGAGATAATTGAGCCATAAATTTAATGAGTGTAATTTATTAGATTAGTACTAATGATTGTAGAAACTTTTGGACACCCATAATTATTTTTTTTCTTTATTCTTTTCCCTCTTACCAGAAGAGTTTTGCTACATGTCCCAGGCTGGCCCAGAATTCACTATCCCCCTGTCTTAGCTAACCCAGTAAGTACTGGGATTACAGGTGTTTTACCACCCATGGCCAAAGTTTTTCTTTCTAGGAAAGGCTTAAGATGGGTTCATGAAAAATATAATGGAGAGGCAGGCAGATCTCTGTGAGTTTGAGGCCAGCCTGGTCTACAAGAGCGAGTTCCAGGACAGGCTCTAAAGCTACAGAGAAACCCTGTCTCGAAAAACCAAAAGAAAAAAAAAGAAAAAGAAAAATATAATGGAAAAAAATCTTAGGTATGAACTGTTGATAGCATAGTCATTCAGTTTATGTTGTTTGTGTGCTTAAGAATTAGTTGAGCACCTACTATGTGTCAGGCACTGTTCGGAGTACTGGAGATAAACTCTAGTGGATTCCTTGCTTTTTAAAAATATTTAGCACAGCAGGAAAGGAGATAGTGAGTAAATGTATGTTTGAATGTTTAGTAGATCCTAAGTATTACACAACACTGCTTACATAAAATGCAGTCTGTGGCAAGAGAAACTCTTAAGCTTGTGAGTTTGAAATTAGCCTGGACAACCTGGCCATAAAGAGAAGTGGGATGGTGTTGGGGGGCGGGGCAGACTCCAGTGTTAATTTGAAAGTGCCGTAATTCAAAACACTTGCAGTTAATCTGGTTAAATGGCAGAAGCCTTGTCTCAATTTCTAAGGTTTGACAGAGCAAAAGTTTGAAAAATACTGATAGAATGTAATAATGATTTTAAATTGAGCATAGTTTTTACAGTGTGATTGAAATCAGTCATCTTAGTACTTAAAGATTATGTGTAAATCTTATTTATTGCAGTGCATTTTGTAGATTGTTATCCACCTGTCCATAAAAGTCTAATAGGATTTCTACTTTCCTTTTCCCCCTAGCATATTATTGGTGTGTTTAAACCCAAATCAGAAGAACCTTACGGCCAGCTGAACCCAAAGTGGACCAAGTATGTCCACAAGGTTTGCTGTCCCTGCTGCTTTGGCAGAGGCTGCTTGCTTCCTAACCAGGGGTACCTCTCTGAAGCTGGTGCCTACCTGGTAGATGCGAAGCTTCAGCTGGGCATTGTACCTAAAACAAAGGTAAAGGAGAGTTTGCTGTCAGGCTGATCCTGCACTTAGAGTTCACTTGTTTGTGGACACTTGAGCGATAACTCCCAATGGTAGAGCCAAGTGGAATTCCCCTCATGATAAGTCAGGAACCCAGAGCAGCTGGTTTCTTGCACTCTGGTATATAACCATACAGTAGTCAAGGGGATGTCTCTTGCTCCTGTGAGGTCACAGGATGCTGACAGAAAGGGGAAAGGACGGGGGGGGGGGGGGGGGGG
>NW_026067949.1:12557369-12579882 GCF_014885135.2 Alexandromys fortis
CCCTTTTGATCCTCCTGACAGTTGCTTACTTAAGTGGCCACAATGCTGCCCTTGTCTTCTTTTGGACTTTTATGTAATTTTATTTGATTCCTTCCTTAAAATGTCCATCCTTAGCTCTAGATTTCAAGGCTCTTATTTTTTTTCCACTGGAAACTTTGGATTGCTTTTATATCTTTTTTTTTTTTTAAATATGCCATTTAGGGGGCTGGAGAGATGGCTCAGTGGTTAAGAGCATTGCTTGCTCTTCCAAAGATCCTGAGTTCAATTCCCAGCAACCACATGGTGGCTCACAACCATCTGTAATGAAGTCTGGTGCCCTCTTCTGGCCTGAAGGCATACATGTAGACAGACTATTGTATACATAGTAAATAAATAAATATTTTTTTAAAAAAATATGCCATTTAAAATTCTTGTAAAGATTTTAGGTTCTCAAGGAGCTTTGTTATAGGGTTAGACCTTGCTCATTTACAGCATTAGAGTGAATTTGATGGTCCATGTGAATAGAAATACCATAATCCAAACTCTAACCATTTTTCTAGGTGGTTTGGCTTGTCAGTGAGACATTTAACTACAGTGCAATTGACCGTGCAAAATCAAGAGGCAAAAAGTATGCCTTAGAGATAGTGCCAAAAGTAGGTAGAAAGTTTCATCGAATAGGACTTCCTCCTAAGGTAAGTTACTCTAATAAGCTTTGCTTTCAGGGCAATTGGACATTTATTTCCTAAACACCCGGGGATGAAGCGTGTAGCTAGACATTGGGCAACCTGCTGTAGACTGGAAATAATCTTTAAAAAAGAGAATACCTTTTCCTCTTGAGCTCATAGTAACAAGCAGTTTCAATGCAGTTTGATAAAGCTGGTCCACGGAGCTCTGAGGGGGTAGGAAAAGGATGCCTAGAATAGAGTTCTTTTCAGTGGTGAGCATGTGCCTGGCATGCATATGCAATGTTTTGGATCTAGTCCTTTCTGAGGTGGGGTGGGGTGGAACTTACTGAATTAGGAGGAGTCAAGATGTGGTTTGAAAGGCTTTGTAAAATTACTGTGAAAAGCACAGGACTGGAGTTAGAGTTGGGCTCCACTTCCAGCCTTTCTGAAAACAATCCAAGTTTTCATAAAGCTGCGATTGCCTTTTAAGTTGCAAGGATAAACTGAAGAAATTCTCATCACTTGGCACATAGTGAAGACTTAGTAAATGGTAGTTCTGCATGTGTTCACTACTATACAGATTTAATATTTATTAAAACCTAAGGACCTTTTGCCAGCTAGCTAAGCAAAAAAAGTACAGAGAACTAATGGAAGAGGCATTCTAGAAAATTCTACATTACTTATTTTTTTAAATATATTTGACTTACAATTTTATTGTTGCTATGTAAGTATCTAAAGAATTTGAGTAGAAACTCACAATTAACTTATTTTTCTATTTAATTACATTCCCGATAGTCAGTTTTGAACATTTTTGCTATTTTCTTGGATGTGCTAAAATAGATATGACTAAACAAGACTGCTCAAAAGAAACCTTTAGGAAGTTGTTAAAGTTTCTAACAAGCATGTTAAGCCAAGGAACAGACTTTTTTATGGTGATTTGTTTGCTTGCATTTGTGAGGCAGAATAGGTTGCTCATTACCTGTATGTCATCTACTGATGAAATTTGTATTCTGACATCAACTTCTTTAGTATTAACTAGTAATTTTAATAATAAAATTGCATTTTTAATTGGGCATATCTTCAAGGAAAAGACTCTTTAAAAAGTCATTAGAAAGGCTACAATCAGTTGATTAAATCTTTAAAATTTATATGATCTCTGATCTGCCTAAAGAATCCATTGTACTTTAAATTTTATTTTTTGTACTTGATGTTATGGAAAAAATACAAAAAATGCTACCTGGGTGATACAATTGCACTGACATAAAATAACCAAGACAGTGTACAGTGTGGCCTCTCAGTTAAAGTCACTTTGATACCTAGTTTTAGGAAGTAGCCTTCTTCAGGTGTCACCTTCAGGCATATATTTATTCTTTTTTTTTAATTTCCTAAACTAACTCCCTAAAGGTCTTGGGTTGAGCCTGTTACTGTGTGTTCCTGTGATTCCTTAAGCTGTTAAGTGATCTTAATAAGTATGGCTTATCTGGATTAGTATTAAATTCTGTTTTTCTTATGTGCTGTGTAGCATTCTGTGACTGTACTGCTGAGAAATTTGAAAAATAATGCCTTTGTGCTTGTACTTTCCTTTTCTAACTATAGTTCTTGAAATTATAGATTGGTTCCTTTCAGCTGTTTGTGGAAGATTACAAGGAGGCTGAATATTGGCTTAGGAAGTTTGAAGCTGAGCCTCTGCCTGAAAACATTAGAAAGCAATTTCAGTCACAGTTTGAAAGATTAGTGATTTTGGATTACATCATCAGAAATACAGGTATTAACGTTCTCTCATTTGTTCAGTCTCGTTAGTTGTAAACCAGATTCTCGTTACTGAAGTCAAAGCCATAAATGTTGCTTCAAGAGTCCCAAGGCTGAGTCCTCTGCAGTGTTGGGAACAGAGAAAGCTCTGACCTCCTGGGCATGTAGTCCTGTGTTGAGGGCCTGACTCATACAGGGCCACAGAGAACACTTCCTGTCCCCTCAGGTGGAGTTGCCTAAAAGCAGGACAAAGCCAGAGACTAGAATTGCTGTCCATGGATATGAAGAGATTCTTCTTTTAATATTGCATTATGTTGTTTGTGAAACAGTAAGCTTTTTGTTTGTGCTGTACTGGGAGGGAACAATGGTGTAGACGGGACAAAACTGCGGTTCCCTGGGCTCTCAGGTCAGTATTTCATGAGAACTTATCCAACATACATCTTCTCAGCTACCAACCTCCATAGAAATTACAAGTTGGGGCCAGGCCTGTGCTGCACCAGGCCTCATGGTGATGCTTATGCCTTCTACAGCTTGGGAACTGCTACTTGCAAGTTTGTTTTTCATTACTTATATTAGCTTCTGAAAAGCATCATATAATTTTCTCAATTTGACTTTCTTAATTAAATGGTCTTAGGTTAATATTAAAGCCGGCCCAGAGTAGTCAGATGTTTACACTGGGTGAGGCTACTTTGAATGTGTGTAGCAGCCAGCGTAAATATGCTTTCTTCCTCAAGCAAAAAGACATTCTCTTTGGTTTTAATTAACCTTGATCTAGCCATTGCCCTGACTTGTACAGGGTGCTTCTGAGGGTCAAATCAGTTCATATAGGTGAAGCACTTAGAACAGTAATCTGGCACAGGGGAAAGTTTAGTAAATGTCAGGTTATATTGACCAGGTTGTTAGAATTGTTGTAAATCAGAACTTTCTGTTGTCTAGTTAGGGTTTTTATTGCTGCGACGAGTCACCATGACTAAAAAGCAAGCTGGGGAGGAAAGGGCTTATTTGCCTTACGTTTCCATATTACTGTTCATCACTAAAGGAACTGAGGATAGGAACTCAAGCAGGGCAGGAACCTGGAGTCAGGAGCTGACGCAGAGGCTCTGCTGACTTACTCCCCATGGCTTGCTCAGTCGGCTTTCTTATAGAACCCAGGACCACCAGCTCCGGGGTAGCCTCACCCACAGTGGATTGGGCCCTCCCCATCAATCACTAAATTAAGAAAATGCCCTAAAGTTAGATCTTTTGGAGGCATTTTTCTCAATTGAGAGTCCTTCCTTCCTTTCAGATGACTCTAGTTTGTGTGTCAACTTGACATAAGACTAGCCAGCACATCTGTGATGAATCTGTGCTACAGAAAACCAACAAAAACCTCAAAAGACTGCGGGCTTAGATGTTTTCATTAGTATGAAGCCACAATATCTGTAAATATCAACTAACAGACTTTTGTTTCTTTTGAAAGACAGAGGAAATGATAATTGGCTAATCAAATATGAAAAGTCAAAGAAAAGTAAAAGTAAGGTAAGGAAAACTTAGTGAGTAAAAAGTATATATTCAGTTTATATAACATTTCTTGAAATTGTTCTTCACCTTGATTCTGAGGCATGATATTTCATTGGAGCTTCCCTAGTAAGCTAGGCTGGCTGGCTGTTGAGTTCTCTGCCTCCTTAGCACTAGCTTTACAGGTGTGACTGTCATACCTGACTTTTCATGTGGGTCCTGGGTGTGAAACTCAGGGTCTCAGGCTTGTGCTGCAAGCATTTTACCAACAGAGCCATATCCCCAGCTCTGCACTATACTTCTAGAGCAGAACCCTTTCATGCCCTCATTCCTTCCCTTCCTGAGTCTGTTTGTATTGGAGACCAAGTCTGACATCCACTCAGGATTTGTAAAGCTTTTGACATTTGTAGAAATACCGTCTGTACCTTCTGATATCTAGGGACATGTTTTTATCTACTAATTCTGTTTCTTCTGAGTATTTTGATTCAGTGTTAGGTAATACAACATTACATAATAAAATGCTAGTGAATCATTTCCTTTGAACTTTTTAAAAAGTACTTAAACTGGGTTAAGCTTACAAAGTAGACTATATAGATGCACCACAGTATCAGAACTAGATAGTTCAGCTTAATTGCTATTAACCTTGGGTATCTGTCTCAATTTTTAAATTTTTTTTTATTATTTATTTATTCATGGAGTCAGGGATTCTCAGTAGCTATGGAGCCAGTCCTGGAACTTGCTATGTAGACCAGGCTGGCCTCGAACTCACAGAAATCTGCCTGCCTCTTCCTCCCAAATGCTGGGATTAAGGACGCACACCACCACTGCCTAGCTTCAGTTACTTTTCTTTTACTATGAAGAGACACCATGACCAAAGCACCTTATAGAAAGAAAGTTTATTGGGGGCTTCCTGAGGATTAGAGTTCATGACCATCACGGCAGGGAGCATGACAGCAGGCAGGCATTGTGCTGGAGCAGTAGCATCCTGGTCCACAAGCACAAGGCAGAAAGAGCTAACTGGGATTAGCATGGATTTTTGAAACCTCAAAGCCCACCTCCTCCAAGGCTTTACCTTCTAATTCTTCCCAAACAGTTCCACCAACTGGGGACCAAGTATTCAAACATATGAGTCTATGGGGGCCGTTCTCATTCAAACCTTCACAAGTTCAAATTTTAGATACACTTTTAGGATAGGTTTTTAAGCTTAAAAAATGTATGTTGTAGAATGTTTAAATAACTTCTTCAATATTTAATCTCTGTGTTCTCAAGTTATCACTTAAGTTATTGCATCACTTTGAAATGTTTATACTTTAAGCATTTATCCAGGAAATTTGAAAATTTTTGTGTTCACAGTACTTAGCAGTATCATAAAGTAACACATGTGCATCTTAAAGGTCTGCTAAGCAACAGAAGCTATGATGGGGGCTGGAGATGGCTCAGTGGTTAAGATCACAGCTGCTTTTCCAGAGAATGTGGGTTCAATTCTAGCACCCACATTGTAGCTCACAACCCACTCTGTAGCTCCTGTTCCAGGAGATCTGCCGCCCTCTTCTGGTCTCTGTGCACCAGACGTGTGTGTGCAGGCAAATACCCATGTACATAAAGTCAAATAGTGCTGTTAAGAAAGCGACAGTAGACAAATATAAAAATTTTAAGCAATGGGTTGATTAGCTTCTTTCTCTAAATTTAGTATTTTCAAACTGTCTTCTGAAAGGAAAAAAAATAATTTACTAAGTAAATCTGTAATTCCAACTTTAAAATATAGCAGTAATGAAATGTTTACTGTTTATATTGTCTCTTCCTTTCTTGTGTTTTTTTTTATGAAAACCTAATTCTAGTTTTATAAATTTTCAAGAGAGCATGCACTTAAGCCTCAATAATAATTGTGAGTAATTGATTCTTTGAAAATATTTTTGTAGAATCTATTATCTGCCATTTTTCTCCCGTTTAGGACTCAAACTGGATTGATGATAAAGAATTGCTTATTAAAATAGCTGCAATTGATAATGGGCTAGCATTTCCCTTTAAACATCCTGATGAATGGAGAGCATGTAAGTATTAGAGTTCTCCCAGATGGAAAGAGTGCAAAACTGACAGATGGAAATAGCAGAGGAAATGTGATGAAGTCTGATCACATGTTAGGGCTCAGTTCTAGCCCCTGGGGCTTTGAAGGTCTTGCTACTTATTGTTTGTATACATTCGAATGACCTTGTTTGGCTTTAGTTTTGGAAATGGGTTTGATAACTTGTGATGTCTAAGGTGTTAATATAAGAATGATCTAACAGATCTTAGTAGAGTTGTGTGTTGATGTTTTGGGCTCCATTCCTTTAGCAAAATTCAGACCTCCATGTCACGTCGTGGTGTTTTAGTTGCCCTTCCTGCTGTGGATAATTAGTTTTGATACATTTGAAGCCAGTTTGGGACATTTTGGTTGTATTTAAAATTGTCCATATCTTGAACAACTACTACTACTACTACTACTACTACTACTACTACTACTACTACTACTACTACTACTACTTCTTCTTCTTCTTCTTCTTCTTCTTCTTCTTCTTCTTCTTCTTCCTCCTTCTCCTCCTCCTCCTCCTCCTCCCTCCTCCCTCCTCCCTCCTCCCTCCTCCCTCCTCCCTCCTCCTGAGCCAGAGTTTCTTTGTGTAGCCTTCACTGCCTTGGAACTCACTCTGTAGTTCCGTAGACATTTAGAAATATTTTAATCTCAAGATTCTATATTAAAACAATTTCCAGCTGGGCAGTAGTAGCATACACCTTTAGTCCCATCACTTGGGAGGCAGAGGCAGGCAGATCTCTGAGTTCAAGGCCAGCCACGGCTACACAGAAAAACTCTGTCTTGAAAACAAAACAAAAATTCTAAATAAGTAGATTTTTGGCATTTGTTTATTAGTACTGTTTTCCAGTGTACTACGCTATGATGTATAAATATGGCCTATATGAATTATCTTCTCACTTTTAATTTCTTTTTTATTATAAGCATGATCCATTTAAAGGGCTATATTTGAAAGAATATGTTTGGGTACAATGTTTCATTTATTTTTTCATTAAAACTTGTTAGTTATTAGTCCTAGAATGCCCTCCACTTGGCTTTAACTACTTAATCTGTTAACTTTTGACAGGTCATAACTGATTTCTTTTTTTTTTTTAAACATTTATTTATTTATTATGTATACAATATTCTGTCTGTGTATATGTCTGCAGGCCAGAAGAGGGCACCAGACCTCATTACAGATGGTTGTGAGCCACCATGTGGTTGCTGGGAATTGAACTCAGGACCTTTGGGAAAAAAAGTAGGCAGTGCTCTTAACCACTGAGCCATCTCTCCAGCCCCCATAACTGATTTCTTAAAAATGAGTTTCTTCTTCCATCTTGTGACTTTGTGTTTCATATGCAAAGGGCCCAGGGTTTAATATTCCTGGGTTCATTTGTGTGAGATGTAATACACTTTATTGTTCTGTTTTTTTGTTTTTATTTTTTTTTTCTGTTGTAGTGTTGCTACACTGCTTTTCATTTTGTTAGCATTTACTTGGTATTTATTCTATACTTTTTTTAACTTCTACCATTTTGTTTTAGTTATATGACATAACGCAACAGATGGTGTCTTTTAACCCAGTCTGAGTCTTTCAGTGGGTAGCTTAAAGTGTCAATAAATTTGGATTTCTCTTACTTTATTTTTAAATTTACCGTAAATTCTAATTTGCTTCTTTTTTTCTTTTCCTGTGTTTTGTGAAACTGGTTTGAAATGCCTTGGTTGCATTTTATTTTTCCCACTAACCATTTGAAACCTATATGCAAATTACTTTTTTAAAGTAGTAGGTTTGTAAACTTCCTATAAAACATCCGGGAAGTTTTGCCAAATGTGTGGTTGGGGATCAAGGGTCTGGAGCTTGCAGAAGAATTGGTGTTAAGGGTGTGGGGATGTTTTAACTGTTGTCTTTATAGTGGAAGCTCTGGCTTTATTTACTGTCATCCAGGGAAGTCATGAAGAACAAACACCGTTGCCTAACACAATGCCAGGAAAAGAAATACTCAATAAAGTTTATTGAGTACCTAGTGAATGAAGGGAAAAGGGACAAATAGAGTCTTGGGGAACAGTAACATTAAAATAGGGAGAGAAAGCCAGCAGAGATGGGGAGTACCTTCCTTCCAAGACAGGAAAAAAAACTTTGAGAAAATGGTGTCCACAAAGCCACTATGGAAGAACTTGACAAAAGAGATGAGACATGGCTCCTCTCAGGTTAAGCACTCTGACTCCCTTGGGCTGTGAGAGTTCCTTAGGCAGGCTCAGGGGCATGGAGGTGGTGGAAGTGAATGGTGACGGTGGAAGTTGAAAGACAGGGATTAGAAGCAGAAATAGACAAAGAATAAGAGCTTTTTAAATGAAATTGTTAAGAGAATGGAGAGAAGAAACAGCTTAAAGGAATGTGGGCCATATGTGCAAAAATCACAGTTTAAGTCTCACTCTGTACTAAGCCACAGATAGAAATAAGGGATGAACCTAAGGGCAGTTGGCTTTCCTCATTGCTGTGACCAGATGCCGTACTGAAGCCATCTCAGGGGGAGGAATGTATTCTGGCTCATGGTTAAGGGGATTCAGTCCATCCCTAAATGGATGGTGGAGGAAACATTAAAAGCATGAGGCCAGCCAGTCCCTGTGAGGCGGTCCTCCTGTAATCACAGCACTCTTGGGCAGAAGCAGGCAGATCTCTGAGCTCAAGGCTAACGTGGTCTAAATGACTGTTCCAGGCTAGATAGGGCTATACAGTTAGAAGCTTGGGGGGGGGGGGCAGATGCTTTGCATTTTAACCCGTCAAAAAGCTGCAGACTATAATTCCCTAGCCCCAGTCCTGTAGCCCTACTTCAGCTTCATAAGCCCCATGTCTAGAAGGTTTCACGGCTTCCCAGACATCACCAGCACATGCCAGGTGTTCAGACAGGACTCTGTGAGGGGCATTTCACATTCCCTGGACAAGCAGAGATATCCACTTGGTGATTCTGAAATCTACCCTGCCTCTTCCCTTTCCAGAAGATTCCACTGGTCTACGAGTCTATTGCTAAACTGCTTCCCAGTCTCAGACTCATGAATGCTTTTTTTATCCTTTAAAGCCGTTTATTTACCTCCCAATTATTTAAAGTTTTAGAGCTTCCTCTAACTACAAGTTCCTCAATTCCTGGTCATTTTCAGCTGAGCAGGCAGGAGCTGTGATCCATGGGACTTGATCTGGGTGTGTGAATGATGACAGGTTCCCACCAGTTTCATAGCCCCAAATGTGATGTGTTCTGATACAGGATTTTGAGATAGGGCTGTTTGAATAAAACTCATTATCAAGTCCCATCTCTTTACTGTGTGAAGCCCAGAAATGGAACACCTTCAGACAAGACCATCCTGTGCCTTGTCATTCTGACTAGCCAGCTGAGTCTGGAATCTGAACAGCTTGTGTTGTAAAGGATGGTTGTAGTTTAAGAATTTCAGTTTTCTTTATTTGAGAGAGGCTGGGAATTGTAGGAAAGACTGGGATAAATGTGAGTCTGAACAAGCTGTTACTCATTACTCATTAACATCTATTTTCCACTAGACCCGTTTCACTGGGCTTGGCTTCCTCAAGCTAAAGTTCCTTTTTCTGAAGAAATCCGAAACTTGATTCTACCCTATATCTCTGACATGAACTTTGTACAAGATTTGTGTGAAGATCTTTATGAACTCTTCAAGGTAAAGGTTTAATTTGGAGGGTGTTCTGACTTCCTGAACATACAATTATTGTTTTCCACATTGAATTTTACTTTTCACTTTTATTTCTGTGGTGCTAAGGACTAAACTGAGGCTTTTAAGCATGCTGACAACCATTTGACCACTGAGCTCTATCATCAGACTGTATTGTTTCGAATGAATGTTAAGACTGTAGGTCTGCTGCTCTAAGAAGCAACCACAGGCTGGGCCACTCATGCAGTGCCCACTCCTTCCTTACAGTTCTAGGGGCTGGAAGCCTGAGGTCAGGCGGGGGGCATGGTCAGCTTCTGGGCGCCTTTCTTCCAACATGACTTCTCATTCATTGCATTCTCACAAGTTTAAAAGCAAGCTAGCTCTGGAACTGCTGCTTTTAAGGGAACTAGCCGCTTTCCTAGGAGGTCCACCTTCATGACTTGGTTACCACTCAGAGACCTCATGTCCAAATGCCATAATAGCAGAGATGAGATTTCATCACACTGGGCACACATAAGCCTTTTGTTCATAATAAACACCATGCTTTCTTATTCATATTTAAGTTTAAACTTATAACATCCCTACAGCGCTATTTTTATCATTTAACTCTTGGTGAAATTAATGTTGAGAAAAGTCAAGTTCATTGCCCAGATTTGGAATATAAACATATACCAGTGTTTAAAAAGTATTTATTTAGACCAGGCAGTGTGGTGCACGCCTTTAATCCCAACACTTTGAGAGGCAGATGCAGAAGGATCTCTGTGAGTTCAAGGCCAGCGTGGTCTACAGGGCAAGTGCCAGGACAGACTTCAAAGCTACATAGAGAAACCCTGTCTCAAAAAAACAAAAAACAAAAAAAATTATTTTGTCAGTGTGTGGGTGTTTTGTCTGCATACAAGTCTTGTGTACCTTGTGTGTGGTGCCTATGGAGACCAGAGGAGGGCAGAAGAGGGTGTCAGATCCCCTGGGATAGTTAGTGCTAGGAATCAAACTGCAGGCACACCCAGTACTCAGTACTCTTAATCACTGAGTCATTTCTCCAGCCCTAGCATTATTTTCATTGCGTGCTAATAACTTACTCATGGCTACAGAAGTACAGGTGTATGCTTAGTTCTTAAAGGAAAAAATTAAGCAAATATTTATCCATATACTACTTTTTAAAATATTTAGTTTTGATTGTCAAAGAAAATGCAATTTTTAAAAATACGCTGTATTCAGCCTCATTTGCAGATACTACTTCTTGTGTTGCTTACAGCACAACCTAACATAACAGAGAGGAATTAGCAATTCTGTTTTTATAATTCATACATTTGTAAAATTATGTTTACTATTCACTAGTAAATCAAGAATTTTTTCAAGCTGGATTTTTACAAAATTACTTATTAAATTGTAATGTATGTTTTATGACTTGTTAGGATTTAATTAATTATTATAAAAAGCATAAACCCATTTGTTCATATTAAATCCTTTCTGGAGCAAGTTGGGGTATAAGCACAAAACTTCTCTTGTTCTAAGGCTTTCCAAAAGTACATCAGATTAAAACACTCTTTTCTTACTCGGTGATGGTAGCAAATGCCCTTAATCCCAGCACTTGGGAGGCAGAGGTAGGCAGATCTCTTTGAATTTGAGGCCAGTCTGGTCTACAGAGTGAGTTCCAGGGCAGCTGGGGCTACATACAGAGAAACTCAAACTCAGTCTCAAAAAACAAAAACAAAAATTTACTCTTTTCTCATTTGTTTTCAATTGGAAAACTTTTTTATGGCCTTTTTTTTTTCTACATAGAAGAGTTTGTTTAGTAGTTGGTATTTGTTTCAAAGCTGTTGGTGTTTAAAACTGTATTAACCTTCTCCATCTTCCTCCCCTTTCTGCAACAGACTGACAAAGGATTTGACAGAGCTGCTTTTGAAAGTCAGATGTCTGTGATGAGAGGCCAGGTAGGTCACTATTTATTAAGAATGTCTGGGTTACCAACTTTCCCCCACTGTGACACCGAAGTGTAGCTCCTAATGCTCCCTGTAGTGCTGAGCCTAGATAGCTCAGATGATACTTGATGTTGGTTTAAGTAGTAGTTCACCTCTCTCTCCCTATAAATTAGCTATTTCCCGCTTGTGGGCTGTTTGTTTAACCAGTTGTTTGCTCAGCGTAAATGCTTGCCTCCTGCACCTTTAAAGCATTCCATGTGGAATCGGGTTGCCCAATGCGTGTAGGCAAACATTCTCCCACTGAACCACATCCTTAGCCCCATTTGTCCCCATTTTGATGACTATTTTCTGAGTGTCCTACCTTTTTCTTCCTCAGAACACTTGCACAAACATTTCCATATCAGATTCTTCTGCCAGGAGGTAATTTTCCACCTGGAACATACTTGGCTTTTCTAGAGCAGTTACATCAGCAAGGTTGGGTGCTGACTGTGAGAGGACCACGAGATTTCAGCTCAGTCTTACTCTCCACTAAGCACTTGGGCCTGAGATAAAGGCCCTAGGTCTGTGGGCGTGGACCTGAAGGTCCTCTTCACTCACAAGCACCACCATCTGGTTCAGCTGTCTTCCAAAAGGAAGATTTGAGATGAAAATTGCCTTTAGTGACTCCAAACTGATGTCCTCTTCCTAAGAGCATATATTTAATACAATACGGCCGTTTGCTACTGTGTTGTATCAAAGATGAGTCTGGTTTTTGCACTGACTATTGAATTATACACAGTAGTGTAATGGTAAATATTATGAAATCAGACCTAACTGGTGAGATAAAGTGCTGAGACCCTCAAAAGCTAGTGTGAATTCCACCTGGAAAGGATTACAGAAGTAGTGAGTTTAGGCAGACATTTGAAGCAGTCTTTAAGTTCTCCATCAGTGGAACATATAAAGCCTCTGATTTCACTGCTGCTGGACATGTGCAATAGTTTCCCAGTTGGTCAGAACTGATTAAATTCTTGTCTCAGGCATCCATGTATGGTTAATAAATACATATATACGGTACATACTTATATTGATGGGAGTCTCTCGTCTTTCCTCAGATCTTAAATCTCACTCAGGCACTGAGAGAAGGCAAGAGTCCGGTGCAGCTGGTGCAGATGCCATGCGTGATCGTGGAGTGCAGTAAGACTGGCAGCCAGGGACGGGTTGTCCACCTAGGCAGTTCCTTCACCCAGACGGTGCACTGCAGGAAGCCGTTCTTTTCATCATGGTAGCAGATGTAAGGGGAACAGTTGTGTGGTATTACTGTGCTGATAAAATATTACACTGATGTAAATCTGCTGCTGAGAGCACTAGTTGCCAAAACCTCAAATAAGTCAAGTCTTTAATATACAAAATAGTACTATATTTTGAATGTAATCAAAAGTTTACGATTTTTTGTCCAAATATTAAATTTCTATTTCAGGGAAGAAGTGATATATCTCCTATATTGTATTTTTATAGAAAAAAATGTATTTTATGTTTTTATTACTTTAAAAAGTAATTTTGTGGTTTACACTTGCTAGCATGACTATAATTGGTTCATAGAATTCCAGTTAGAAGAGAAAGATAATACTGTAACATACTATATACTTTTTAAGTATGAGAAGACTCTTCTTCCATTCATTCCAAAAGGTCTTTGAGGGTGGCCAAGCCGGAAACTGCTCTTGTAGACTCTTAACAGAGCAGACAGTAGGGAAACAGTAAGAATGAGCTTCATTTGAAAGTGCTGTTTTAAAACTGGAGTACGTGCCCAAAGGTGGCCATTCCTGGGGCCTGACAGACAGGCGACCGTATTATTCTTGTACTTTGGTATGTTTGCTAGTGAACTATTCTGTCGTACTGAGGGAGAAAAATCTAAGGTAATCTCCCCTCCTTTTTAAAAAAGGAGATAACTGAGAGTTAAATGAAATAATGTGAAATTAAGGTAGATCTCCAATATTTTAAAATTACAACATTGCCTTAAAAAATTCCCTTTTTTTTTCTCATATGGGATCAAATAATTGAAAAGTAGTACTTCAAAATACTATCTTAATTAGTTTAGTACTTCAGTTAGTGTTGAACATCCCTGCAAAGTAAACCATACCCTGAAGTGTATACTGAATTTCAGTTGGGGGCCAGGGTCAGAAAGCTGGGAAACAGTAGACCCCTCTGAATTGGAAGGGAACGTAACTCCGACCATCCACACTGATTTAAACCTTTGTTCTTCATTGCATCTTGAGCATCTGTGTGCTCTTTGGAATTTGTAGAGCTGTTAAGTCACCAAGGCATGTACATGGAAATGAGCCCAAAGGAAAAGGTGACTGCAGAAAAGAAAGCTTAGGTGTCTTGCTTCAGGCTCAAAACCTTTCATTTGTAAATTGGTTGTCTTAGGATTTTTAAGGAGCTATTCTTGTATGAAAAGTGTATACAGGTGGTTAAATTAGCAAACCCAGCGTCTCCTCTTCGCGTCTTTAGTCTTGGCAATGTGATGAGTGAGCACACCACTGCCCGTGGTCAGTTGGAAGCCTGTGTCCTCCTACCTCTTCCGACCTTCCCTTAGCTCAGGTTTGAGGTAATGGAAACTTGAGTGGAATATCAAATTAGGGCACCACCTGTTAGTCATTAAATGTGCCTTTCTAAGATGTCTTGTGCAAGAGATGGCATAGTTGCCTGTGCTGTGGTATGGCTTTCACAAAATGATTTTTCAGTATTTTGAGAATTGCTATATTAATTTTTATAACAAAGAACTTAGTAAATTGCTACTGTTTTATAGTCTAAAATTAATAGTTCAACAATATTTTTAAATGTCTGACCATGTTAGAAGTGTCGATATTTAAAGATTACAAGTGAAAGTACTTAGCCTGTGTTTTGTAAACATTCATGACCTTAATTGTTATTTAAGTGTGGAATTTTTTTAAATGAGTATATTTATATTGTCAAATATGATAAGCAAAAGGAATAAAAATCATTGTCTTGAGACTACCTTGCTTCTGTGTATTATATTTCTAGAACACTTATAGTTATGCTTGTAAAGTGTGGCATACGTATTAGTACCTTTGTGTTGCTCTGGTCAGACACCTGACAGGAAGTTACTAAGGGTGAAAAGGCTTGTTTTGACGTACTGTTCCAGGGTACTCAGTCCATCATTGTGGGGAAGCATGGAAGCAAGTAAGGCACCTGGTCACACTGTACCCACAGTAAGGAGGCAGAAACTGGACAAGAAGGGGACTGAGTTAAAAAACCTCAAGGCCTATCCAAGTGACCATCCTCAAGACCCACCCCCAGTTGGAGATAAAGCAGTGAAACACATGAGCCTGTGGGGGAACACTGCCATTAAATTACTGTAGGCAGAGACTGCCCAGACCCAAAATAATCACACAAAAACTAGACTAATTGCAGCTCTGGTTGGCCAATGACTTTATTAGTACCTTGGTGTTACAGACACCTGGCAGGAAGTTACTAAGGGTGAAAAGGCTTGTTTCGACATATTTCTAGCTAGCTCTTACATCTTAAATAACCCATTTCTATTATTTTATATTTTATATTTACCATGAGGCTCATGGTTTACCAGTAAGGTTCCCGGGCATCTGCTTCCTTCAGTGGCTACACGGCGTCTTCCTGACTTCGCCTACTTTCTCCTCTAACTCTGCTTGTATTTCCCACCTTTTTGAATTCTGTATGCCCTTCCAGTAGACCAAAGCAGCTTTATTCATTAACCGGTGGTTTACGGCATACAGAGGGGAATCCCACCTCAATTACAACAGTACACTTTGTTTCTTACTTTGGATCTTCTTGTGTGATTCTGACGGTGGAACCCAGGGCCTTGCACAGGCTGGATTGGACCCCTGAACTACATACTGCAAAGCATTACTTTTCACACTAGGTATAGGGTTTAACCCTTTGTGCCAAAAGGTAGAAGTAGTGGTGTGTGTAATTGGAACTTTTAAATTTGAGCCAGGTGGTGGTGGTGCAGGCCTTTAATCCCAGCACTCGGGAGGCAGAGGTAGGCGGATCTCTGTGAGTTCAAGGCCAGCCTGGTCTATAGAGTTCCAGGACAGGCTCCAAAGCTACAGAGAAATGAGGTCTTGATAAAAACAAACAAACAAACATATTTTTAGACTTGTTCATGAAAATGATATGATTGTCCTTAAGTCAGTACTGTGCTAGTGAGGAAAACAAAGACCAGCCTGGTCTACAGAGTGAGTTCCAGGACATCCAGGGCTATTAAACTGTTGAGCAGAGAAACCCTGTCTCAAAAAACAACAAAACAAAAAAGAAAAATTCAAATAACGCTATTTGTCAGTAGCATCCAAACACATCAGATCTTAGGAATAACCCGAACTGAAGACACACTGGATTTCCACAACAGGCTGTGAGAGTGCTAAAAATAGGGATTTAGGGGATGATTATAGCTCAGTGCTGGAGCTTTACCTTACATGACCAAGGCTCTAGATTCAAGTCCTACCATCACACAAAATACATGAACAGAGAGCTTATACTGGGAATATTAAAGGCTTCTCAAATTTATCGATTAAACACAAAATACTGAGAAATTCTGGTTAACATTGAAAAGATAGTTATGGAGTGCATATGAAAATGTTTTGGCCAAAATACCCAGAAGATGGTTGGAAGAAATATTTTATTTACTGGGTCTCAAAACTTTGAAAGCTGTTGCCAGGCAGTGTGGTACTGATAGAGACACTGGCTGGTGTTTCCAATAGAGAATTCAGAAGGAAACCCTAGCCACGTGGTAAGCTGATTTTTAACAAAGATACCAAGGTAATTCAGAGGGAAAGAGTCTTCTCAACAAAGGATACATCTGGTAGTAACCAGATAACAGGCAGGTGCACACATCAGTCAATACCCAGATGCTTTTAGCCATATGGATAGACCCAGGAGAGTTTGTAAACGCACAGAGGAAAATTTCTGTAATCCCAGCCTTGCGAGCCAAAGGCAGAAGGATCCTCAGCTCATGGTAGCCATCCTGGGCTTTGTACTGGGACCTCCTCACCACCTATAAAAGAGAACTGAAAGTTCTAGAAGCAAATAGGGGGATCTTGTTGGCCATCTTATTTAGGGTTTCTGTTGCAGTGATAAGACCAAACACAGCTTAGGGAGAAAAGGGTTTATCTCGTCTTCCACATCACAGGCCATCACTGAAGAGGTCAGAGCAGGAATGCATCTTGTGCATAAGATTTTGGTTATTGCATAAAAGGAAGTGTGTGTACAAGCAGATCCTTAAAGGAGGTAGATTTCTGGAGTAGGGTGACAAAACAGAGCGAAGCTGTTGTCAACGTGTTCTCTTTCCCAGCAATGGGAGTTAACCCGGAAAGAAAAGGCCCCTGTGGTCACTGGGAAGAGATGATGGGACGTCTCTGGTTCAGGTTTCTCATGCCTGGGTCTGGCAGTTGTGTTGTCTGTGGCCTCTCAGAGTCCTCTTGCTGGTCTTTTAGATCTGAACACCAAGAGCACGTGATTTCAAAAGCACGAAAGTAGTAGCTAATCCCTGTAAGTGAAGAAATACTTCTTTTTCCTTTGACTTCTGCAGCAGAAGTCTCACCTGAAGGCTTCTGAAGCTCCGGACGGTAGCGACAGTAGCCAGTATCCGGGCAAAAGACAGGCAGCCTCCCCTGCCTCAGAGGTGAGAGGGTTATGTAAACACCCAGGGAACAAGGCCTAGGAAACCGGTCTAACCAGATGGTGGGTGCCTCTTGCCACTGGGGGTGAATAACACTGCCTTTCATCTTCCTGTGGTTTGGGGAACGTTCTGTAGTACTTGGAAACGGAGAAGTGTTTTGAAACCGCATGCTGTTTCAGGCCAGAGTGGCAACTGCCTAGCTTGGTTGCTGAACAATTCAGCATCTGGCCGCCCTTGCTCTCTGCTCCCTTCGAGGAGATGGGAGTGCATACTGCCCCAGATGGCTAACTTAAAGTGCCATTATCTTCCTGGGACAGTCTCTGCTTCACTTGTCTGCACAGCAGGTATAATGACCCTGATGTCAAATCTCAAAAGCCCACAGTGCAGGCTGAGTTGTCAGCATTGGCGCAGGAATTTGGTGTTAGCTCTGGAGGCCTGCCAAGGAGAAGGCCTCTGACTGAGCCATGAAGCTAAAAAGACCACGGTGGAGCTATGCACAGTGGTGCCAGGGACTTGGGGTTTGCAATACACGTGTCGGCATGTGGATTGTAAATGTACACGCTTGTGAGAAAACACACTTTTCCGTTATCTACCCTGAGTGCTGCCTGGTGTCGCTCTGCTATGCTCTAGTTTCCCAGGCTGCCCAGAAAACTGTCCATTCTCCTATAGATCCCTCCTTCCCTGCTCTGTCCTGGCTGGCTGATCATCATGGCAGTGTTGAAAGCCTCGATACTTCTCAGTTTCTGTTGCTTTCTGCCAGTAGCAGACACAGCAGAAGAAAGATGTGAGGGCCAATCTTTACCCTCCAGTCTCAGCAGACCACTTTGGAGAGCATCCATATTTTAACAATGCTCATTTGTGTGCCTGAGTATCACCATTACAAAATCTTTTTTACCCAAAGCTTCTGCCCTGTTTGCTTGTCATAGTTTCCTGAGCCCTCTGGAAGACCTTGTAGGTTTATCCTTGCCATAATTCTCTTTGGTTTTGGGGAGCCCACCAGAGAAGACCACTTAGACACAGTTGATAGTCAACTGGAAATCTTTCTTCCAGCTGGCTGGGACTACACTCAGGTATTTGGAACCCAAGTGTAGCTGGATGTTTAGATAAGGGGCTTTTAAAAGCAAAACCTCCTGTTGTCTCGAGCGACTAGCAATTGCAGGGAGGTTTTGCACGAGCAAGCAGTTTAACAGAAGCTAAGATAAGCAGTTAGCTGAAGAGGAAGGTTTTGCATAAGCAGGCAGTTTAACAGAAGCCAACATAAAGTTAGCTGGGGCATTTTGACTTCTTGTTCCTAGAATAGGGTTGAGTAATTTTTCCAAGGGGCTTTCCTTCAAGGAAGTCAAATTCTAGTCAAACCTAAAGCGATCCCAGCAAGAAAAGAAGATGGAGGAATCTCTTGCACTGTCTTGCCCTGCTGCAGTTTCCAGAAGCTGTTGTCTCCTCTTGGCTCTGTGTGATGGCTAATTTATGTTTTAAGTTTAAATTACTGTGCCTAAGATACCTATAAAAAACAAAAATGCCTCTAACTGATAAGCCCCTATTGCCTAAGGACTTCCTGGAATGCTGGGGGCTGTTCATATAACAAGCCCAGTGTTTTCGCTTCTGTAAACAAGCATGTTTTTTCACAGGATATCTCACAGGATGTGTGCTTGATCACACTTAGGTAGGAGGTATGTCAGGATGGATGCTTGCCCCTGATTGGATGAAGGTGCAAAGGACATAGCCATTTGGGTTTCCTTTCCTTTCCTTTCCTTTCCTTTCCTTTCCTTTCCTTTCCTTTCCTTTCCTTTCCTTTCCCTTCCCTTCCCTTCCCTTCCCTTCCCTTCCCTTCCCTTCCCTTCCCTTCCCTTCCCTTCCCTTCCTCCCTCCCTCTCTCCTTTTTTCCTTCCTTCCTTCCTTCCTTCCTTCCTTCCTTCCTTCCTTCCTTTCTTTTTCTTTTTTTTTTTTTTACTCCTAGACAGGATATTTCTGTGTAGCCCTGGCAGTCCTGGAACTCACTTTGTAGATCAGGCTGGACTCAAATGGAGAGATCCACCTGACTCGGGTTTTGTTTTGTTTTGGTTTGGTTTTGGTTTTTCAAGACAGGGTTTCTCTGTAGCTTTGGGGCTTGTCCTGGAACTTGCTCTGTGGACCAGGCTGGCCTTGAACTCAGAGAAATCCACCAGCCTCTGCCTCCCAAGTGCTGGGATTAAAGATGTGTGCCACCACCACCGAGCAGGTTTTGTTTTTTATAAGCCCCTGACTAATGTAATCCAGCACCATATTCTGAGACTCCTGAATATCCATGGTCCTGGCCAGTATTTAATAAAGCTTGCTTCAAATTTGGCTCAAAAATTGTGGTTGTGATCTTATTCTTGACCCAGTGGGATTAACATCTGTAGAATGGGAAGGAAGTGACACTGTCGACAATCCCAAGGTCAATCAGGCTTCTTGGTGGTTTAGTTTAACTTTACACACAATTTAGAAAACAGCGCCTCTATGAAACCTCCCTCAATACCCCACTTGAATGTGTCTTCTGATGTCATTTGATTCTTACTTTTCTCAGAAGAGCTACGTGTTATTATCCCATATACATCCACAAAAGCTCAAGACAGAATACTTGCCTAAAGTTTATATAATTTATAATTCACATGTGGGAGAACAGGATGTAGGTTGAGGTCCCTCTGACTTAACCCCACCGTTTCTCCTGCCTGAACTATACAGGTTTGGCTGAGGTGCCTAGCCCTGGGTACCTCTTTATAAAGCAATGATTTTCAAACCTCCTTGACTTCTTTGAAATGAAATCTGAAGTTACTGTAGAACAGTCCATTTGAAGCAGCACGTTTCTCTTTTCTTTCTTTTCTTCTCTTCCTCCTCCTTTTAAGCAAGGTCTTGTATCTAACCTAGGTTGGCTTTGGCTTCCATGTGTAACAGAGGATGACCCTGAACTCTTGATTCACCTACCTCTTCCTCCCAAATGCTGGAGTTACAGGCTTGTGCTGCCATGCCCATTTTGCGGGGAGCAGAAGGGGGTATTGAACCCAGAACTTTCTGTATGCTAGGCAAGCATTCTACCAACCGAGCTACATTCTCAGCATCTAAACACCCAATTTCCAATAAAATGAACAAGTGAATGGAAAGACAGCTACTTCTAATATAAGCCCAAGATTCACTTTTGTCCTCATCCTAGCAGCGAGGCCGAGGACTCTGGGCTTAGACACCTTTTGAAATGCTGAGTCTAGTTAGTTTCTGCTAATATCAGCCAGGTATTCCTTCAAGGGCCATCTGGGATAGAAAGGGTTAATTGAGAACAAACCAAGCATTAACTGTGTGCATGTTATGCTAGTGATAAATAACATGCTTTACTGATTTCATTTAACAATACAGAGTGCAAGTGTGTCTCTATAATCCACACAATACAAAAATATCCTTATCTGTCCCATCCTGACTGCTATGGTTTAGATAAACGCTGCAGTTCCCTGAGGGGCAGCAGCAGGCCATGAAGGACAGCGGTTCCCACCACCTGAGGCCTCTGTGGGTCCCCGGGAGGTGGCGGGTGAGAGACCTCAGTGGGTCTGGGGGAGCTTCAGCAGTGAGAGACAGAGATGGACAGGCACACCATGCAGAGTGAGCATTTATGGAAGGGTTATGGAAGGAAAACAAAGGGGGAGAGAAGGAGAGAGAAAGAGAGAAGAGGGGGAGAGAGAGAAGGGAGAGAGAGAAACAGAGAGGAGAGATAGAGAAACACAGAGAGAGAAATAGAGAGGGAGAGAGGAGTAGGGGGGTGGGGAGAAGAGGCCTCAGCCACCTCTTCGGAAGAGAGATTGGGCAGAGAAAGAAAGAGTACAGGCTGGAAGTGGAAGGAAGATCTGCTTGCCTTGGTGGAATGAGGGGAGTGGGTGGGGCTTGTCTCTTAAAGGGACAGGACAGACCCCTATCAGTTCCCTGACTCAAAACAGAGACTCTAAGCTTAGACTACCTCTATCTGTACATGGCCTTGAGCTCTGTAATCTCCCTGTTGCCCTCCAGTATTCTTTTCTAGGTGTTTTAGGAATTCTTCTATTGCTGTAACGATGCAATGATCAAGACACCTTACAAAAGAAAGCGTTTCATTTGGAACTTACGGTTCCCTAGGGCAATAGAGTCCGTGACTGTCTCAGCCAGAAGCATGGCAGCAGGCATGGCATTGTGCCAGAGCAGTGTGCAAATCCTCCATCTGATTCACAAGACAGACCCTGGGAATGGTGTGGGCTTTTCTTTTTGGTTTTTTTTTTTTTTTTTTTTTTTTTTTTGAGACAGGGTTCTCTACCTAGAATTCACCATGAGGACCAGGCTGGTCTCAAAGTCACAGAGATGTCTATCTGCTCCTGCCTCCTGAGTGCTGGTATTATAAACATGTGTGCCACTATGCCTAGCTTTGGTATGGGATTTTTAAAGCACAAAGCCCCACTCCCAGTGACACATCTTCTTCCGAGGCCACACCCTCTAATCCTTCCTAAATAGTCCCAGCAACTGAAGAACTATTTAAATATGTGGGCTGTGGGAGCTAGTCTCCTTCAAACCACCACAGATACCCTTAGAATCATTGGGTGAGGGCCTTTCTAACCTACCACCATATTCTCAGCTTGAGGAACAATCTGCTATTTCCTAAAGGCTAACTCACAGGAAGGCAATGAAGTTCCAGATGGGCAGGAATTTTGGAGGACACCTTCGACCACCATTTGTGCAGCTCTCTGTAGCAGATGGCTTCATCTCAAGGTTTCCACTTTACACTCTTTAAGGCGACAGTCCCTTTCATATATGTGTCCTGTTTCCTCCTGCCTTTCTCTTTTTATTTTAAATAAATCTTTTTTTATAAATATTTATTATGTATACAATATTCCATCTGTGTGTATGCCTGCAGGCCAGAAGAGGGCACCAGACCCTACTACAGATAGTTGTGAACCACCATGTGGTTGCTGGGAATCGAACTCAGGACCTTTGGAAGAGCAGACAATGCTCTTAACCTCTGAGCCATTTCTCCAGCCCCCTCCTCCTGCCTTTCTCTAGCTTTCTTGCCAGAAAGGCTTTGCAGGCAGGAAGAAGGGGCTGGGCTGCTCTTCCAGATTTGATGAAAGAGCTCTTCAAAACTTCCAGATCTGCAGGGTTGTTTGTGTTTTGCTGTGTGGGAGACCAGATCTCGTGCACATAAGGCAATCACTCTGCCCCTGACCTAGACTCAGATTCAGGGCTGTTCTGGCTTCCTGGAGACCCATTCCTTGGGACTTTTGCAGAACACATCAGACATACTAGGGTAAAGTCCAGATGCCTGTAATCCTAGTGCTTTAGAGACCGAGGCAAGAAAATGAACATAAGCCCG
>NW_026067949.1:12580061-12618547 GCF_014885135.2 Alexandromys fortis
AAAAAAAAAAAAAAAAAAACAAAAACAAAAAACAAAACAAAACAAAACAGTCAAAACACAACCGCAAAAAGCTCAGTGAGTCTTGATAGCTCCCAAGAAGGTGACAATTCCAGGGTGTGTAGCTCTTCGGTGTTGTCACTGTTTCCAAAGGTCTCAGAAGTCTCCCATAGTTCCTTTGGGTCCCATGTCTTCCCAGTCAAGTTTCCACAGTTGGAGCTCTTCAGAGCTGCAGAGGGAAGGCAGAGAAAAGGCATATAGGGGGCTTCCTGGCCAACTCAGCAGGGAATCAGGGCTCAGATCTGAGATTGGGGTAGTAAAGCAAAGACTTCTGAGGAGACCACATTCTCCCAAGAACCTAGAAGACTTGAGGGAGGCTAACAGGCAGAGCTACCTATGGCAGAGAATGCAGCCCAGGTATGGGCCTTGACTGGAAAAGGGTGCCACAGCAGTGGCTACACACCTCCACCATGATGATTGCAGTGTCACTGACACTGGTTGTGAGGGACAGGACCAACCTCCTTCTACCAGAAAATAGAGAAAACGGTAAGACATCCTCTACAAAATGATTTGGCTTTTTTTTTTTTTAAAAAAATATATATTTATTATGTATATAGTGTTCTGCCTGCATGTGTGACTGCACACCAGAAGAAGGCATCAGATCTCATTACAGATGGTTGTGAGGCACCATGTGGCTGCTGGGAATCGAACTCAGAACCTCTGGAAGAGCAGTCAGTGCTCTTACCCTCTGAGCCATCTCTCCAGCCCCATGATTCGGCTTTATTCATGGTTTTTGAAGGAGATTTAGGGATTGTAATTCTCTAAGGACGATGGGCTAGACTTCCTGGTGCTACAAGGAGTTCACTGCTTTGTCCAGAGCCTTTGTGGGAAGAGTTTCTGAATTCATTGGGTCTTAGCTTTAGGATTCCACTCTGAATGATGGGACACATGGCCAGAGTCCATTCCAGCGCTCAGGTCTCTTTTCAGTTTTTCCATCAGAATCCTCCCAAGGCGATCAGTGTATCTCTCTGCACACAGGATTTTCCAGTATGAACTAAAGACACTATTAGGCAATAAAAACAATCATAACTTACTAATGATTATAACCCCCTCAACCAATATTCATACAGTCAATCAATCGTAGTTAACTTCTCATAACAACATTCCAGTCATTGATGGGATACACACAACAAAAATTCTAGAAAACTAGGGCCTTGGTGATATTGCAGCCTCCCCAGTTGTGTTGAATCTAACGTTTCTGTGACAAAATCCCCAAGTGGCACAATTCTTAGAGAACAAACCTGCCTGTTGTGAACTGGTGACCAACTGTGTGCCTAATCATAAGGCATGGTTTTTTTTTCTCCCCAAAGTTTTTCATCAGAAAAGAAAACCGCATTATTTTTTGAAGCCTGCATTATCTTTTTACACCTCCTCATACACCTTACTCCAGATCAACCTTTGTTGAGTTTTGTGTGTGTGTGTGTGTGTGTGTGTGTGTGTGTGTGTGTGTGTGTGCCGTGTTAGGGATACTACAAAATGCCATGTTTGACAGTTTTATTCACAATCAGATGGTGTGTGTGTGTGTGAGTCTTGATTATGACTCCCACCATGCTTGGAATTGTATAGACTAATTTCTTCCCCTCTGGTACTTTCTTTCAAAACTGTTTTAGCCATTTCTTTGACTTTTCCTGTACATTTCAGAATCATGCTTTCAAACTGCACTAAATCAGTCTGCATTGAACCTGGGAGGAGCTGGCATCTGGACCATGTTTGTGGCCCACTTAATGAGCAGGCAGTGCTCTCACATTTATCTAGATCTTTCTTGACTTTTTTTCAGCAACATGTTCTAGTTTTCTGCTCTGAGATCTGTGCATATTAGACATACACACTCTATTTATTTGGGAATTCTGAATAGTATTCTAAATGATATGTTTAGATGATCTTTTTGTAATGTCAATCTCATATCCTGCAAGTTTGCCAAACTAAGTTAAACTAGAGGTTATAAAAACTGTGTATTATTTGTTATTCTCCTAGAAAAATTGCCACTGGCAAATGGGGACATTCTTTTACTGATGTACAAATATCAGTGGGAATCCAATAATCAAGTACAACTTAAATGTTAGGTTAGCTCCAGGCCTGGTGACACGAGCTAGTAATCCCAGTGTTAGGGAGGTGAAGGCAGAAGATCAGGAGTTCAAGGTCATACTCTGAGGAGTTGGAGGCTAGCCTGAGCTACATGAGACCCTGTCACAAAACAAAAGAAGAGGCTAGTGGTACTGTGGTTTGTAAAACGCAGCAGAGCTGCTGAGCTGTTTGCTAGTTCAGCTATTGTTTTAGCTCTTTGTTGGCCTTTTGACTCTATCATCGAATCAAATTTTTGTTCTAAAGATTCAACTCGCAGTTGTGGGGCACGCCTTTAGTTTCAGCACTTGGAAGGCAGAGGTAGGTGGATCAAGGCCAGCCTGGTCTACTTGAGCGAGCTCCTAGACAGTGAGGGCTATTACACAAAGAAACCCTAACTCAAAAAAAAAAATAAAATAAATAAAAAAATAAAAACAGAAAAACAAAACAAAACAAAAAATCACGAGAGAGAGAGGGGAGAAAGGAAAGAAAAAGACAAGATAAAAGAAAAAGAAAAAGTCATCTCTTCTCCTGGTTATAGGTCTTGGCACAGGTTGACCAGCCCCCTCCCTCCCCCAGGCTCTCTGGGTCCGACGCTTGGCTCCTCCAGGTCGCGCGGGGCGCTGTGGGTCCCTGGCGCAGCGGCGGCGCTCTTTCTCCGCCTCCTCGGTTGGGACTGAGGCTTTTGGGACGGCGGCGGTAAGATGGCGGCGCCCATGGCCTGTCTTGAGCCGGTGGAGGGAGAAGGCAGCACGGGGCGCAGGGCGTCCGGGGTGGAACTGTCGCTCCCCTCGGACCCCGCGGCTCCCGCCCCGATGTGCCCACACGGTGGGTCGGTGTATGTGCTCAGCCTGGCCGGCTGGCGCCAAAGACACTTTAGGACTGGACTGTGGAAGAGAAAAGGCTTTTCTCTGTCCCTCTTCCTCACCTTGTGTGATGCTTGAGCACCACCCGTTTTCAGAAAGTGTTTTTCCGTGTGTTTAAGAAACCCCTAGAAAAGTCCTGGCTGTTGGCGCTCTGGCTCCAGAGCTGTTAACATCTCTGCTTTGGGGGGCGGGGTAGGGAGTAAGCAGAATGAAGGCTGCAAGGGACTGAAGGATTCCCGTAGACAAGTTCTTAGGGGAATTTCATTTGTTTGTTTGTTAGGTTTTTGATGGTTTGTTTTTGAGTTAGAATGAACAAAAACAACAACGACAAAAGGGAAGTCAAATCAGCTTTTTCTCTTGGAGAAAGAGGCATTGTCCAACTGTAAAGCGTAGGTTTTCACCGAAAAGACACCCGCAGTCGTCCCCAGTTTTGATACTCCCTGAAGTTCTCTGGGATTTTCCCTTTGTTTATCCAAGTCTGTTCCTTTAAGTCTACTTTCATTATGGACCCAAGCTGGTGTCTTTAATAATGTAGACAGCAAGCATTTTCTTTCTGGAGGGATACTAATATTCTAGTGCATCAATGTTACAACTGAATAAAGTTTATCACAGAGAACAGTGCATTGAATTATAAATTATGTATAATGCCTAAGTAAATTTTCTGCAAAATAATTTGTAGACTGCTGCTTGACGCTTCTTTTTCCTTCCTGTTCTGAAACTAGGGCCCACTCTTCTTTTTGTAAAAGTGAGCCAAGGGAAGGAAGAAACACGGAAGTTTTATGCCTGCTCAGCCTGTAGAGATAGAAAAGACTGTAATTTTTTTCAATGGGAAGATGAAAAGGTATGATAACATCTTTTGGCCAGATTTATTGAGAATGAACCAATAAACATACAGTTTAAACATTATATAAAATAATATCTTTTGTTAATTTTAATACACTATTTTTTAAGATTTTAACTGTGTGTTTATGTGCCTATTTATGGGTATGTTCAAATGTGTGCAGATGCCCATGGCTGTCAGAGGAGGTGTTGGGATTCTCTAGAACTGGAGTTACAGGCAGTTGTGAGCCTCCTGATGTGGGTGCTTTGAACAGACTCAGGTCTTAGAGTAGTATTTGATCTCAACTGCTGAGCCGTCTTTCCAGCCCCAAGATAAATACTTTTAAGAGGGAAGAAAATCCACACTTTGGATTTTTTTTTCTTAATTCTGGGCATTGGAGTTATTACTTGTCTCTGAACTTTGTTGTGTTACTGTCTCAAAAGCAAAGAGTTTGAGTAGTCAGCCTCTATTTTAACTTCTATTTTATTTTATTTTTGAGACAGGTTTCTCTGTGTAGCCCTGGCTGTCCTGGAACTCACAATGTAGACCAGGCTGGCTTTGAACTAACAAATATCAGATCTGCCTACTTCTGCTTACTCAGTGCTGGGGTTAAAGTTACTTCTACTTTTGTTAACAAGAATATTAGAAAACTGTAATCATTTATTTCTCAAGAGCTCTGGAAACTGGGAAGTCTTAAGCTAACAAGGGGTGGTGGTGTGTTCCACCTTCCTGATAATAAATAAATAAATAAATAAATAAATAAATAAATAAATGACTAAATACGGTTTGCTCTCTCTTTCAGTTGTCAGAAGCTAGACTTGCTGCCCGAGAAGCTCATAACCAAAAATATCAGCCCCCTCTGTCCCGAGCACAGTGCATAGAAAGGTATTGGTGTGATGTCTTTTTTTTTTTTTTATCATTTTGGCAATAATGTTACTTTTATTTTTTCTGTTCCTTTTAGCTTTCCTTTATTTATTTTCAACACAAGGCTTTCCACTTGAATCACTGGTGTGTGTGCAATTCACTGGATTCGATTGCATTCACGATGTGTGCAACCATGACTGCTGTTTCCTAAACGTTTTTATCTAGTCAGACAGAAATTCTGTCACTATGAAGCAGTAACTCCTAATTCCGCCTCCCCAAACCTTGGTGACTTCTTACCCACTTTTTGTTGCTATGAAATTGATTATTCTGGGTACATATGAGTGGAATAGTACAGTATTTGTTCTTGATATCTATGACTTTTACATTTAGCATGTTTCCAAGGCACATTCACATTACAGCATGGGACAAAGCTTTCTCTTTTGACTAGAACTTCACCGCATGAATGAACCACATTCCGAAAGCCCACCCATCTCTTGATGGCACTGACTTGTTTGCACGTTGTCGTGAATAGTGCTTCAGTGAGCACAGACATACAAAGTGTGTGTTTTCATGTCTTTCCAGTGGATATGGGTGCTTGGTCGTGTGGTTGCTATTCTTTTTGAGGAGCTGCCAAACTCTTCCACAGTGGCTGAGAACAGTTTAATGTCCCTGTCAGCATTGGGATAGAGGTTCTCCACGTTCTTGCTAACATTTCCTTTTTTGTTGTTGTTGTTTTTTTTTTTTTTTTCAAGACGGTTTCTCTGTGTAGTCCTGGCTGTCCTGGAACTTACTCTGTAGACCACAGAACTCACAGAGAGCCACCTGTGTCTGCCTCCCAAGTGCCAGGATTAAAGGTGTGCACCACCACTGTCTTGCTAACATTTACTTTTCTTGTGTGATGCTGGAGATCAAACACCACAGGTCTTGTGTGTGGGAGGCAAGTGATGTAGCTCTAAATTACACTGTAGCTATATTATTATGATTTTTAGTGTTGTGTGTTTGTTGGGGGGGGGTGTACAAGAGCAGGTTTCACAACAGGCACCTTGAGGTCACAGGACATCTTGAAGAGGTGTCCTCAGTTTGCTCGAGGTGGGGTCTGTTGTGTTCACTGCTTTGTGGACCAGGCTAGTTTGTCTGCAAGCTTCCAGGGATTCTGCTCTCCCCGCCCGCTGTCTTCCCCTAGGGGCTCTGTGAATAGAAGTGCATGGGACACAGGCCCACCCAGCTTTTAGGGAAGTGTTCAGCTTGGAGCACAGGCACTGCTTTCTCGTTTTCAGGATTGTCGTCCTAGTAGTTGAGAAGAGCTATGTTGTGGTTTTGATTTTTATTTCCCTAATTAGTACTGATGTTATTTCATGTGCATATTGGAATTTGTGATTTCTTTGGAGAATTATCTATTCAAGTACTTTTGTTCTGTGAGTGTGAGTGTGTGTATGTGTAAGTGTGTATGTGTGTTATGAAGATTTATTGAGGGAGGAGACAGCAGAGTAGGCTCAGTCCTTGGCTTCTGCTTTCCTTGTGGCCTCTAATATGTTGCACAATTCCTGACTTGTGTTGGTATTGATATTTGTTCCCTTGCTCTTGATGAACTTGAGCTCTCACTTGTCCTTGAGACCTTGAGCAGCTCCATGGCTGTATTTTGCAAAGCCTGTGTTTAGCCATGAGCTTAAAAATTTGATTTATTTTTATGAGTGTTTTGCCTTCATGTGTATCTGTGCACCATATTCATGCCTGGTGCCTGTAGAGGCCAGAAAAGGGCGTTGACTTCCCTGGAGCTGGAATTAGAGATGATTTTAAGCCTCCATATTCATGCTGGGAACTGGACCCGGGTACACTGGAAGAGCAGTGTCCTTTCTTAACAGATGAAACATCTTTCCAGCCCTAGCCATTGTGTGTTCTCTCTCTCTCTTTCTGTGTGTGTGTGTGTGTGTGTGTTTTGTTTTGCGATAGAATCTTACTATATTATAGCTTTACCTGGATTTGATCTTACATTCTGTGAGCCTCTGGCTCTCAAGTACAGGATTATGGGTGAAGCTATAAACATTTTAAAACTGGCATTATTAAAATGTTATTGGATGCATTGGAATTCACTGACTTATTTCCGTAGGAAACCTGTGACAAGAATTCCTTTCTGCCCTGATTCTTCAGCATAGTGCTGCATGTGCTGGGCGAAGCTGTCCAGGAAGCCACGTCTGATTGACAGTTTACTGATAACAGACAGGTTTTCATTTATGGTGCTTCCTTCTGCTACCCAGGCTTCAGCATTCAGCAGTGTGAGGCCTTATTCTGACCAAGTGCAAGAGAGTCCTGTGGCCTGTTTAAAATATCTTGTTTGAAACTGAGGGTAGTTATAAATCCTTTAATCCCAGCACTGGGAGTCAGAGGTAGGTGGTGCTCTCCGTGAGTTTCAGGTCTGCCTGGTCTATCTATGTAGGGAGTACCAAGCCAGCCAGGGTAAAGAAGAGAGATCCTTCTTCAACAAAATAAAGCTAACCCAACCCAAACCACAATGAGTGAACAGGTAAATAAAATATCTTTCCTGAGCTTTCTTAGACATTAAAGCTTGTGGTAGAGGATGCCTTTCTAAGATAACTTTAGTACTTAACCAGAGGGGTCTGTTTCCTGGGTAGGAGCTCAGGCAACAGTGAGAAATGTTGGACGGAAGTGAGTGTGAGTGAGTGTGAGTGAGCACTTGTGAGGCTGGTGCTCAGCAGTGCCCCTGGGATGACTTTCAGTCTCGCCAAGGTGGCCACACTTGGTGGAAATTAGAGGCTTGGAGCCATGAAGTAACTTGACATTCATCCAGTCAGGATAACTGAACCATGATTCATGCTTTCTGCCTCTCTGATTCAAAGTGTCATTTTAGACATGAAAGAAAATAGTGATTCGTGACTGAAATGATTCCCTGTATAGATAGGAGACAAAGGTATGTCAGGATGTGATTATCGTAGCTGTAGGAAACAGAGTATCGATGGTTTGGGAAGTAGAAAAGCATGGCCTGCGCTTTCTGCCCGACAGCCCATCCCTTTTGCAGCCGGGTAGGATTTGGTGCTGGCTTTTATTTTCCTCAGTGAAACCACCAAGCTGTACCACTCTATGGGTAGAAAGAAAGGTTTATAAGAGAGGCAGAGAGGAGCAAAATGGTGGAAAAGCAAGAGGATTTTATGACAGTCAGAAGGGTGGGGTCTTGGAGCTGACTGACCAGGACTGGATGCCTTTGCCCAAGGTTGTTGACCTTTGGGGGCAAATTGGTTTAAGGGAGGTTCTTGTAAACAGAAACCCCCTGTAGTTCTCTGTTTACCAGATAACAGTCCTTTTAAGCTCCAGGCCAGAGTTCTTCTATTTAGGACATTTTCATCAGCACAACCATGGGGGGAGGGGTGGCGCACATTAGAACTGACACTAAAATGTGCTTTTATATCGCATATTAATATTGCGATAATAATATGTATTTAGTTTTGTGCTCTGCTGTCAGCCATTTTTGTCTGTTAAGCGTGTTTTCATGCCACATCAGGATGTTGGTGACATGGTTAGACCCCAAGGAGATCTAGATGATCCTTTTCTCTGCATAAGTGGAGTCCGTTCTCATCCTCGTACTGCCAGAGTGTGGGAGTTATTTTTTGCACATGCCTCATGTATTCAAGGCAAGCACCCACCACTTAATTATGTTTAAGTTAAAGACCTGATGAAGAATATTTTATTTTGGTTATTTGAGACAGGCTGTCTCTGTGTAACAACCCTAACTGTTCTGGAACTTGCTTTGTAGACCAGTTGGCCTCAAACTCACAGTAATTCACCTGCCTCTGCCTCCCATGTGCTGGGATAAAGTGTATTCCACCATGCCTGGCTGATAAGGAGTTTTTTAAAATCTGATTTTAGATTTATTTTCTCTTATGTTTGTATTTTGCCTGCATGTATGAATGTTCACCATGTGTGTCCCTAATGCCTAAGGAGGCCAAAAGAAGGTATTAGATTTCTTGGAACCATAGTTATAGATGTTTCTAAGCCATCATTTAGGTCCTGGGAGCCAAACCCTGGTCCTCTGTAACAACAAGAAGTGTCCTTAACTATTGAGCCATTTCTCTGGCTCCTGTTAAATAAATTTTTAAAATGTATAATTAATCTATAAAATTGGCTAAAATATGAATTATTGAATTTCCAAAAAGCTATTTGGTATCGGGGAGGGAAGGGTAGACGGCAGTAATTTCATCTGTTTTATGCTGATCTCTTGAGAGTATGTTTTGGTAAAATTATCTTCAGCATCTTAAACCATATATGACCCATAACCCCTGTCCCTCCAGTCATTTGTTCATACAGCAGGTATTCGTTAAGAGTTCAAAGAGAACAGAGTGCTGCCATTGGAGCCAATGTGTGTGTGCGCTTACACTGGTATAGATACAAAGATGCGGAGTATGAAGAATGCCTTAAGTGAGTGTCAGCTCACTCTGTTGAGAGACTTAGGTGCTCAGGAAAGCGAGGACATTACTGCTGACTCATGCATTGGCTGACCCGCACACCGTGAAGACGTAGCATCTAATCGGTTTGGGAAATTCATAGAGGCTGAATTGATTTCACTGCATGACTGTCTAGTCGATGCTCCAATGTTTTGTTATATGCTGTGTGGAGTAAAGTTCTGGATAGGTCATTCTTCTAAGATTTACCTTAAGATAGATCATGTTGAAATCTTGGCGTTTTTAAAGTCAAAGCTTGGTGGATTACCTGTTCCTTTAATATGCCTTCATGTTGAGATTAGGAGTTTGTTTTTGTATATAAATGAACCTAGGGGTGATATATTCTTGAGATTGTAATTGTTTACTAATTTAGTAATTTAATCATGTCAACTCATCTGTAAATTAGCTTATTAAAGAACAATATTGCAAGCGTAAATTATATTTAAACTTGATACTTAGGATAGAACACAACCATAGTCTCAGTGTAAGTAGAAAGAGCTTCCTACTGCCTTTTTTCTTTTTTAGATAAGGTCTTGGTCTGTAGCCCAGGCTAGCCTCGAACTTACAATCTTCCAGCTTTAACCCCCCAAGAGCTGGTCTTATAGACATGGACCGTGATTCCCAGCTGACTCGTGTTGTTAGAGAAAGATGATGCAGTAAAGATGAGCAGATCTTTGTTATCCAGTTTTTGTTGTGGGCCTGGGAATATTGCACAGATTTCTAGTTTATGAAATGGTATTTGATAAGCATTTTTTATAACATGGTCTTTGAATCATGTTATATTTCATAGATGCTCAGCTGACAGATTTACATTTTGTGCCTGAGATTTGCTTTTCTTTATAGTTTTTAGCTGCCTGTTATGCTTTAAAATGTGTTAATATTCTATTATATGGTGTACTTCCATACTTATTACGACCTATGAAGTCTGAGAGGACGATAAATCTGAATGTGGAGATCAGTGTTAATTTATGTGCATCCAGATAATTTTGCTTGGTTGATATTTCATTTGGTTATTTTTTTTTAGAACTCATTTAAACTTAGATTTTCAAGGTCTGCTGTTAGACAAATGCCATAAACATAATTTGTGTACTCCAGGAAAGGCAAATGGAACATCAAATGGAGATCAATAAAAATGACATTTCAAAATGCTAGCCTGCAATTTGTGAATCATGCTGAGCCATGCGGGCAGAATGAAATTTCCTCTCCCTCAGGGCATGTGCAGTAAACAGGAGGCAGGAGCTGAGTAATCCCGAGAGCTTCCGGCTCCTGTTCCTTCTTCTCTCAAACTTCAGAAACCAGCCCGAATGCTAAATTTAAAACGGTGTAAGTGAATGATGATGTTGTGGTCACGAGACACAAAAGAAATGTAAGATCTGTTTGTCTTGCATCAAGATGGCTGCAGGGGCCTCTGAAGATTAGTTTGGGGAGCTTTAAATCAAGGAAGCTATCAGGGTGCAGACAGTAGTGTGCTTTGTTTCTTTTGATATTAGTTACTCTCAGTGAGTGAATTGTCCTGCCTGCCCACTATTGCATTCCTACATTAGCTGCTTTTCTATTGTTGGGATAAAGGCAACATTATAAAAGAAAGCATTTAATTGGGCTTACGTTCCAGAGAATTGAGTCCATGATGGCGGACCCTTTGGTAGCAGGAACAGTGGAAAGTTCTTATCTTGAGCCATAGCAGGAAGTAGAGAGCACCAACTGGCATGAATCTTGAAACCTCAGAGCCAGCCCCCAGTAACATACTTACTCTAGCAAGGCCCCACCTAAGGCTACCAACTGGGTACCAAGTATTCAGATGCCTGAGACTTATGGAGGACAGTTCGTTCAAACCACCACACTTACCTTTCTAGAGAATTCATGGTTTCAGCCATCAGCTGGCTGTTCCCTTGTGTGGTAGGTAGTTCAATTGAGTATCAGAATCTGGTTGAACATCTCACACTTCATCTGCATGTGGGATTGTTTTTCTCTTGCTGTTGCTGTGCTCAGTACCCTGACAAAAGCAACCTAAAGGAGAGAGGACTATTCTGGCTCACAGTTTGAGAGTGTGGTCCATCGTGGCAAGGATGTCGTGGGGGCCAGGGCTTGAGGCAGCTGGTCACTTATGTCTGTCTCAGGAAACAGCGAGTGCTGGTGCTCTGTGAGCTTTCTCCTTTTTGTGCAGTGCAGGACACAAGCCCAGGGAAGGGTGGTGCCCTTTATTCGGGCACTCTTCCCACCTGAGTTAACCTAATCAAGGTAGTCCTTCATAGCTCTGCCTGGAGGCTTGTTTCCTTGATTGCAGATGCTATCAAATTGATGATCACACGAACTGTCTCAGGCATCTTTTATAAAGCCTATGTTTGTTGTGGTTGGCGAGTGCATTCATCTCCAGTACCAAATGTGCCTGCGTGGTAGTGTGCCTTCATGCTAAGCCGTGGCTTGAGGGCAGACAATCCTTCACTGGGATTCAAGTGAGTGCAGTACTTAAATATGTGATGGGTTAGGAACTGGGATCACGCTTTCATGTGAGCATATAGTTGAGTTCCATCTCAACTGACAGAAGATACCCGTCCAATCTCAATAGCATCCATGAGCTAAAACAAAATGTAAAATATGTGATGAAATAACATTTTAGATTTTGCTTTGATTCAGAGTGATGCACTTTTTTTGATAGCATGATTGTGAGAAACAGGCCCCAACCCTACAATAATGAAGTCAAGAGACTCCAGTATTGAAAGCAGACTATTGGTACTCCAAGTATTGGGCTTCCTGCAGTTCCTTCCTCCAGAACCCGTGCCAGCCCAGACAAACTCTTATACTCACACAGCTGATGTTCAGAGTCCACTTTGGCACAAAGCAGTGGTTTTTATAGTCACAGAGCAAATTCTACCCACTCCTGTGTTCCTTACTGGCGTGGAGCACAGTTGATGATCATCTGTATAGCCCAGCCCCAAACTCGCCATCCTCTGGGGCTCAAGACTCCCTCCCCACTCTGACACATGGTCTCCATCAGGAGGTAAACTGTCCAGTGCACCCTACTCTAGGATGCACTACAAGCTCCTCGCTAAGCAGGTGCCACCTGCTCGGAAAGACAGGGCCAAGGCCTGCTGCTCCTGCTTGTTTGTCATCTGGCAATCTCAAGCCCAGGCACCACTGGCATTGGAATAAGTTGCTTGGATTTTGTTGTCATGGTGAATCAGCCCATTTTTGGCTGTCCTGTTGTATCAGTCTGCATGCCCTGGGTTTTGTTGTCTAATTCTGCTTGTTCTCTTTATATTGCAGTTTATGTGTTCTCCTTTTGGGGCACGGTGGTGTGTCTTTTATATTTTTCTATCACCTTGGAAACTTTGTTGTATGTTATGTGTGTAAGTGCAGGTGCATATGAACCGCAGCACAGGTAGAGAGGTCGAGGCACAACTTCTGGGAGTTGGTTCTCCCCTTCCAGTGTGGTTTTGTGAACCCTGCAGATGGGACTTGAGTCACCAGGTTGTTGTGGCAAGTGCTATATCTAATAAGTCATCTTGCTTGTCCTCTTTGTATTTTTGGATGCCGTGTCTAATCCTTTCTCTGACTTTCATCACTGTGAAACGAGAGAAGGCCATCTGTTTCTTCCTTGTGTTTTATTACTTTCATTTTAGTTGATTTTTTTTCTTTAGTTACCTTTGAATCTTTTGAATATGTCTTAGAAATCTTTTACTTGGGTTTTAGGTTCTATATGTTTGCCTATGCACTATTCCGTAGCAAAGCCTCCGCTCCGCAGCTGACTCCTAGTCTCTCTCTCGTCTGTCCTTTCCTCTTGTGTTGTGTTGCGGACATAGTCCTCACTGTTAGGAATTTTTCCTAATGCGAGCTCTCTGCTGGCCCAAAAAATCCCAATCAAGCCAAATCACAACAAGCCAAATTAAAATATATCCAGGTTTAATGGGATTCCTGTGCTCTCAGGTGGCCCAGAGCAGGAACCAGGAGGCCGCTAGCTCGACCACCAGGAGCAAGGAAAAGAGACCCTGTGTTTCTCCTTTGGGAGCTTGCTTAAATACCCTGTGGGAGTGGTCCTGACCACTGGGATTTGGAGTCCAGACCAATACAACTCTCAGACCTGGGGGCTATGCTCCCAACTTAACAGCCACTTTTGCTCTGAGAGTCTGTGACTTGCTTCAGTGCCATAATAGCCCCCTTGGCAGGACTTGTTTATGTATCCATTTGGCTGAAAGTCAAAGTAGTTTCCATTTTGAAGCAAAAGACTTTTATTTAAAAGTTTTACATAAGAGTCTGTATGTAGCTACTCCATGATTCCATTTATGTGACCTGTCTAGGGTAGGCAAATTCCTGGAGACTAGAAGTAGGTTACTGGTGGCCAAGGCTGGGGATGGGGTAATGGGGAGCAGCTGCCAATGGGGAGAGGTTTCTTTTGGTGGTGATGAAAATGATCTGGAATTAGACCATGGCATTGTAGCATGACTTTTAAACACCCTACCTGCCATTCCTTGACTACACAGCAACTGGTGGATTGTGTGGCATGCGAATTACATCTCAGTTGAAAACACCTGTCTGAGGCAGGAGACGCAAATAGTCCCGAGGCTTCACAAAGAACTGCCCTTGCTCGAAGTAGCTACAGCCAGCTTTTAGATGATTTCTTATAGATTTGGCCTTCCTACTTTTACTTCTCCTTCTGCACTGTAAGGCACACTGGTTCGTTGTTCCCTTTTGTGATATTAAGATCAATATTAGCTAGCTTATCTAAAACCTGCCAGTGTTTCAGTTGGTGAGTTCTAGCAGTAATTGCTAACTGTTGCCTAGAGCTTAGAAGGGCGGCAGAATCCGATCGTTGCTTAAAGCATAGTGCTGTGGACCACCTCATTGAAGCGCATGTGGGGAAGCAAGATACTGTTGAATTCTTCCCCTCCTGTTCTTTTGGTTTGTGTATTTGTCTATTTCTGCACATGACCAACGCCATGGTGTTGTAGTCTGCAACAGTACAGTTAACTTTCTACATCAGCGTTTGCTCTGCAGCCTGGAGAAATTTGCTTACTAGTTCAGCAGCCTTTCTGAAGATTTTCTAAGGACCTTATGCATATATGACAATGCTGACTGCGATCAAGGAGATTTTAATGTTCCCTGTCCCACCCATTATTGTGTCTAATTAGGTTGACTGGAAACTCCAGCAGATGAAAGCTAAGAATAGCTAGGGGAAGGCATCAGGTGTTCCTCAGGAAGATGTCAGTCTCGAGCCTTCCTTCGTGGAAGTTGACTCCTTATCATTTTTGTGAGGGACCTGCCTGTCTTTGCTGTCCCACTCCCCGCAGTGCTAGAGTTAATAAACAGCATGTGTAGCCATGTTCATCTTTTCACATAGGTGCAAAGTTCTTCTGGGGACCGTGTAGCTACTTCAGTCGTGGTCCGCTCACCCCTTCCAGGCGATGTGCGGTCAGCTGCTCCCTCCCTCCCTGTTTCCTCCAGTCACTGTCCTGGGGGGGGGGGGTCAGTTGTACAGTATCTGAAAACTTTTGTGTGTTTTGTCAGGTTTTGGAGGGTCAGATGGTAAATCTGGACTCCATGAGTGTTGAGGGAGCTGCGGGCCTCTTCCCACAGCCCGGCTCCTGGCCGCTTGGCTAGCTTATGCCCAAAAATAACAACACACAAACTGTATTCTTTTAAACACTGCTTGGCCCATTAGCTCTAGCCCTTACTGGCTAATTCTCATATCCCGATCAACCCATCTCTAATAAACTGTGTAGCACAAGTCTTACAGGGAAAGATTCAGCATGTCTGACCTGGCGGCTTGCTTCATTGCCTCTGGCTCTGAGAGGAGCTGCATGATTTCTGAGCTCACTTCCTCTTCCTCCCAGCATTCTGTTCTGTTTACTCTACCTATCTAATTTCTGCCCTATCAGATGGGCCAAGACAGTTTCTTTATTTAATTAACCAATGACTTTCCTCCATCACATGAGTCCATCACTGGTGGAGAGGCAGCCATGGTGACTTCACACCAGGGCTGCTGAAGGCTCTGCTAGACTTCCCACTGGCCATCTGTGCCTTAGGGTCCTTCCTTGCTGACCTTACTATGTGTCACTCTGAAGTTTCCTCATCTCTTTCTTCTTTGTAGTCATGAATGAAGCTGTCAGAGGAGCCCTTAGCAGGGGCTAGAGACATTTTGGTTGTAGGCAGCAGCTGATTTCTTGCTGTAACTGTTTAGAATACTCGCCACTGCCTTGGGGCCTTTGGAGTGAAACAGCTTAAGAAGTTCTAGTGCTCTCTGGGTTCCTCTTTTATAGCTTCTGCCATGCAGATCCCAACTGAACCATTGACTTGCCGGATGCACGAACCCCGTAGCACAGTGCCGCTCACACCTGCTGCTCATTCCTTTTCTTCTTGTGTTCTTACTCTGATTTTGTAACTGGTGTCACATATATAAAAACCGTCAGCCTTTAAGATATAATGACTGGTTTCTTCAATAATCTTTAATACATTGAAGAAAGAAAAGAACTGTAGTAACTCTGGAATCACATTTGAAAACAATAAGCAGGGTATCCAGTACTGACCCAATTTCTGGTTTCTGAGACTGGTTTACCATTTAGTCCAGGCTGGCCTGGGACTCATGGTCTTCCTCTTTTGGTTTGTGGGTGCTGGGGTTGCAGACCTGTGCTGCCCCAGCTGGCTCCGAATAGTCCTTTTAAAGGCTCTCGGTCCTGCCTTGCTGGCCTGGGGAGGAGCTGCTGACAGCCTGTGTCAGTACTGCTAAGAGCAGAGAGCTCGGTCGGAACATCTTTCCTTTTAGGAGGTAATTTTTCTTGCTAAATATGTCATAAGAACTTGAAGAATGATTTTGATTTCTCATTTTAAAATGACTGCCAACTGAGCCAGACTGTTTAACATGTCAAAGTTAGAGCACATGGATTTGTCAATAAATTTAAATGTGCAAGTAGTTGCCATTACTACTAAACTGTTTGAGTAATATATTATATTCACATTTTAAATGGATATTGATCTTCATTCAGTGACTAAATTGGAGCATCTCAATTCTTATGAAATTGCTGACTCTTTTCCACTTTGGAGGTATACAGCCAGACATAAATTCTGGCCAACATTCCATGGATCCTTTTTCTCATTTTTGCTTCTTTATGCAATACTTTTTGGGAAGTAAGAATACTTTGTGGAAACTAAGATTAGCAAAGTACACTGTCCTAATAAACAAAAACAAAGTTAAAACACACACCCCATGTCCTTGGTTGTATCTTGAAGGTACCTGAGTTTTATTCAATTGCCCTTGACTCAGAGAAAGTTCTGTCGAAGTTGCCAACAATTGCTGTTACCTGTGGATTGGGGGGAGCATGGTGAGCACCAGCTGTTGCCTGACATCTCCATCACCCAGCTCCGGAGGCCCAGTCAGCTGCTCTATCCACTGGAGAACAAGAAGACACACGCCCAGTACCTGTTTACAGATAGGAGCTGCCAGTTTCTGGCGGGCCTCCTTGCTACCCTCGGATTCAGAAGAGTACTGTGTGTTGGAACACCAAGGTATGGTCCGCTTTATATGCGTTCTCCTCGCAGCACTACGTTATCCTTACAAAACGTTCTATGAAGTGGTTCTGTACTGTGCAGAGTGAGGCGTGAGCTCTGGATGTAAGAGGACATGGAAAGTGTGGCCTCTAAGAGGGTTTGCAGCCCATAGCCCGTTTGAGAGAAGGCTTGTTGTAGGGTGGATGCTTTCCGATCTGAGAATGAAATGTTTTATGTTAGATTTCTCTGTTAAAGTTCTGCCCTTTAAAAAATATCTGTAAAACTAAACTGGGCCAGATTCTCTGCAGTGTTTCATTGAAATGGATGTTTCATTGAGATGGGAGAAGAACAGCTACGGGTTTTGTTTGATGATGGTCTGTGGCATTTGTAGCTTCTTATTAGATTGGTTTTCATTACTTCCTTCAGGCTACACGAGCACATCAGACTGACAGCACCAGGTGAAAAGTCCAACACAAAAAGCCTCTTATTGGATATTGATTTTCGGTAGGTTTATAATATAATATCTCTTCTTTATTGTTTCATTTCTTTCTGTGATTTTTCCTCTCTAACCATTCATAACCTGTCACACTCTTTAACCAACACTCAGTAGTCGTAGGTTGTGAACATCTTGTTGGTCGTGCAAAGTCAACACGCAACCTGTGGGATCTCACATAAGCTGGCAGTTGGTTTCTCTTTTTTACTACTGTGTCACCGACTCTCCTCTGGGAATGTGTCTCCTTGTATGTGACTCAGAATTAGAGATGCCTTCTCCTATGTACAGTCTTTTCTAATGTAATAATACTTCCAGGTAAACTGAACTGCCTCATTGTGGTCAGATTTTTGGGACTTTGTTTCATCTTCAGATCTTGGTCATGTGATGAGACATTTTAAAAATACTGTCTTACCAGATGATGTGCACACTGCTTCCTAGGTGCAGCCCAAGTGGCCGGAGGGCTAACTCGGAGGAGGCAGGTCTTGGCTGAGGGCTAGAAAGCCAGGTGTGTTTGTGAGAGATAGCTGTGTGAGCGCTGGATGGCACTTCTGTTGGGATGCACCCCGGTGCTGACTTACAGTGTAAATGGTACAAGGTCCATCACTGCCCGAGTAGGCTGAGTTGAAATGTCCCTCTTAGTTTCTGTAATTGTTTGAGTACTGCCTCATAGAGACTTTATGAGACAATTATTATTGTCTCATATTGTGGAATATATTAGAGGGATCAGGCTTTGCGTCTTTCATTTAGATCTGATAGTATCTGTTTGATCAGTGCTACAGTATTTGTTAGGATATATGACTTAAATATGCTTTCTCTCCCTGCAAATAAGGCAGGTTTAGAAAATTATTTATATGTATAAGTGTTTCTTTGCATGTAATATGGACATCATATGTGTGTCTGGTACCCAGGGAGGTCAGAAGAGGGTATCAGATCTCCTAGAACTGGATTAAGGATGGTTGTAAGCCACCATGTGGATGCTGGGAACTGAACAAGTGTTCTTAAACAGTGGCAATCTGTGCAGCTCCAAAGCAGTCTTTTTTTTTTTAATTTAATTTTTTTATTTGGTTTTATTTCATGTGCATTGGTGTTTTGCCTACATGTATGTCTGTGTGAGGGTGTTAGATCCTTTGGAACTTGATCCTTTAGAACTGAGTTGTGAGGTGCCATGTGGGTGCTGGGACTTGAACCCTGGTCTTCTGGAAGAGCAGGCAATGCGCCTAACCACTGAGCCATCTCTCCAGCCCCCAAAGCAGATTCTTAAAGCATAAAATGTCACATGAAACAGCACAGCTGTGGGGCTGGGAAGATGGTGCAGGGGTTAAAGAGTGGGAATAGGGGGGTATGTATGCCTGAGGCCCCGAGTTTAGGTAAAGGTGGGTATGACGGAATGAACTGTGAGGCAGAGATGGGAGTTTCCCTAGGGCTTGGTGGCCAGCCAGCCTCACTGAGAAGGTGAGCTTCAGATTCAGGAGGAGACCCTGTCTCCACAAGTAAGGTGGAGAAATGATTGAGGAAGGTTGCAAGACTGCCAGTGTTAAGCCTTGACTTTCTCACTTACCACACACCCATCACCTCCAGAAGTACAGATTTTATGACGTATTTTTCTTTATAATTCCAAGTCAACTATACTATCTGCAGCAGCAGATCCTGGTTCTTCATCCCGCTAGCTGAGCCACAGGAGCAGGATTGGCCCATTAACCACTTATCCCTATTGACAGAACTTGTCTGTGTGTAACAGGAGCGATCCTTCCCGAAGTGGCAATACAGATTTCTTTTATAAAGATTTATTTAAAATTATGTGTCTGTGTGTCTGTGTGTGAGTATGTGCATGTATGCAGGTGCCCTCAGAGGCCCAAAGAGGGCATTATTAGACCTCTCAGCTGGAGCCACAGGCGGTTGTGAGCCAGCTGATGTGAGAGCTGGGAACCGAACTTGGGTCCTCTATAAGAGCAGTATGTGCTCAGAACTGCTGAGCCATCCCTCCAGCCTCAGCTTTATTTTTAATTGAGATGTAATTATTATCATTTACCAGTTTGAGGTGTGTGTTTCACTGGTTTCCAGTATGTAGTCAGTGATGTGTTGGGCAGGTTTCTCTATTTCTTTATTGGGGGCTTTTGATATAAGGTCTCATATAGTCCACTCTGGCCTCGAACATGTGCCTTAATCCCCCACCTGCCTCTCAAGTGCAGGAATTACAGCTGTGAGCCACCGTGCCTGTGTTAGAGCATTCCATCTGCAGGAAAGAAACCTCATGGTCGCTGCTCCTGACAGCAGCCACTTGCTGCCTCCATGGGTTTGCCCGTTCTGGACATTTTCTATGAATGGACCCATTTAGTAAGTGACCTTGTGTCTAGCTTCCTTTAGTTAGCATTGTGTTTGCACGGTTTATACCTACAGTGTGCAACAGCATTTCCTTTCTTTTTGTGACTGTTTAACATCCATTGCATAGAGACATCAATTTCTTTTTAAAAACTGTGTATTCCATTCTTTCCTAAAGTTGTGTTGTAGTAGAGCCTTTAGGATTTGTTTGAGACCTGATGGGAGGCCATTGGCAGGAGGGTATGTACTTGGAAGGTGAGTCTCATAGGTCACATTAGTAGCTCCCACAAGAAACTCCAGTAGCTAGGCCTGATGGCTCATGCCTGTAATCCTGCTACTTAGGAGGCTGAAGCAGGAGGATTGCCATAAGTTCAAGGCACTCTAGTTTCCTGTTGCCCCATGAAAGGCCTGTTTAAGGCTATCCAAGTACCTCAACAGCAGTGTTTTCTGTTATGGGCTATAGATAGTGGGGACTGAGTGATGAGAAGTTAACATTTGCTAAGATGGTTTCTATACACTCTAATTTTAGCATGAAAGATGTGAGACTCTATTTGGCAAACTATTATCCAAATAAAGTTAGAGCAAAAAATGAATTTCTTAGGTTCATTTATGAAGTAATTTTATTCAGCTCTTGATTACATTTCCTGTGGAAGAGCGTGCTTCACACTTGGTGACTGACTCTCATTTAAAGAGAATGAATGGCCAAATTAAGCCAATGTCCTTCTGAGCGGTTTTCAAGTGCATGCTTTTCTGATTGGTTTTGTTTGCCTTGTTCAGTGGAGAGAATAATTCTTTGTGGCCAATTTCATTTTAAGAGGGCAATGTTGGGTGATTTTTTTATATAATTTAAAATATGAATAATTATGTTCCCTTGTTTGTGTTTGATGGAAACTTAGGGCTGAAATCTTGGCCTTTCCCTGCTCTGGCTCAGCATACTGCTGCCCAGGACGCTTTGACCAGATGTGCTGTGCTGGATGTCAGTCAAATCCTCTTTTCAGTTTTTACAACTGACTCTGCCTTTGTGAAGCAATGAAAAACTAGAGACTAAATTCAAAGGGGATTGTATTTCGCTTTCTTAAAGCACAGAACACCCTCAAATGACAGGAGGTGGACAGCTCTCTGTACAGTATTGGCTAGACAATGAAAAGTGGAGCACAGTGGTGCAAGCCTGTAGTCCTGTCACTCGGGAGCCTGAAGCAGGACGACCACTGTGAGTTCAAGGCTAGCCTGGGCTACAGTGAGCTCCAGGGCGGTCTGAGTTACAGAATGTTGTCATCCTGTCTCAGAAGATGGAAACAAACAAACAAACAAATAAGACCCTTTCAGAAATTTAATTAGATTGGAGTATATGTTTGTTTACTAATAGGAATTGGCTTTGCCCTGTGGTTTGGAAATGGCTGTTAAGCCCAATGTGGTGGTTTGACAGTTCCTAAGGCACTCGAGCCTTTATTTACTTCTTCAGTGCAGATCAATATTTTATGAAAGCAGCAGATATGCTGACCGCACCTTAAATAACATTAAGGAGTGGGAGCGGAGCAAGGAAAAATGGGTTTAGATTATGATACGGTGAATGAAAACATGATTTTTTAGTACTGGTGGCATTAAGACAGAAGTCTTTACAGCTAATATTTATTAAAGTAAATACACACTTTAGAGTGCTATGTATCATTGTTTTACTTGCTCAATCAAGTTGATGAAGAAGCTGAGGCTCAAGAAGGTTGACTGATTCCTAAGGTTACAAGTACACAAGGGACGGCGAGCTTGAACCAGACCACAAGCCTGCACTGTTACCACAGTGTAAATGAGAAGAGGCTGAGCCAGGCTGACCGCTGGAGGAAAAGCTCGCTCGCGCTGTGCCGGCCCCTTCCATACAGCGAGGGGTCGTGCTCCAAGCAGTGTGAGTGCCACGGCCTTTTCAAGAGGTTAGAAAGTAAGGCTGCATTTCTGATTTTCTTATTTTTCTTTTTAGTTTTGTCAGTCTTTCCAACAAGGATGGCATGGTTCATACGTGAATTATTTATAATAAGATAGAAAAAGCTCAAGAGTTTTTGAAGTATCCAAAGTTTCTGTGTGAAAACCTCAGTAAAGAGCGATAAAGACAGCGAGGCCCAGGCACACACATGAAGAAACAGGTAGTCCAGCTGGGAAACAAGGATTCGGCCTTCTACATAATTAAGTGAATATAAACTGAAGCCGCTGTGCAGCATGAGGTTTTCTTAGCAAATTAGTGAAAAACAAAAATAAATTATAAAACGTGAATTCCCAAAGCTGGTGCTCTGATTCATTTTTGATGGCATTTTAAAGTAGTGGTTAGAATAGAATAAATCATTCAGTAAATAAATATTCTTCTCTCCTGGCACAAATTTAGCAAACACTAAATGCTCATACTTTTTTCAGGATTATATTGAGAAATATATTTTATTAAACTAATTTGTATTAGACAAGGAAAACTTTTGCATTAAGTGCTTTTTTTTGTTAATCACAGAAGAAATAATAGCTGTTGAACAGAAATGTTGACTTAATATTTCCTTAAATTGATTAACCATGAGGAACTGGAGAGATGGCTCAGAAGAAAATATACTGCTCTTGAGAAACCCACAGCAGGCACCTCACAAACACCAGAGGCTAGACACCTCTCACAAACCCATACACATAGACGCACACACATACACATAATTAAAAATAAGATTTTAAGAAACTACTAACAGGAGAGACATATCTTAAATGTAAACACACCGCGAACTTACGTTGCACGATATGTCTAGCCCAGTCGTTTATGTGTGGTGGTCTGGTCCATAAGAACATGGGTCTTGATTGCTGGTTTTGTGGTTCAGAGAGTTGACCATGGGCTTCAGGAATATCAATCTGGCAGGCGCTCTGTCCCTGAGCCCTACTCACAGCCCTTACTTTGTTACTTGAGAAGGGGTCTCGCCAAGATGCCCTTGAACTCACTCTGTAGCCCAGGCTGGCTTTAAACTTGCAGTCCTCCTTCCTCAACCTCCCAAAACACTGAGCTTACAGGCCTATACCATCAGCTACTTGGAACCTGTATCTTTTATGTATGATTATTCTTTGGTTTTGCACTGGCCTACTTGGGAAAATAAGTTCAGTATGTACTGTTACAGATTCACTTAACTTTTTTTGTAAAGTATTCTTCATCTTTAAAAAAACTAAGGATGATGAAATTTAATCAGAATGTGATTTTGGGGTTTAAAATCCTATTTTAATGTTTGTTTATTTGCTATATTATGTGCCGGGGTATGTCATTTGGTAATGAATTGTTTTATAGGTATTCGCAGTTTTATCTGGAAGATAGCTTTTGCCACTACAACATGTTCAACCATCATTTCTTTGATGGAAAGGTAAGATTTATGGCCATCATCTCCTTCTGTTATTGTTGATTAACACATTTGAGAGCACCTTTTTGTTATAATTATCTTTTCGTGTATCTTCCCTGTTTTGTCTAGTGGTGCAGGGGATGGAATGTAGGGCCTCGGGTGTGCTAGACAGGTGCTCCACCTCTGAGTTATACCAGTCTCCCTCACTGCTTGTTACTGAGCAGCTAGGAGGGAAGCGCTGTTCCATTTTCACTGTTTTCCTTCAGACAGCGTCTCACTATATAGTCTGCCTAGCCTGCCGCTCACCACATGCAATAGGTTAGCTTGGCCTGGACTTAAGGGAATTTTCCCAGCCCTGCCTTCTAAGTGCAGGAATTACACTTGAGTGTGCCACACTCGGCAAGGCCCACAGGGCGCAATGGGCTCTGACTTCCGTTAACCTTTCCTGACTTACCTGTCCTTGGCCTTGATGTTTGTGTTGAGGATGCATGCTGTACACCTTCAGCTACTCCAGTGACCCCACCACAGGGCCTTTGCCCCATCTGGTCCCTGGCTTCTTTGCTCTGATGACTTTTAGAGCTCTGTTCCAAATCCAGCCTCCCCTGAACCCCTAGCAAGGGCAAATTCTTTGTTTTCTACCATACTGTAATTAAATGCATATTCCAGACAAGGACTGTATGTGAACTCCATACCTTTCTCTTGCTTTTCCATGACCTAAAGTTGTTATTAAAATAATAAGTAAGAGCTGGGTATGCTGACTCACTGAACCTTTAATCCTAGCGCTCAGGAGGCAGAGGCAGGCAGATCTTTGAGTTTGAAGCCAGCCTGGTCTACATAGCAAGTTCCAGGTATGAAATCCACCAAACTCAAGGGTCGCAATGAACAGCTGTTAGAGTTAGGCGTGTGCCACTGTTCCCAAAGGGTATCTCTGCATTTGAGAACTGATTCCATCTGTGTAGAGGACAATGGGAACTGAAGCCACCTACCAGCATTTTTTAGCTAGGCTAGTGACAGGAAGGAGGCAGGGGGTGGACTCTGCAGCCATTCCCAGGTAGCAGTCAAGGCCAGCCTGCTCTGTGAACCGCTCTGAAGAATATAGGGCAGGGGGAGGAGTGAGGCCTAGAAGTGCTATGTTGGTGTGGCTAATGGGGTACTGATGTGGGGTGGTTGGTGACCATTTGATGGGGGGCAGGGAGCCATGAGATTAGGGTAATGGGTGAGGAAGTGGTTTGCATCCTTGATGTCGCATTACTAGGCTAAGTAAAGTCTAAAGTTCCACGTAACTTTAAAAGCTTGTGCTTTTTGAATACTGAAGGTGTTGATTTGCCAACTGCTTCCAAGTCAGTAGACTAACTAGTAGTACCATACTATGATAGGTGTAGCTCTGTCAACGCGCTCAAAGCAGAAAGTGGTAAACCTCCTAGCTGTGGTTAGCTTGGCAGCTCCTGGAAACACCAGCAGCTTGGTGGGAAAGTGTGTTACTGGTGCAGTTTTCCAGGACCGGATGGGGTTTGCCATTTGTGGACTTGCTGTGCATGCTCCCCTATGTCTGCCGCTCACCTAGTACTCAGAGTGTGCATGCTTACCTGCTGACTCGAAGCAGTTCTTAAGCTGAACTTGTGGCAGTAGACAAGACAGACAGCAAAAACCACAGTTGGCCTCCTCGTGTCCTCGAGGCTCAGCACCGCCTCTGCTCCTGTTTGTTGAATTGAATGTGTAGGTTGTTTTCACGGGTGACAGCTTTCTCTTTTTTCGGGTTACTAAATTTAGTTCTTTAATTTCACTATTTGAAATGTGTAGTTGTCTGATAGTGATGGTATTTGAATTTGCAATTTAAAAACCTGCTTATCCAGGGACCCAAAGATAAAATCTGACGTGTGTGACTGAGAGACTTTGGTTGTCACTGAGGGACTCTGCAGTGGCAGGGTGACTTGGTGACGTTTCCAGTCCTGAGAGAGACCAAGCTTAATGCATCTCCCAATAGGATAAAGGGCTGGTTCTAATTTAGAAATGACTTTTTATTTGTTACAGGCTGCCCTTGAAGTGTGCAAGGCATTCTTACAGGAAGAGGAAGGTGAAGGAGTGATTATGGTGACAGACCCTCCTTTTGGTGGCTTGGTTGAACCTCTGGCTATTACATTCAAGAAGTTAATTGCTATGTGGAAAGAAGGTCAAAGCCAAGGTACTTTTTTTTTTTTTTTTTTTTTTTTTTAAATTGCTGTAAAATGAGCATGGGTTTATGTATCTGCTTCCTGCGAATACTAGCTAAGCCAGCACGGATGCAGTATGCAGCTCCTGGACTCTTTAAAAGCGTGTTTTTTTTTTTTTTTTTTTTACTTTAAATTGCTGTAAAATGAGCATGGGTTTATGTATCTGCTTCCTGCGAATACTAGCTAAGCCAGCACGGATGCAGTATGCAGCTCCTGGACTCTTTAAAAGCGTGTTGATTTGATCATGGCAGACTCATGATCCTGGGACACTTCCTTTTACCCTACTCATGTTTCCGAAGGGCTTCTCAGTTACACGGTTGTAAGGTTATGGAGCATTGTGAAGCACAACAGTTACTGCTGTCATTTGTTCAAAAATGCTTAGTGGCTGCTGTGTGTAGGCGCTGCTTAGATGCTAAGACTAGATTAGTGAGCTCCGTGGCCCTTACTTTTCCCGTCCCTAAAGTTTTTCTATTGCTGTGATAAAGTCCATGACCAAAAGCAACTTGGACAGGTAAGGGTTATTTGACTTACACGTCCTGAATCACAGTCCAGTGAGGGAAGCCAAGGCAGGAACCTAGAGGTGGGAGCTGGTGCAGAGGCCATGGAAGAGGCTGCTTACTGGTTGCCCCCCCCCGCCCCCCCCCAATGGCTTGCTCAACCTGCTTTCTTATACATCCCAGGACTTCCTGCCCAGGAGCAACACTGTCCACAATTGTCTGGGCCCTCCCGTATCAACCATGAACCAGGAAAATACCCCAGCAGCCAATCTCATAGAGACATTTGCTCAGTTGAGGTTCCCTCTTCCCAAATGATTTTAGCTTATGCCAAACACCAGAACATTATCATAAACACCAACCAGAACATTATCAACCTCAGGCCCAGAGCCTTGAATTTCAGCATGACTTAAACGGAGGTTGGACACCCAAGTGGGCAATCAACAGTAACAGAACGTAGACTCCTAGCTCTAGAGGTGGGTTAACAAGTGGGGAAATTTCTCAGTTTGAAGTGCCTGGAGACTTCAAAGTGTTTCATTCCATTATCCCATTAGTGAGTCCATTCAGTTTTAGATGGAGTTTCTAGCCTGTGAGCTGCTAAATTCCACGAGTGTCCGGGGCATGTGGTGAGGCCTCTCCACTAGCTGAGCTGTAAGTAGTGTGCTTCAGGGACAGAATTTCCAGGATTGTTAAATAACACTTATTATTCGCTGCTCTTACGATCAACTAATCAGAAGGGTAAAGGCTGTGCAGTGTTTAATCATGTGATATTTCCATTAACCTTTGGGAATGCTCAAGGCAGAATGGCGCTGTTGTAGGAATTCCCTTTCTGTGTGACAGACATATGTATTGAACAACTGAAATGTCTATTGAAAACTTTAGTTCTGTTTTTAGAATCGATTTCTTATTTTCTTTTATGTATGCATTTATGTTTTTTCTGTGTGATTCATTAGATGACAGTCACAAAGAACTGCCCATTTTCTGGATATTCCCCTATTTTTTTGAGTCCCGGATTTGTCAGTGTTTTCCAAGCTTCACCATGCTGGATTACCAGGTATAGTAACACCGGTGCCGCTGGGGAATGGTTGTGCTGCTGGAATATTCTGAAAAGACTAGCCTTTGATTTTAGTAAATTAAAGTGTTTTGAACTATATAAACAACGAAATTATACTGTGTATAGGCTACTTCTGGCTCCTAGTGTCTGCAACTTCTAGGGTACTTGCTAAAAATACAGATTCTTGAGTATGCCCACTCAAAACAAAACAGAACACCCTTGCCAAATAAAATCACAGAATAAAGCCCTAAAAAAAAAATGCTTTTTCAGGTATCCCAGATGAGCGCAGAGTGCAGCTAGGGTTTTAGATCAGTTGATCTACTCTTTGGTTGGCACCATCCCCAGGACCACATAGGAATGTTGCTGTGTTCCATTCACAGGTTATCGGAAAGTAGTGGGGTGTCTAGAGCAGCGGAGATCTGTGTGTGAGTGTGCCGGCCCTTGACGTGAGCATCTCCGAGATTACATACAGGCCAAGGCCCAGAAAGTTCCACTCTGCCTCAACTTCCTTTCCTGGGGTTCTAAAGTTAACCCTGTTGTCCCTAGTACTTGGTGTGTTCACCAAGTTAGCACTGTTTCTTCTGTGTACTCAGTTGTCCTTTTGAGATTTCAATAATTGACTGACTGAAGTTTTCAGCCATGAAATTGTAAACGTCTTTCCCAGCTGTTGCAAGACAGCGGTGTCTCTCATCTGTCTGCTCTCAAAGGCACGTGCTGTCGTGAAGATTATATTGAAGGGACGGGGGGGGTGGGTGGGGGGGTGTGGCTCGGGGGGGGGGGGGGGGGGGGGGGGGGGGGGGGGGGGGGGGGGGGGGGGGGGGGGGGGGGGGGGGGCTGCACCTACAATGCCAGTTTTAAAAGACTTTCTGGAATTCTTCTCTGTTCTTAAAAGTACATACTTTTAGAAGTAGCTATATAATCTTTATTTAATAATTTCTAATTACTTCCTTCTTTCTTGTGTTTCTTCTGTCTTTAAGGCACTACAGATGAAACTGCTGTAAGCATTTCTGATGCATAGAATTTTTACATAGTAGAAATTTTGAATATTGGATTATTTTCTCAGGTGTGGTGGACATTTCTGTGGATGTCGGGCCATATTAACAGGGTCCTTTCAAAAAGTGGGTAGTGTAAGCCATTTCAGCCTTGACTTCTAGGTAAAATATAGCCTACATCATGGTTCCCTCCACAGCTGTTTCAAGCTTACAGGGTTTTGTTCTTGTTTGAGTGAGGGCTGTTTCTAGAATTGGCATTTGCAAGGCAGACACAGCCGACTTAATCTAAAAACGTTCACTAACTAAACTGGTTCCAGTCTCAGTGGCACCTGCTGCCTTTGGAGGAAGTGGTACCCTGGTGTGATGGTTGGCGCACAGTAGGTTTCCCGTGTATTTCAAATGATTGAATGAAAAGATCACAGACTCTGGTATCGAGGCCGTCTGGGTCTTAGTCTTGACTCAGCTGCTTAGGTTCTCTGACACACTCCTATCTGTGAATTGAATGTGGTGATGGCGGTGATGATGGCGATAGTGCTGTTAGTAGCTACGATGACAGATGGCTCATGAGATAATGTATGGACAGTGGAACCAGTCTCCACACTCGTAGAGTCCGGGCTGTTATCAGCATGGTCATCATTCAGGTAGTCCCAAGTAGGCAGAACTTTTTCTCAGCCTTTTCCCCCCCTGTTTATCTGTGAACATAACACAGGTACCTGGAAGGTGGTTGCATCTGTATACAAAGAAGTAGCAAGAATTTGAAATGGTGATGGGGCAAAAGAAGGCAGCTCTTTAATAGGGTAGACAAATTATGTTAATGTAGACTTGACATTTCCATGTCTCTTTCTTTGCCTGCCTGTGTCATTAGGAAAGGGCTTTGGGGAATAGTTGACAGCCTAAGCTTACTGGAAATAATTGTGCAGTTCACTATGTCATTGAAAAAAAAGTTCAGATTAGAGCATGTATATCTGTCTGGGAGCAAAGCAGTGATTTTCATAGAACAGAAGCCAACCGCTGGAAAGAAGAATGAGAATAAGATCTGTAAGACAGAACATAGCATGCCTGAGGCCCCAGGTTCAGTCCCCAGCACCGCAGACAAATCTAAATCAAACAAAAACTGCGTGTCTCCTGTCCTGCATTTCAGGTCTTTTCACATAGCTCCAACCCTGCCCCAACCGTCACCAAAGCCACAATAAGACTCCAAGTCACAACATAGTAAAAAAGTTAAAATAAAATGCCATAATCGCTGGGCGGTGGTGGCGCACGCCTTTAATCCCAGCACTCGGGAGGCAGAGGCAGGCAGATCTCTGTGAGTTCGAGACCAGCCTGGTCTACAGAGCTAGTTCCAGGACAGGCTCCAAAGCCACAGAGAAACCCTGTCTCGAAAAACAAACAAACAAACAAAAAACAAACAAAAAAAATGCCATAATCACTGAATCTTTTTATAGGGTTAGGGAGGGTACTTTTCAGATAAGTGGATGGCTCAAATGCTGCAAACCTTCATGAAATATAAATCACGAGGACTTCACCAATTAAGTACTTATTAAGTTCTTGATAAACAGACAATAAAATAGTTATCAGAAACTGAGAAACCTAATTGCAACTTCATGAAGGGTGAATTAGGAAGGAGGTGAATTCCAATTTAGAGTTAGAAGACTGAGTTTCAGCACTGCCTGTAGAGTCATGTGACCTGGGATGATCAGCTGGCTTTCCAGATCTCTGTGCCTCACCCATAAAGTAAATGCCTGGAAGAGCAGAGGGATGGCAGGCAGGCTCCCCTCGCAGCGCAGCCTCGCTGAGCCTGAGACTCCTCTAGTAGTGACTGTCTAGATCTAATCAGAGAATGCCAGGCTCGTGTGACAAGCTAGCAGGATTGATTAGTGATATCTGCCACGGGATGAAGAGCTAGGAGCTGGGTCAGGAGTGGCAGTGTTCATGTGATTATCACATCCCAGTGAGATGGTTTCACAGTTCGAATGTTCTCTCATGTCACTTCATATCCTAACATGGAATGCATCTCATGTATTGAAAATAGAGCTATTTGCTTTGAAAAGCTATTTTTTTATACTCAGCCTGTGTAGGAAACCTTTTCTATCTTATTTTTTTTTACAATAGAAAAGAAAATATTTTGATAGGAATTTTGAGAAATTATTGAATACTAAAAGATGGCAACTTGGGCACGTCTATAATCCCAGCACTTGGGAGGCAGAGGCAGGCAGATCTCTGTGAGTTCCAGGCCAACCTGGTCTACATAGTGAGTTCCAGGACAGCCAGAGCTACATAGTGAGACCCTGTCTCGAAAAAAAGGGGGAAAAAAGAGGCAACCACATTCTTGAAACTTAGTGTGTAGTAAAGACTTAGTAGGGACTGAGTAAAAAGCAGGATGAGGTCAGTGTGGGAATTTTAAGTCGGGGTTCCAAGGACATGAGGTTAAGGCTGACCGTGGCGGTAGGAGCTGAGGCATGGTCTTGAGACCTTAGTGAAACGATACAGAGCAGTTGTACGAATGCCAGGGTGGCCCGGCGTGCTGCCTGGAACATAGTAGGTACAACTACGGCCTCAGTGTTCCATATAACTAGTTTCAGTCTCATATTTGCGTATGGCTCAAATTAAAAGTTGGGAATAGCAGAGATTTTCGTGCTTTCCCTCATTTCTATACAGTACTTCATCACATTAATCAGTTCTGTGGGAGAGATTTTCCGTTTGAAAATGCCTCTCATCATCATTGTGAGTGAGATGTCAGGGATAATGATGGGAACATGGTGGATCAGCTCTAGCACTAGCGAGAGGCAATTTGCAAAATTGTGTTTGCTTTACAGCACTTCCACGGGAGGTTTATTTGTGTGGATGAAGCTATGAAATATGGATGTATGTTAGAGGTACATTAATTTACTCTAGCAGCATGCGTTTTACATACCATATGTTTATAGTTAATTAGCACAACAAACCCGCATTTAAAAATAATAATAATCTCAATTAGGTTATGCAAAATGGAGCAATCAGCCACCTTCGTGACACATGCATTCTCCGGCTCCTTGGGAAGCCATAAAGAAACTGCCCCTCCATCTGCTGGTATAGTGCACAGAGCGTCCCACACAGTAGAGTCTTCCCACACTATCACTCTCCAGCATTCAAAATCATCATAACATTCTCTTGGGAAGAATGGTTTTTCTTACGATACTCGCAAGTTTATGTGCAAAATATCTTTTGTTGAATTTAATAAGGTGCCACATGTATTCGAGTTCACAAAGGAGTGCACTGGGGAGACATTATCAATTTAAATCCCTTTAAAAGAAAATTACTTCAACTACTATTTTAGGTTGATTTTTTTAAGTAAAATCTATTTTCGTGTCTTGCCTCTAATAGGTAACATATATACAAAGGATTTTGGAAGTTGGGAAGAAACGTAGAGGTTACCTGGGCTGACTTCCCGATGTAATAATCCTCTTTGCCAAATTCATGACAAACACTCATCCAGCTTCACTCGGATGCTTTCGGGGCGCAGAGCCCCACAGCCTTACAAGGCAACTCAATTTATTTAATAGCTCTAATCGTTAGAGAATTTTCTCATATTGAGATAAAATATGCTCCCCATTAACTTCTAACCATTGCTCCTGGTTCTATTCTCCGAGGCAATAAAGGATAAGTCTAATTTCTATTCCATATGATACCCTTCAGTTATGAACTAGCTGTCAGTTCCTCCCTGTCTTTTCTGAGCAAACATCCCCAATTTGTTAAACTATAAATCCTGTTCATTGCTATTATTTTCAGTAGAAATGAGCCGGTTTTATCAGTGTCTCTCTTAAAATGTGGGAACTGAGCATAGGGCTGCAAATGCCATCTAACTTAGTCTGCCCTTGTTGGGATGCTGCGCATAAGTAGAGGTCTCCAGCCACCCTTCATGGACCATAAGGCATGACTGAGGATGCCCCTGCTGGCAGCCAGTCAGAAACCCTGGGGGCTTTTCACCTGACCCTTGCCCTGCCCTCACCTCATCTACTTAGCTTCTGCTCACTGCTGAAGCTTGTTAGTGAGCCTTAGGGAGTGCAGTTACTTGTAAATCTGTAACACTGAGTTAAACCAGAGCTGTGGAGAGAGGCAAGCAGTGTAACTTTAAAAGCCTGGCCCTTAACAGTTGGCTGAAGTGTGGAGACCAAGTATTCAGCCCTAAATGGGACTTTTTATTCCTTTTGATATTTCAAAAAGCTTTTTACTTGGTCCACGACTTTGTGGGTGGGAGCTCCAGGGCAGTTACAAAGCTGCCTAGTGGCTTGAAAGGCTCCAAGGGAGGTCCTGAGTCTGGTGGTGCAGAGTGGAGAAGGGAGCCCTCTTGGAAGGCAAGGCCTCCTAGTCATTGAGAGTGAGCCGCTCCAAGAGACACCCCGTGCCCAGAGATGGATGCCTGGGGCATTGCTGTCTCTATTGGCTGTGGCCTAGCCAGCCTGCGGAGCTTGGTCAGGTGGTGTCTCATCTTCTTGCTGAGTTTCACTTCCTCATCCAGGAAGTGGTTTTCCAACAAGTCACAGAGGTGAGGGTCTGTGCAGGCAGGATCCAGGGAATGCAGGTCCAAGAGGGCCTGATTCGGGTTTTTCTTCAGGGCCAAGGCAGCTTCCATGGCCTCCTGGGTTTTATCCCACTTCTCTTGAGGTGGCTGCTGCCCATCCTGGAGAAGTGCACCCCGCAATTGTTCTGCATCTTGAATTGGTGCCCTCATAACCTGAGCTCATAACAATCTCCTGGCATTCTTGGGGGTGATCTAAACCAGTGCTTCTCAAACTTGAGTGTGCGGGGTGGGCTTGCTAAAACCAACTGCTGGGCCCCACTCCCAAAGTTTCTGATGCAGTTGGTGCTCGGTTGAGTAAACATTTGCACTTCTAGCAGGACCCAGGTAATGTTGGTGTTGCTCAAACACTTTGAGTGTTACTGAGCTAAAAACAAAAACAAACCAGATTTAGTAGCTACCTGGATTTACAACAGATCAAAAGCCACCCTGAGAATGTAAGTGGGTAATAGGCTGAAGGAGGACAGGGAATTTTAAGTATAAAACAATGCTTGTTGGCCTGTCCAGATAATCGGCTGAAATGCCAAGTTCCGACGTTAGGGGAGGTCAGTGTCAGTGTGGAGCGGAAGCACAAGTGTTCTCACTTCTTCTTCTGCCTTATACCAGACTCTGGGCTGAGTATTGACCTTCACAGCAGCTCATTTTTTTTTTTTTTTTTTTGAGACAGGGTTTCTCTGTGGTTTTGAAGCCTGTCCTGGAACTAGCTCTGTAGACCAGGCTGGTCTCGAACTCACAGAGATCCGCCTGCCTCTGCCTCCCGAGTGCTTGGATTAAAGGCGTGCGCCACCATCGCCCGGCTCTCACAGCAGCTCTTAACATCAGGATCCTTGGCCCCTTTTAAAGTTTAAAAACATTCACAAGGTTGTCTAAGGTCATCTAACAAGTGACAGCCCTCGTCTGGCACCTAACCTCTGTCCATTGCAAAGTAGAAGGACAAGTCAGGGGTGGAAGGCCAGACTGAGGATGCACTTTGACTTGGTGAATGACGAACATTTCTCCAAGGAAGTGGAACATCTCAGTGACACTGGCATCTTCAAACGAAGGCCTTGTTTTTAGCATCAGAAATAAAGTTCTCAATTACAGACCAGAATTTCTTATGGAGCCTTTTAGATGGAGTTAGAGTCATTTCCCTGGCCCACCAACATGAGTGTGTTGTAACACATCTTACCCTTGTTGTAATGAGATGTCCCTGCCATGGAGGCCTCTCGAGGCTGGCTGTGAGTAAACTTGCTTTTCGGAGTTTCTTATTTGCTACTCGCTTCAGCCTGTATCTTGGCATCAGTTTGTTTATTGGTTAAAGGGGCTTAGAGAATGTTGGCTCATTTGAGTGAATTGTCTTTTTACTTTCTAGGTAGACTATGATAATCACACACTCTACAAACATGGAAAGACAGGTCGGAAACAGTCTCCTGTGCGGATTTTCACTAACATTTCACCCAACAAAATAATCCTTCCTGCGGAAGAAGGGTACAGGTGAGACCACTTTGAACTTCCCAGGTCATCTGAAAATGCAATTCTGTGTACCTCACAGTAAAATGCTTTCAATATTGAATCAGTTGGTTCTTGTATTGCTCTTAGATTTGGTCCCGAATTTCACATTGAATTGAATTCTGATTACCTTCAATTTTTGGAGCAAGAACCTTGTTCACGTTTGTCCGTTCTGTGAATCTCAATGAATCCATGCAGCTCCTTTTTTGTTTCTCTCTTTAGATTTTGCTCTCTCTGTCAGAGATATGTTTCTCTTGAGAATCAGCACTGTGTGCACTGTAATTCCTGCACATCCAAGGTATAGTTCTCTTCTGTAAAATTTTTTATGTGTTTGTTGTATGTTAGTTTGATAATTTTATTACTCTTAAAATGTTTTGTTGCCTGGCGGTGGTGGCACACACCTTTGATCCCAGCACTTGGGAGGCAGAGGCAAGCAGATCTCAGTGAGTTCAAGGCCAGCCTAATCTACAGAGTGAGTTTCAGGACAGCAAAGCTGCAATACAGAGAAACCCTGTCTGGAAAACAAAACAAAACAACAACAACAACAAAAAGTTTTGTTACTACTTAAATTCATATGTATTATCACCTCCTATATCTTAATATAGTAGTACCTTATTTCTAATTAAAAATTTAGTAGTCTTAAAAATACCTTGTGTGTGGAAGGTGTATATGTGTAGGCACATGAGGAGGTCAGAGGACTACTTGCAGGAGGCGGTTTTCTTCTTCTAACATGTGGGTTCCGTGAATCAATTTCAGGTCATCAGGCTTGGTGATGCCTTTACCACTTAGCCATCTCTCCAGCCCTAAAACAGGCTTTTTAAGGTACTTAATTTCTTTCATCATTGTAAATAGCTATTTCAATCATTTTCATATGGTACTTACCAAGAGTGTTTCAAATAAGGCACTAAGTGCTGAATTTATATGTCTGTTAAGGGTAAAATTACGATGTTTCAAATCAGGCATTGGACCATTAGGTAGCATTGCTGCTCTGATGAAGCAGTGATTAGTAGCATGTACTGTGCACTTTTTATGTGCCAGGCTTGTTCCTCAGAGCTTTGCATGGGTTAACACTTTAGTCCTCAAGTATTCCCCGAGAGGTAGGGGTGGTTACTCTCTGCTCTTTTACAGCTGCTGCAGAACAAGAGACCTGTCTCCTGTTGATGGGTTTAGTTCTTGTGCTTTTCTCCAGAGCCTTTGTTTTTGAAAGCGTTTTAGATTTGCTGCACAGTGAAACAGAAGGTACTGAGATGCGTATATCCTTCCTATTCCCTGCACAGCCTTCTTTCATTAGTGTCTGGGACTGGGGTATACCTTGGGTGATGGTTGATGAACCCACTTATTTTTCACCCCAGAGTCCATGTTTTACTTTGAGTTTCACTTTTGGTGCTGTGTATTCTTTTAATTGGGTGAATATATATATAAAATGGCTGGCTTCTGCCACCCTGGGGTCATGCAGCGTGACTTCACTATGTTCCCTGAAAATTTATGCACTGCTTGGTCACCCTTCCCTTCCCTAACCTCAGGCAACTGATCTTACTGTCTCTATAGAGTTCTACCTTTTCCAGAAAGTCATAATGTTGGAGTCACACAGCATGCGTGCTGCTTCTCAGACTGGCTTCTCAGCTGAAAAGGCCATCTGAAGCACCTGTCTGTCTTTCCGTGACTAAATGGCTCATTCTTGTTAAGGACTTGCCCTTGCCTGGGTATATTACAGTTAGTAACCATTCACCTACCGAAGGACATCTTGCTTGCTTCCTACTTTGAGCAATAATGACCAAGCTTCCTGCTTATTTTTAAGGAGACAGGAGGATGACCTCTCAGCCACTTTGTTCGTCTTTACTCAGTTTACTCAGAAAGAACATATGGAGCTTAACTTTTCTAAACAGCACAAATCATTTTCCAAAGAAAAGTTTAGGTTCATACAACTATTTTCAATTAATTTAGAAATGGTTTGTATTATGTACAGGTTGTATAAAGTTTAAACTTGAGGGAGAAAAAACTTATTTAGAAATATGCACATGAGTGATAAATATCAAGACTAGGGAAATAAGGGTCACAAAAATCAGAGCAGGTCTCTCCAATGGGAAGGAAGGATGCTGTGGTGAGAAGCTACACCGGGAGGTTTTCGGGGCTCAAGAGGCCCCAATTCTTGATAGGCAGTTATTTTAATATTCGTAAAGTGCACATATGTATTGAATGTACTTTTATAGGTATGTTTTATTTCACTTTTTAAAAAAATAACTCAAGTAGTAACCTGTAATCTATCTTGCTAAATTACACGAAGCTCTCAAATATGAATTTCATTAAGGGCTATGTAGTATAGAGAACATAAAATTATGGAATCATTAATTCTCTTGAAATTTTCATTTGCGTCCTTCTTTGTGAAGATTGGATGGCTTGAAGCAGAGTGGATTTTCAAGATCATTTGGATAAATCTAGTTTCATAGTTAAGGAAATTGAGGCCCATCAAGGAGGCATTTGAGTTAAGTGGAGAAAATGCATAAATTAGAATCAGAGTATTTAATTGTGAAGCCCAGGAAAGGGAGAAATAGGGAATGAATAATTTACACATATTTTAATAAGACATTTTAATTTTTAATTGTGGAACTTGGCTTTTATAACGAATTGAACATTTTAAAATTTGTTTTTGTAGGATGGCAGGAGATGGAGCCATTGCTTTCTCTGCAGAAAGTGTGTAAAACCTTGTAAGTGTCCGAGATCCAGGGGAAACATGTTTAGTTCTGCTCACGTAAATAGAATTTTTATTATATTCATAAAAGGAAAATAATGCAGAGACCGACATTGACTTTTGTAATTACCTGCACACATGTCTTTCACGGGAAAGCTGACTGCTAGCCTACGTCAGTGTGGCATCTGGCTCCACTGGGCACTGTGCCTCTGAGCCAGCCTCTACTGTGGGTGGCAGCTGCTGTCAGCTCATGATGTATTGGGCAAGGGCTGAATTTGTTTGCTTTATAACAGAAGTTACTTGTTTATGTGGGATTCGAACACTTCACCTTGATCTCTTTAGCCAAATTAAAATGAGCTAAGCCCACCAGCTACAATATTTGAAGTAAACATTATTCCTGTAGCCTACCTCAGAAGTTAATGAAATGAAAAATCATGTTAATGAACCTCTTCTGAAACTCAGTTTTTCTCTTACAGCCTGGATCCATTGTAGCACCTGCCATCGCTGTGCGCTCCCCGATCATTCCTGTGCGGGCCCTAGAGATGGCTGCTTTATTTGTGGTGCATTGGATCACAAACGCAGCAGTTGTCCCAACATCGGCGCCTTGAAGAGAGCTAAGAAGTTAGTTGAGGTCTTTTACTTTCTAGGAAAAAAAAAAAGATTGCTGACGTCAAGCTTTCCAGGAGCTATGTAGCTTTGGGGCCTGTCCTGGAACTAGCTCTTGTAGACCAGGCTGGCCTCGAACTCACAGAGATCCGCCTGCCTCTGCCTCCCGGGTGCTGGAATTAAAGGTGTGCGCCACCACCGCCCAGCTGAAGTTGTAATTTTATTGTAATTGTAATTCAGACTTCACTTTAGGAAATGATACTCGGGTCCGGCTGTATGCGAGGACCAGGGCAGACACCTGGTGGCAGGAGGAGACAGGCATCTTGGATGGAATGGGGCCGTTCCATAACAGAAAAGTGTGAATTCCAAAGCAGAAAAGGGCTGAATTGATTGTATTATAACAGGAGCTACCAGTTTCTGTGGGATTCAAGCCCAACAGCTTGATCTCTTTAACCAAATTGAAATGAGCAGAGCAAACAAGCCAGAGTATTTGAAGCAAAGCTAGTGCTAGTTAATTCTGTAAACTCTGCCACCTCTTACGAACATTTACATGTGCTTTCTACTTAAATAAATAGCTAAATGCTATTTCCTCCATGATTGTTTTCACATCTCCCACCAACATTTGACAGTCCAGTTGCAGGGTGGTGGTGGTCCACGCCTTTTATACCATCACTCGAGAGACAGAGCAGGCAGATCTCTATGAGTTCGAGGCCAGCCTGGTCTACAGAACCAGTCCCAAGACAGATTGAGCTGTTTGTTACACGGGAAACCCTGTCTTGAAAAAGAAAAAAAAAATCAGTAATTATAGCATGTTTATGTATATATACCCACTGGGTTATTGCAAGTGATATATTTCTATTTGAACTATGTTTGAGTGATTTTCCTGCATGCATGGTATGTGTCACATGAGTGCCTGGCGCCTGAGAAGGCCAGAGAGGGCATCAGATGCCCTGGAGCTGGAGATAAAGGCTATTGTGTGCTTCCACATGGGTGCTGGGCAGTGAACAGGGGTCCTCTGGAAGAGCAGCCTGTGTTCTAAACCACTGAGCCATCTCTCTAGCCCCTGAATGCACATTTTTTAAAAAATTAAAATTGATGATAGGAATCACATCTTCTTGCTTGAGTGATTTAAATTAGAAAACAAGATAGAACCTTGGTGTCACATACTTCGTGCAGATGACGAAATAGCTAAATTTAACATTGTGTGAAAATTGAGATTATGGTTAAAAATTTTGCCTGATGATATTGATAAGACAAAAAGTTTGACAAGTATTTGAAGTTTTTGTTACTATGATTATGTTATAGTTGTTTCTGTCTATTTATTTGTTTATAGCCAGAGGGACTTTTTCCATACAGTTCCAGTGTGTTGAACTGTGATTCCTATTTAGAATGCCTTTTTCATAAACTTACTTTGTAATTATTTCTACTGAGTAGTTCAAGGTAGAAGAATACTTTTAAAAAACTAATTAAGCCGGTAGTGGTGGCGCACGCCGGTAGGATTTGCTGAAGGAGGCAGAGGCAGGAGGATCACGAGTTCGAGGCCAGCCTGGGCTACACATTTTGCCGGGCATTGGTGGCGCATGCCTTTAATCCCAGCACTCGGGAGGCAGAGGCAGGTGGATCTCTGTGAGTTCGAGACCAGCCTGA